>NC_142141.1:61191786-61507411 GCF_024610735.1 Ursus americanus | reverse complement strand
GCTGGGTGGGCTGAGGCTGCTGGGGCAGGATTTTGCTTTTTACCACCTGTTTACCTTTGAGGGTACACTACTTACCTCTCTGAGCTCTGTTTTCTGTATTTTCAAAATGAGGGTTACGCCACAGTAAAATAGCTCTCTTAACCAGTTTTTTTAAAGTTGTTTCCATGCTCACTGTGGGGCTTGAACTCACAACCCCCAGATCAAGAGTCACATGCTCTAATGCCTGAGCCAGCCGGGCACCCCTCTCTTAACAAATTTTGACTTCTCTAACTGTCCACATTAACCCCCATTCTCCATTCGTCCTTTAAACCATCTGACTGATGACCACACAAATGGAAAATTTGATTAAAGCATGTCACTTTTAAAAATCGTATAAAATGAAGGATTCGAGGACCTCACACTTAGAAGGCAGATTAAGCAAACTGGAAGAATTCCATATTCAAAGTACTTTACAAAGTGTCGGCAAGGTTTCACCCCCTTACAAAAACACACCCGGAAATCATACATTCAGCCTTCCGTGTACATTCCAAGGAGGACTTGGGATTTCAACACACAGATCATATTCAGATAAATGATTTCTTCCCTTCTCAAGACTGGAAAATAAATGGGCATTAATAGTTTTAATTTTAAAACATGTAATCTCCCAGGTTTGGTGTTTAAGATATTTCATGATAACCCATGCGGATGGGTTCTGCCCAGACTTGGACAGTGTGAAACTGCTGTGTGGACAGAAGAAGGTCTTGGGGGCATTACACACATACCAGTGCTGGGTCAGGCATTAATCCTCAAGCTGCTGGAACTGGGGCAGCTCCAGAGACCCACAGGGGAGGGCAGTATAGAAGGGATTGAGTGAGTACCACGGGGCCTTGAGCGGTGGCTAATTACCAAAGGGCACGGGAGTGTTTTAGTATGTAATACTCCGAATGCTGCCCTCGTGCACACTGATGGACTTCCCGCCCAGCCTGTGAGTCCCATGGACAAATCCGTGCCCTAACTGACCTTTGGAATAACCTGTAGGTTAACTGGCCGAGCCGGTTTTACTAGTCCTGTGACATGAGGCTGGGGTGAGCCCCTGACAAGTAGGAGGGGGACTTGCCAGTGTGGGACAGTGGAGCCCTCACTGTCACTGGCACCTCATCGTCCTTGTTTCCCTTGACTACAGGATGGCCAACCAGAGCCTTTGCTCAGCTAAGCTATTTTCTTAGCGTGTCTGTAAATTAAATGTGTGCAGATGTTGGGGAATCATTACAAACATCATGCCACTTGGTAATTCTTAATCTCTTGCAGTCTCATTTACTCATCTGTATAAAGGAAAGTCAAATGCTCAATTTCTTTGGCAAAGATTAAAAAGTAAGGATTACATGTTAGGAAATGTGTGTAAGGTAATTAGCTGTAGCCAATTGCACTCTGTGTACATCGATAAGATGTGGCTAGTGGACAGCGTCGGCAAGTAAAGGAAAGACTGAAGTGCCGTGTGGTGAGTGGCTCAAACAGGGATGATTATGGTGCCCTGGTGTTGAAGAAACGCACTGGGTCGTTAAGCGCTGTCCATTTGAATTGGGCAAGGAATTGGTCAAGATGATTTCCTGGTGGTTCTCGGCACAGCGTGGTAAAGCTGCCTCATTAGTGGGCAGAACTTGGGCAGGAAAGGGTCATCCCTGGCCTGGGCCATCACTCCTTCAGCAGGGCAGCTAAAATGAGAATCCAGGGACTGGCCCCAGGCCCATGTTTGTGCTGTAGGACTGAATGTGGAAACTCAGCTCTTGGAAGCACAGTAATAGCTGTCTTTGTGGGAGGAGGAGGAGTCAGTCAAAGGAAGGGGAAGGACCATCAGGACAGAGCTGCCCCTACACGTTGGGACTCCACATGGTCAGAGTCCTCTCTGGAGGGTGGCTGTCTTTGAGGGCTCTTCTTGAGACCCGCGCGCCTGGAGTAAACAAGCCATGGCTAATTATTAACATTAATGAATCTGTGTACATTTTATCAAACATCTTCCTTGTGGCAAAAATAAACTCACCAGATGCTGCAAATCAGGGTTGTCCTGAGGACCCGAGAGGTGGAGGGAAAGGTCTCACTGGTATATTATTGAGCAGCCACTTGGTTTTTTTCTGAAAAAGCATGAAAAGACTCCAAAAGATGAGCAGTATGGATGCCCTATGAGGAGGTGAGAATGGATGTTTGATAGAAGATTCTAACAGCAATCTCAGTTTGCGAGGGCTTCAGCAGCAGAATACCACAGTCTGGGTGACTTAAGTAACAGAAAGTCATGTTCTGCCAATTCTGGAGGCTGGAAGTCCAAGATCCAGGGTCGACAGGACTGGCTCCTTCTGCGGCCCTGAGCGAGAATCTGATGCATGCCTCTCCCCTGGCTTCTGGAGACTGCTGGCAGTCCCTGGCATTCCTTAGCCTGGAAATGCATCGCCCCGTCTCTGCCTTCATGTTCACAAGGCCATTCTCCTCGTGTGCATGTCTGTCTGCAAATGTCCCCTTTTTATAAGGACGCCAGTCATACTGGACTAGGGCCCACCCTGAAGACTTCATTGTAACTTGATCACCTTTGTAAAGACTCCCTATTCATTAAGGTCACATACTGGGGTGCCGTTGCTTAGGACTACAACATAAGAATTTGGAGACACAGTTCAACTCATAACAGCAAGAGTAGTTAAGATCACATATTAACAATGAATTATAATAGTAAAATTGTTCTTTTTTTAAATTTAAAACAAGTGTGAAAGTTATGTACAAAAATATCTCAGGTGAGTAGTTCAAACTTCAAACAGTTATATTCTTTCGAATATTATTTCTCTCCTAAAGGTTGTTATAAAAATGATCTAAATAACTTTTTAAAAATATTGATCAAAGAATAACAGCACTTAAACTAGTCCTTGTCATTCAGAGTGTACCTACATTATTTTAGAGTTGTTTTGTAGGGTCTTTTCCTTCATGGGGTAGTGAATATATTTTTGGTGTGACATTCTCAATGTACACAAGAAATAAAGTCATATCTGAAATGCATTTCACTTTAGTTGGAAGTTGGTTGAAGGAATAAGGTTTATTCTTGTGTCAAAGTAATTTTGCACAGCTCTTCACTGTAAGGTTCTGAGTAAAATCATGTTTATTTTAGATAACTTAAAATCACCATTTTTATTTAACACATTCATGAAAAGGTCTACTTTATAGGCCAGAAGAACAAAGAAATATTGTAAAAATAAACTTTTAAAAATGGATATTTTCCCCCAAAGATAAACTATGCCAAATCCACCAATGGGTGTCATTTAGAGCAACTGTTCACAAATTGTTCTGGGATGTGTGTTGGTCCCTGAGGTCCCTCTGGGTGACCCCCAGGCTAATCTCATGTAGTATTGATGCTTATAATATGAAAATGTCTATATTTTAGTTTCCAAATGGATGGTTTATGAATAATGTATAATATTTAATAAAACCAGACATTGCCTCATTAATGTCTCATCAAAAGTAGAATGGATCATTCCCTTAAATCTGGCATTTTTGGGTCATGTACTGCATAAGATTGGGTAGATAGATATCCTTCCTTTTACCCTACTAAACATATTTATAATCCAGTGAATTTCAGGATTAATTTCTGGGAGGTTTTAATCACTAATCAGATTAAACTCAACATAAGAAATCTATTGTGTTTATTAATTCATTCACTTTGCAAAGAGCGCTTTTGTTTGCTTGTTACATGCAATACTTACGAAGAAAGCAAAGCCTGCAGATAGGAAAGGACTTTCGCAAAAGGTGCACCATTAAATTAGGATGTTAGAAATGCTGCTTAACACATACTTGTGAAATCACCCTGTTTGAGGCTCATCACAATATTTTGGGGGATAGTGATCATTTGGTATGAGAAATAATACCAGAAAAAAACTTCCATGGACCTATAATACTGGGTGTCGGTCTACACTCAGATCTCAAATCACCTAGAAAGTGAATGATTCCCAATAGTCACCCTGTATGTTCTCTTGTAAATTATTTCTATTCTCAACAGTTGTAAAAACCATGGTGAACTTGTAACCTCTCTAGGTGACTGCAATAGATTGTTAGTTTTGTTTAACCTTGCACTGTAGTCCTAAAGCATTCACATGGATCTTAAAGTTTTGTCACTGACTTTTAAAAACCATAATCACTTGGTCTTTCCCCAAGATGTGATATGTATTTTTTTAGACCTGCTTGTGGCTTGCATTTCCCATACATGCATCATATGCACTCTCCTTTTTCTGCATTTGCTGGGGGACATGGTGGGGCAGTCTGAGTGAGAGGTGGGCTCACAGGAAGAGGGGGGCCTACATTGGACCCAGCTGGCATGAAGGGCAGTGGGTGGAGCGGCTTGTCCTTGATATGTGGACTGGTGCAGGGAGAGGCCCCTTACGAACCATATCTCCTGGAAATGGGGCCAACAGGTTGTCTGAGTCAAGTAGCTGACTCTGTGAATTATAAGTGCAGTCTGAGCGATCTGAAAAGTTAGCTCCCAGAGGCCGCCAGCACCCCCGATGATCCGCACAAACTCCAACCATCTGCAAACTCGCTTAGACAATTTGCTGAATTTAGTGGAATCACCCGAGAGAACATTGTGCCCTCTCCCTACCCTCAAAGGGTTCCTAAATATGGCCTTCCATGAACTGACCCCGCCTATCTCTATCCATCTTCATCCCCCACTCACAAGTCAGTCTTCCTCTCGAAAATGCCCACTTGCCCTGACCCTTGGGCCCACCCCTGCCTCGCACAAGGCAGCTTCTCTGTTCTCCACACCAAGGCCAGTTCGTCGTCTGTGGGGGCTCTCCAGGACAGTCTGGGTGAGCCCCTCACCACCATTTCCTGGAGGTTGGAGGATTGATTATCAATTTTATCCGGACTAGAAAGGGGCGCCATCCACGGCAGATGCTCCAGGAAGGATGGATGACCGGTTGAAAGAAGCAATAAGGGAGGCAGAAGGTAGGGCAGTTGGACTAGATGAAGCACAGGTGGTGAAGGGGTTCAGGACATGAGTCACTCAGTAAACACATATTTTCTGGGCATGGTGCTGCAAAGGAAGAAAAGCCACATTACTTGTCTCCAGGGAAATTACCAGAATATAGAGGAGATTATGGACTTCATCCTCAATCACAGAATTCTTGCTGATGTTTAAATTTACTTAGTTTTTAAAACCCAGGGCAGTGGCATAATTCAATCTTTTATGAAGGAAATTACTCTGATAATGAGGAGGGGAGAGAAATGGGCTGGGAGTTGCAGGGGAGAACTCTGAAAGAGACTGAGGAAAGTTACAGACGGGTTTCGGTAGTCCTGGCAAGTGGGAACAAGCAAGATGGTGGTGGGATGGAGAGGAAAATATATTGGCCAATGAAAGAAGTTAACATTTTCATGAAAAATTCCTAACTAAGCCCCTCATTACATATTATAGAGACCCCATTTTTCCAAATGCATCTTTGTTTTTATAATGCAAATCGGGAAGCCCTGTAGAATGCCTACCTAGGAGACATTGATTCCCTTCATTAAGGTGTATCTATACCAGAGTTATTCTTGACTCTCTTCTAATTTGCTGATTCTCTTATCTCCTACTCCGATTTCCCTCCGGCTCATTCTCTCCCATTGCATTTTTCCACCAAATTCTATTTGTGAATCAATTTGTCCCTAAGAATAGAGCAGCCCTTGCAAAAATGTTTTCAGTACACAAAGAATGGAGAGTACAAGCAAGTAAATCAAAGGTGATCCAATTAGTGATTTTTTTTTTCTAGGACAGAGATATTGAGTCTTTATTTATCGTCAGGAAAAAATACAGAGCACCAAAATAAAAACAGTTCAGTATCCTTTTTAAATAAAGAAAAGTGCAGATGCACTTAGAAAGTTATTTCTTAATCAGCTAACAGTGAGGGACCCAGAAGCAGGTGTCTACTGAGGAAGGTATTTATAGCAGGCCTAATACTGCAGATGCTGACATGCTCTCTCTATAACCAAATCCACAGAGCAAAGCGTAGGTGAATATCACCAAAGCTGCAAATATCCTGGAGGGCATGAAACTAAGAGATGCTCATTTGATCCTGCTCTGGGGTCTACCCTTCTCCAAATCCCCATGAGTAAAGAGGACCTCTAGTTACCTAGAGCAAGGAGAATTCTGCCCCCCTCTTCCACCATGCAGACATTCCCACCATTGGCCATTGATGCTTTAAGCACAAGAAAGAGCTTTATAGAGCTGAAGTGATGAAGTCTTTCCCTTTTCATTTCCATTGATCGTAGCTCTCACCAAGGTGATTCCAACCACCTCCTTCACTGGTGACCTCCCTAGAAGCCCACCACACCCTGACACATCCCACATCAGCCTGCACGAAGGGCATCCATCTCCATTCCTGAACTGGCCCTAGACGTTGCTGGATTAAACAACGAGCTAAAACATGCCAGTAGATCTCAAGAGACACAAAAAGATGTTTGCTCATTGCAGCACATCATCTATAAATTGAAGCAGAAAAACTTTGCAACAGGGTTCTTCTAATGATGCCTTGCGTGGAATGAATGAGTCAAGGTTTTGAAAGGGCTGGTAGCCACTGTGCAGACTGGGACATGGGATGGAATGTGCCCCCCCTCAGCTTCCCACCCAATATAGAATTTTGCAGATAAATGGGCACTTTCTTGGCGTAGAGTAGCTATTTGCAAGATTTGTGTGAAGGTTCTGAGGTACCAGGTAGCACAAGACAGAAGGAATGATGGATCTATTGTCTTTGTTGTGTCATGAGGATGATTGAACTCTTGAAATCTGTAATGATGAGGAAGACAAGGGTTCAATATCTCAGACGGAGAATGCAAAAAAAAGTCCAACAACAATCACATCATCCTGGAGAATATCTTTACAAAGCTAGAAATGAGGACATGTATTTAGGATCATCGATGCCTTTATTACAGAATCCAGATGAACTAAGAAAATATTATAATCACAATTCCATCACGGCTGACTTCATTTTCATTTTTGTTGCAGTTTAAAAAAACAACTTTCCAAGTGAGTAAACTCTGTCATTTGTCACAAATATAACGCAAAGCAATGACAAAATAGCTATTAAACTCTACAACGTCACCGCAGCATGCAGAGATTAAAGGTATAAAATAGTTACAGTTAAAATTGCAACTTGGGTCATAGATTTGGTATTGGTTATATATTTTCCTCTTAACACACCCAACAAGAAAATTGCCCACGAGGTAAGGAAGATGTGTGATAACTGTGCTTCCCTGATTATGGGCATTATCCTTTTTAATTTTTTTATTTTTCAGCTGCAGTGCTATAGTATCTGTGGAAATATAAAATCACTATGGACCAGGACGGTTCTCTGCAGCAAAAGAAGCCGGTATGGAAGTATGTGTGAAAACAAGAGCCCCCCAAATAACGTCTCCAGAAAAGAGGGATGAGGATAAATTTGGGATAGAAGATTGATGTCCAGAATTAATTAAAGTGAATAACAAAAAGGGAGCCATTTGAGGATTAAAAACAGCTGGGTGGCTGTGGGAGCTTGAGAAGGGAAGGCTCTCAGGTGTCTGCCCTATGGGGCTGGAGAAGGAGTAGAAGCCACTTACGGCAGCAGAGAAAGCCCAGAAGATCAGGTTACACACATTGATCAATCCCACCATCAAAGTACAGGCTCTCCACATCGGGGGCCACAGTAACACTATTTTTAGCGTGAATAATATCTCATATGGAAACTCTACCACACTGAACACTACAGTGAATTGAAAGACACAATGTTGTAATGATTATTTGTAGAATGAATTTTGGTTATACATGACTTTAACAACATGAGCAAAATTGTAATTTCACTGGTCCCTGGAAACATAGAGATGAAGACGAAGTGAGCTTGGCCACTTTTATGCAAGTTTATATTCCACAGAAGCTGGTCAGCATTTCGTACTATGCGGTTTCCATCACTTGAAAACCAGAGTCTGAAAGAACCACATGGCTCATGCCTGAAATCCTCACTGGAGGGCATCTAACCAGAGTAGGACCATTATGTTTAGGTGGAAGTCCATGGAAAAAACAGAGACTCATGACAAGCATGAAACCACAGATCTGACCTTTCTCTAACTCTGCAGCTTGGACCCTGAGATTCCTGTCCCTGTGATTTGGGGGAAGTTAAAACGATTTATTGAGTATGATCTTTAATCAAGGATTCCACAAGACTGAAATAACACAAAATAATGGCATGATAACAGGGGGCTGGCTGTTGTAGTTATTTATGGCTGCAGAAGAAATGACACCAACACACAAGGACTTAAACCAGGGTTCCCCATTTATTACCACACACACCTCCTTCATATCAAGGTGTTGGTGGCTCTGGCGGGGGTCCCTCGTGAGTCTGCAGTTGCCAGGCTCGCCCGAGGTCGGGCATCTGCAGCCCTGACGGGGCTAAGGATCCGCTTCCAACGCTGCTCCCCCACAAGGTTGGCAAACTGCCACTGACTGTGGGCGGGAAGCTTTAAATCCTTGCACACAGATTCCTCAAGTGAGGAATGACACAGCAGCTGACTTACCCCAGACAACGGATTCGAGAGAGAGCAAGTCCAAAGCCGCCATGTCCGGTATGGTGTGTAGGGTTCCCTCCATCGTATCTTCAGTTGACCACCGAATACAGAGGTCAGTCTTATTCATCGTGGGTGGGCTGCAGTGGGCTAGGGGCACCAGGAGGAGAGGATTCTTGGTGCCATCTAGTCTGTTGCCCACCACTCAGTGACTTTCCTCCGAATACATGACATCCAGTTCCTTCCACCACTGTTTTGTTAAGCACAGTATTCTCTCAAAGGAGTTTATGACTTTGACACAACACCAGAGACCCCCGATTTTCCCGCGCCTGTCCAAATGCTGAATCCACAGCCTCCCGCCCTCGACATGACATCCACACATTACCCATGAGCCGAGGCATCTAATTTTCCTGAGAGTCCTCCCTTCTCTTTCTCAGGATACTTTGGGGTTTCTATTATTCCATTTTCCCTTGAGATGCCCTTGAAATTCCTTCAAGTGCCTTTCTTTAAACTCGTACTTGCTTTCAGTGATTCTCTCTGGGAATAGGGTCTGTTTCAGCGATCACATCTATTCTCCTGGAGTCACCACCGACTTCATTTCAAATAAAATCAGTATCTTTCCCTCTCACACAGACCTCTGGGACCTCAGCCGAGCTCCAGGCCCACAATCCACATTCCTGTTGCATGCTTTCTTTTATGTGTCTCCCAGACTCCTGAAGATCATGGTGTCCCCAACACTGTTCCTCAGCCTCCCCTACCTGTCAACGGAATAAACTTCTACTCCACCTGACACCTGTGGGTTCTAGATGCCTTTGATTTTGGTACTCCCCACAAAAATCTGGCTTGTAGCTCATTTTAATTCAAAACCCACCAGAAATTCACCTTATCCTTTTTATTTGCATTGATCAAAATGTCTTATCAAGAAGATTCAACGCCCCTCTACTGACAATCAATCTAGAGATTGGCCCACTTTAATTTCTCTTCCAAAATGGTACCAGAAATGCATTTGCCAGAATCCATGTTTAATTGGCAGTATCTTCATAAAGTTTGCCAATATTCCACATTGCCATCAGGATAACATTAAAACCTACTGTCAGGATTCCAGTTTGCCGTGACCAGGGCCCCAGTTAACCAAATTACCTCTCTAAACCTATTTCCTCCTAAACTGGCCTGCCTTCATGGGCCTTCTCAGCTCCAGAACCTCAATCACATGCATACTCCGTCACACACACACACACACACACGCACGCACACACACACACACACGTCCATCCATACACATACAGTATCAACACTGATGGCCAGCTCCAGTCACTAGAGCCCAGGAGAGATCTGCTCAAGTTGTGGATGCTTGGGAAAGCCCAGCTCTGCTAGGACGGGGCCCAGAAATAGCAGTCAAGAGAGATGATATGTTCCTGTGTCTGGTAAAAGGCCAACAACATGCCTTGTGTTTCTGGTTCTAAAGCAACTCCACTGAACTTTGGGAATTCTCATTTTAAAAGTTTACTACACTTTGTCATAATTGAAAATGTCTGACCATATGTCTTCAAATATATTTTTCTCCATCCTGTCTTTCTTTTTCTCTGGGATTCCTGCTGCACGTGTGTTAGACCTCTTGACATTGCCACCAAAAGCACCTGAGCTTTATTTTTTTTCTTTTCAATTAGTTTATTCTATGTTCTTCAGATTGGATAATTTATATTTATCTAACTTCCGTTTTACTTTTTTCTTCTGGTGTCTTTATTCTGCTGGTGGACTCATCTACTGATTTTTTTTTTTTTTTTAATTTCAAATACGCTATTATTCAGTTCAGGTGTTTTCACTTGCTTATATTTTGTAGCTTCTACTTTTCTGCTGACATTTTATGACTCTAGTCTTTGTACTTTGTTTTCTTTCACATCTTTGAAAATAGTTATAATAGCTCCTGTAAAATTGTTTGTTAATCCCAACATCTGAGTCATCTTGGAGTTATTTATACATTGATTGATGTTTGCCTGTGTATTTTTACTTTGCACGTCTACTACTTTTTTATTTCATCATAGACATTGTAAAATTATGTTGTAGAGACTATGGATTCTGTTATATTCCTCCAGAGAGCATTATTTTTTCATTTTAGCAGACACCTTTCCCATCAGAAAACAGATTCACAACTCTGCCTCCCCTGCACAGGGAGCGACTGTTATCTCGCTTGTAAACTTGGCAGAGCTACTCGCATGTGCCTCGCATGCATGCCGCGTAGCCGGTCCATAGTTTGGGCTGCATTTTTCGTGCAGATCTGGACCACACCCTCTGTAGTTTTTTCTATTCAGGGACTTCTCTCTTCATTTTCCTCCTGCCGTGGTAGCCCTGAAATCTGTCATCTGATTTTCTAAACTGGTAGTATTGTCATTTTCTCTCCAGTTTCTAGTTTTTCCATAAGGTGCACTAACAGTGGACAGGGAGGGTGAGGTGATCCTCGGGTGAAAACCTCTTTAAAAAAAAAAAGGTGGCAATCTCACTCACAGTCATTTGCCTCTTTCAAGTGTCGCTCCATTCCATTTCTTCCTGATTGTGATCACTCTCCAGTGACTTCAGGGAATTGTTTTTTATATTTTTTCCTAGAGTTCATTTTCTATGCAAAAGGTTGTCCCACAGGAGATGACCTACCATTTCTGACAGTGGAACGTCCTTCACTCGGTATGTTTCTTGAGGATTACTTCAGAAGTGAATATCAAATGCTATGTTGCAAAGAACAACGTTTATTTTATAGTGCAAACAATTTATCAGTTTTGGATGTGGAGTTTATCGCCAATGGAAGCAAAATGAACCCCTGAGAGAATATTAATGTTTGGTGCCTAGGTGCCTACATTTTTTTCCCACCCCCTTCCTTCCTCAGCTCCGTCCTCCTTGACCATCACCAAGGCTTCACCTGTCTGCTTTCTTGTGATGGACAGATATTATGGGATGGCATCAGGAATCGAAAGGCATGTTCTGTCCATCCTCCTAGTTCACTAGACAGCTTTTAAAAAACTACATTATTTACCTCAGGCCTTTCCAAAAGGTGGGGGAAGAATAGAAAAGAAAAGGAAAGGAAATTTGGTACTAAGAGCATGTCCAAAAAGGAAAGGATAAAATTGTTTCACACTTCTTACCACCTCCCCCCCACCTTCCCTCCCACCTTCTCAGGATGGGAGGCTTATAGCAGGGTAGCTGTGGGTGGGTCCTCCTGCCCCCTAGTCAGATGTACCTTGTCCACAATTCCCAACCAGGAAAGAGCCAGGAGAGGAGGGGAGAAAAGGAGTGTCACAGGATGTGACAAGAACCACAGACTCACTCTGAGACCAGCCAGCACCCCCAGGACCCCTCGTCAACAGTCTGTGCCCAGGCGTGGGAGCTGTGGTTTTCACGGATTCCGTTGCTCGGGGTTGTCTATCCTGCCGGTCTGAGGGCAAGCAGACTTTACAAGTAACTTCCCTCTAGGGCTGGACAGAAGAGGCCAGAACTCATTACTTCGTCAAGTTACAGGGAAAGACATGTATCTTTATTAGGCAGTACAAAATATTTCTATTCATGATCTATTTTGTACTACACATGTCCATCTTCTCTCTCTAGACATTATTGTGGTGGCCTTGCTTCTGTTTTTATGCTGAAGACTTAAATCATCAACAGAGGGACTTTGGGCCCATTGGTGGAAAACTGTTCCATCTTCACCTTTTCCATATTAAACCCACCCTGTGTCAGTCACTGGCCTGGCTGAAGCCGGGTCTCTCTCCATGTCACTGTGGCCAAGAGTCCTACAAATTTCATTGAAATTCCCCCCCTCGGGGGAGAGCATGAACTTCCCACCCTCGGTTTATTTTCTTTTTCTTTGGCACACAAGGAGTTAAGCACCAGAAAGTCAGTTAAAAAGGGATAGTGTTGGCTTAATCACACAGCTTTTCCTATTTTTTCCAGTAGTTACTTTCAAACTGCTAACTTGAAATCACAGTCCTGGGCTGTCTTCAGAAGTTCACTCAATCAAAAGCCAAGTGCTGAGTAATCAAAGATCTTAAATCACTGGAAGTTCTAACCCTAACCACAAGAGGATTAAAAATCCGGTAGCCAGAACTCAGTGCTTCGATCCAACAAGTGCCAGTGCATAATGAGAAATCCCTAAAACCCCAGATCACAGCCCTGTCCTTGCCCACCTCAGAACTAAGTGGAAAACCTCTTTAATTCCTTAAGAGATCCTATCGGCCTGATGAAAATAGATATTGGCTTCTGGGTAGCCTGATTAGAAGAATGGGAGCGGATGCGAGAGGAAAGCTGAGCCTGGCTCATTTACATGGCGCTGCCCGGCAGGTGAGGGTAACAGAAGGGAGGAGCTCAAAGGCAAGGTGCCCTGAATTAAAGCAGACATGTATTTACGCAAGTTATAGAGAGGTTAAGATCCATTGATTTTGCCATATCCAATTTTTAAAATCTATTAAGCACTTTGACGCTTACTAATTTTACTTTCTGTAGCAAACAGCCGAACTGTTTGGAGAGATATTTATTTTCATTCAAAACAACCCATCAACTGATTGTAACTGAAAGGTAAGTGGTCGTAGCAATAGTCTCTTCCTACATGCTGGGATGAATGAAAATTATTCCTATCTATTTAGAGTATAAATATTTAAAATCCCACATTCTTGAACACTGTGCCATTGCTTACTAGTTACCATATACTGTGTATATACAGTGTACCTTACTAGTTACCATATACTGTGTATATACAGTGTACCTTACTAGTTACCATATACTGTGTATATACGGTGTACCTTACTAGTTACCATATACTGTGTATATACAGTGTACCTTACTAGTTACCATATACTGTGTATATACGGTGTACCTTACTAGTTACCATATACTGTGTATATACGGTGTACCTTACTAGTTACCATATACTGTGTATATACGGTGTACCTTACTAGTTACCATATACTGTGTATATACAGTGTACCTTACTTGTTACCATATACTGTGTATATACGGTGTACCTTACTTATTACCATATACTGTGTATATACAGTGTACCTTACTAGTTACCATATACTGTGTATATACAGTGTACCTTACTTATTACCATATACTGTGTATATACAGTGTACCTTACTAGTTACCATATACTGTGTATATACAGTGTACTACAGTACATACACGCATCTTCCATGTGTCTGCCAGAAATGCATACTGGGTACAGTGTAGCATAGATATTAGAGAATTTACTGATGTGACTGCCTATTCTGAAATATCATGTCTCGAATAAGTCTATATAATTTAGCATTAGAATTTGAAGTTTAAATTCTCCAAAAATAATAAACCTTCAGAAAGATCTTAGGTTCACTTGGAATCTCTTCAGTAGAATTTGGGATTATACAATACCTTTGTCACCTCCGGGGCTCCTGTCATTGGTTCCCTTTGAAAAGGTTTTTTACATTGTGTCAATTATTTGAATAAATTGATAATTATAAATTATTGTAATCATTATAAAGCTCAAAATTACTTTAAACTAATAACAAATAACAACTCCTCGCTGAAACATCCCTTGTTCAACATTGGTATACAAGCAAAATGCCTATACATTTGGGATTTCTTTTTCAACTCTATCATTTTAAGCAAAATTGATTTCTTCACACGGACTGTTAGCTCTAAATTCAGAGTGTATCTCAATACAGCATATGAATGTTATCCTATATGAAGGTTTTGAGATCAGTGCATTTGATAGTGTATCTTTAAAAAAGTCTTCATTAATTCAAGATCACAAAAGTTTTTCTCCTGTTTCCTGCTATATACATTATAGTTTTACATGTTACATTTGAAACTGTGGTCCGTTTAGAATTAGTTTTGGTGGATGGTGTAAGGTGGATTGAGAGATTTTTGTTTGTTTATTTGTTTTGCCGATTAACATCTGTATTTGTTGGCTGGTCCTGCCATAGAAAATAACAGACTGAGGGGCTTACACAACAGAAATTTACATTCTCAGAGTTCTGGAGGCTGGAGGTCCATAATCAGTGTGTCCACAGGTTTTGTATTTTCCAGGGCCTCTGTCCTTGGCATGCAAACAGCTGTCTCCTTGCTGTGTCCTCACATGCTCACCCCTTGGTCTGTGTTGTCTGTATCTTTGATGAGGGAACAGAAGGGAGGTGAGGACAAAGCAGAAGCTGACACCCCCCTCCCCCAGATGGGGTATATGTGACATTCCTCAGGCACTCCCAGCTGCCCTAAGGGAAAAACAAATAGCTAACTTACAGAGATCACAATCCTGCAAGATGTGAGTCTCCCTCAGTTTACAAATGTCTACAAGAACAAAGCTTTTCTATCAATAACCTAGCTTCCAGAAGGAAATGTAGATACAATTAAATATCCTTATAATCTGCAGCCCATTGACAGACACTTGAAGCAGGCAGAGTATAATGTTCCTCCCAGAGTTCCCGACCATCTCAATGCAAATGCCTTGCTAGAGGGGAAAACAACCTTAACTTGACAAGGGCAAGGCCTCCGGTATCCTGTGAGTTTTCTTTAACATATGAAAGTACTTTCTCAACCTCCTTGTTTCCTTACCTCCCCCAACCCCATAGTATATAATCAGCCACCCTCACAACCCGGGGCAGCAGCTCTTTCTGCCCAAGGGTCCTGTCTCCATTCTTTAATAAACCACCATTTTGCACCAAAGACTTCTCATTAATTCTTTCTTGGTCGTCGGCTCCGGACTCCATCCCACCGAACCTCACCGATATTCCAAAACCCCATCATCTTGATCACCTATTCTTATAATGACACTGATCACAGGCTCAGGGCCCACCCACATGCCCTCACTTTACCTTAATTTTTTTTAAAAAAGATGTATTTATTTATTTGAGAGAGAGAGAGAGAATGAGGGGGGGGCGGCGCAGATGGAGAGGGAGAAGCAGACTTCCCACTGAACAGGGAGCCTGATGTGGGGGAGAGGGGAGCTTGATCCCAGGACCCCAGGATCATGACCTGAGCTGAAGAAGGCAGATGCTTAACCACTTAACCAACCAGGTGCCTATACCTTATTTACCTCTTTAAAGACTTCTCTTCAAATGCAGTCACATTCTGAGTTCCTAGTGATGAGGCTGCGGGATATTGGTGAGGTTAGGTGGGGTGGAGTCCGGAGCGGACGACCAAGAAAGAATTCTTGAGACGTCTTTGGTGCAAAATGGTGGTTTATTAAAGCACGGGGACAGGACCCAAGGCAGAAAGAGCTGCTGCCCTGGGTTGTGAGGGTGGCTGATTATATACTATGGGGGCGGGGGAGGTAAGGAAACCGGGAGGTTGAGAAAGTACTTTCATATGTTAAAGAAAACTCACAGGATATCGGAGGCCTTGCCCTTGTCAAGTTAAGGCTGTTTTTCCCTCTTGCAAGGCATTAGCATTGAGATGGTTGGGGGCTTCCTGGAGGCTTCAGCTTATAAGGACATTTAAGTGTATCTACATTCCCTTCCAAAGCTAGGTTATTGATAGAAATGCTTCGTTCTCGTAAACTGCTAAGACATTTGTAAACTTAGGGAGACTTCAGTCTTGCAGGACTGTGGTATCTATAGGTTAACTATTTGTTTTTCCTCTCCTTAGCTTTAGGGCAGCCAGGAGCTCCTGAGGAATGTCTCAAACATCCCATGGTGGGGGGGTGTCAGTTTCTGCTTTGTCCTCAGCTTGCCTTCTGAGTCCTCATCTGTAGGGTTAGGACTTTGATGTAAGAATTTGCAGGGGACACAATTCAGCCCAGAACAATATTCAAACAGCATTAGCAATATTTGCTGTAAGGCTACCTTTCTCCATTGAATCCCTGTACACCTTTCCTGAAAATCAGTGTCCACATATGTGTGGTCTTATTTCTGAATTCTCTATTCTGTTCCCTTAAACTACCAACCTATATCTACACCCACAAATTAGGTAGTATGTATTCTCCCACTTTCCTTTCCTTTTGAACATTGCTGTGGCTAATTTGTAAATTTCAGAATTCACTTGTAATTTGCACAAAATAGTGTGCTGGATTCTTGATTGGAATCACACTGAATCTATAGATTCTTGTGAGAATAATTGACATTTTAATAAGACCAATGATATTTGAGCAATATTAAAATACTATAGGGCTCCCAAGTCCATGAGTGAGATGTATCTTTTATCTTGTTAGGTCTTCCTTAATTTCTCTCACTATGGTTTGATAGTTTTCAGTATACAGGACTTACAAACCTACGGATTTTATCTCTAAATACTCCATATTTTACTATGCCATAAATTTTATTTTTAATTTGTTTAATTTCTGATGGTTTGTGGCTAGAATATAGAAATACAAATGCTTTTTATATATTGTCTTTCTGTGCAATTATCTTGATAAAATACTAGTTGTATTACTTTTTTGTAGATTCCATCAGATTTCTACACTGACATTTCTGATACCTGAGAATATAGACAATTTAGTTTTGCTCTTTCAATTCAAATGCCATTTATTTATTTAGTTAGTTATTCTTTTCTTATTATTATTGCACTAGCTAAAACTTTCAGTACAAGTTTGAACAGAGTGATGAGAACAGGCATTCTTTTCTTATTCCTGATTATTTCTATAATTAATTATTTCTAGCATTAATTCTCCCAACTTGAAGTATGATGTTAGCTATAACGTTTCTGTAGATGGCACTTCAAGTTCAGGATATTGCCTTCTCTTTCTAGTTGTGGGCAGTATTAATCAGTAAAGAATATTAAATATTGTCAAATGATTTTTCTGTTTCCATTGAGATGACATGGTTTCTCTAATTTAGCTTTTTAATTTGGTGATTACATTGATTGATTTTAAATGTTGAAGCATCCTTGCATCCCTGCAATAAACCTCACATGGTTGTGATGTATTATCATTTAAAATATTGCTCATTTGATTTGCCAATAATGCATTACTGTATGTATGAATTTTCATGAAAGATATTAATATGTAATTTCCCATTTTTATACTGTTTTTGTCTACTTTTATAATCAGTAATACTGACTTCTCAGAATGAATTGGGAAATATTACCTTGTCTTCATTTTTTGGGAAGAATTGCATTGTATTAGTATTATAAATACCACATATTTAAGGAAGACTACTATCCACCAATGAAGCCATGTGGCTCTGAAATTTTCTTCATAGAAAGATTTTAAGTTAAAATTTAATTTTTCTAATAGAGCTATTTAGTGTATCTATTACATCTGGAGTAAGTTTGGTGGTTTGTGTCCTTCAATACATTTTTCCAATTTATCTAAGTTGTGAAATTTAATGGTATAAATTTATTCATGCTGAACATTTATCTTCTACAGTTGTTTATTATATTGATTTATTATCCACAGACATTTTTAATATCTACAGATTTTTTATTTAGAGAAAGAGAGAGTGAGAGCAAGCAGGGGTGGGGGGAAAGGGGAGAAGGAGAGAGAGAAAATCTGAGGTAGGCTCCCCAGTGAGCATGGAGCCCAGTGAGGGGCTTAATCTCCTGATCCTGAGATCATGACCTGAGCCAAAATCAAGAGTTGGACACTTAGACAACTGATTGACCCACGTACCCCCTCTATAGATCTTAAACATACTTTTAATATTTATAAATTCTAGAGTATGTCTTCTCTTTCCTAATAATGGCGTCTGCTCTCGTTTTCTCCATGAAAGTTGGCTATATTGGCTCATACTGAAGTGTGCAGCACTAATCCCTTCTAGCTGCCTCCCTTGCTCGCCTGTGAGGTCTGATCCAACAGTGAACATCTAGGCATTCACCATCCATCACTCATTTATTTAATTGTGCAATTACAGTGTATCCAGAGCAGTATCAGAACTGCTAACCCGCACCCATGGGAAACGATTCCGTCAGCCAGATGGCAGTGCTCGTGCAGTTTCTTTTGCTTTTTGGTTGTATAAGCTCCACTCATTTCCAAATTAACTAGGTCAACACTATTTCCCTGACCCCAATCAGGGAAGCATTTTTGTACATTTGTCATACAGTCAGATTATTTTGTCACATTCTGTATTCCATTCTGGGATTCCTCGACCCAAGTGATTTCTTATAAATTTATATACATTGAGGTTCACTCTTTGTCTGTGAAGATCTGATGTTTGACAAATACATAGCATCATGCACATGCCATCACAGTATCATACAGAATAGTTTCAATGCCCTGAAATATCACCTGTATTTCATTTATTCAATCTTCACTCCTTCTTTCTTCCAGTGACAATTGATCTTTCTACTATCTCGAAACGTTTGCCTTTCCCAGAATGTATATAATTGGAATCACAGGCTATAGCCTTTTCGGACTGGTTTCTTTCTTTCCCACACGCGTTTAAGATGCCTCCATGTATTTTCATGGTTCAATAACTCATTTCTTTTTATTGCTAAATAACATTTCATAATTCGTTTATCCATCATATGGAAAGACATCCCGGTTGCTTCTAGTTTTTGGTGATTATGAATAAAGATGCTACAAGCAGTCGTGTTGGTATAGATTCCAGATTAATTGAATAAATACCTAGGAGCATAATTACTGGACCATATGGGAAGACCATGTCTAACTTTGTAAGAAATTGCCAGACTGTCTTCCAAAGTGGCCTTATGGTTTTGTTTCCCCCCAACGGTCAGGAATGAGAGTTCCCATGGCTCTGCATTCTTGCCAGCAGCTGACAAGGTCAGGTTTTGTTTGTTTTGTTTTGATTTATGGCCATTCTACTAGGTGTGTAGTGGTGCCTCTACTATTTTGATTTGCTGATTTTTCAAACAAATGATGTTTAGCATCTTCTCCTATGTGTATTTTCCATCTCTGAGAATTCTTTGGTTCAGATAGTGTGCTCACTTTAAATGGTTTGCCTTTTGTTGACATTTGAGAGTTCTTTAAATATTCTGGATACAAATTCTTTATCAGAAGCGTGTTTCACAAACATTTCCTACATCTGTGGCCTATTGTTTCATTATCTTCACAGTGTTGTTTGTCTAAGAGAAAATATAATTTTAATAAATTACAATTTATTTCATGGATTCTAACTTATATGTTGTATCTAAAATCTCATTACCACACCAAGGTCAAAAATTTTCTCCTAAGACATTTTGTTCTGGAAGTTTTATAGTTTTGCATTTTCATGTAGGTCTATGATCTATTAGGAGTTAATTTTTGTAAAATGTGAAGCTGTGGTAAGTACTCTTTCATTTCTGATATTTTGAATTGTGTCACCTTTAGATTGTGTGTGGCTGGCCTGGCCAGTTTTGAGGTTTATGTATTTTACCATTTTTTTCAAAGAACAAAATTTTAATTTCATTTATTTTTTCCTATTGCTTTCCAGTTTTCCATCTCAATGATTTCTTCTCTCTTATTATTCATTTTATTCTACGTTTTTTCTCTAGTTTCTCAAAGTGTAAGCTTAGATTATTGACTTGCAATCATTATTACTTACAATTTATGCATTTAATGTTATAAATTTCCCTGAGTACTGCTTTTATTATATCCCACAAATTCTGCTTCTTTTCCATATTTATTCCATCTAATCTATTTTAAAATCTATTTTAAGATGTTTTCTTTAATTCATGTATTCCTTAGGAGTGTGTTGTTTAATTTTCAAGTATTCAGGAATTTTCCATCTCTCTATTACTGACTTCTAGCCTAATCTCATTGCATTCTGGGAACATAATTTGTATGATTTATGTTGTCTTGAATTTGTTAAGGTATAATTTATTAGCCAGATGTGGTCTATTTGATGGAGGGTCCTTGAAAGCTTGAGAAGAATATGTATCTTGCTATTTGGGATGAGGTAGCCCCAAAATGTCAATTACACCAGGTTGTCAATACCGTGGTTCAGGTCAACTCACTGCCCCCCCCCCTTCTTTTTTGGTCTGCTGAATCTATCAATTACTAGAAGAGAGATATTGAAGTCTTCAACTATAACAGTGAAGTTGCTGTTTTTCTGTTCAGTATGTTCTGTTTCTGTCTCACATAACTCGAGACTGTTGTTGGAGCTACACATGTAAAGATCGTTATATTTTTTTGAAAACTGGCCCCTTCATCATCACATAATACCACCCTTTATCCTTGGTCATTTTCCTTTATTTGAGATCGACTTCAATTGAGGGCAATGAAGCTTCTTAAACTTTCTTTTGAAATATCCTTGGTCCAGGTTAGATAGGCTCTATTAAGTCTTTTTCCATGGAAAGTAGGTTGTTTTTGTTTGTTTGTTTGTTTGTTTGTTTGTTTGTTTGTTAGCAGAAAGCTTGGGCATTATTTCATGAGGATTATTCCTTTCTTCCCTGCCAATGTTTCTCAGGATCTGAGAAAGAAACTGGAAGTTTCTGGAAGAGTCCTTGGAGGGAAAACCCAAGACAGTGGAGGGTGTGGGGGTGTCCCCTCGAAAGACTATAGCTCACGCTCAGTCTCAGCATTTTGTCAACATTTCCATGGATGCTTGCCTATCAGTTCACGGCTTCCTCACCTGCCGCTCCAGGTCAGTGGAACCCAGCTCTGACTCTCAGATTCTTCTTTGTCTCCAGATTTCACAGTGGTGGTTTGCCCAGAAACCTTTGTTCTCTTATGGGCCCAAGAAAAGTAGCTGCATTTACATTTTTCAACATTTTTTGTTGGTATAAGGACCAATGTGACAACTTCCAAACTCTATATTCTGTGGCTAAAGCCACGAATCTATAATAACTTTCTAAATTTCTTTTTTGATAATTCTATCTTTCTTAATTCTGGATTCGTTTTAATTGATTTAATGGGTTGTATTTTCTTCCTTCTTTGTATACTGATATCATTCATGTATATATTTTTTAAAGATTTATTTATTTTATTTATTTGAGAGAGAGAGAGCATGCGAGCAGAAGGAGGAACAGGGGGAGAGGGAGAGAAAATCTCTAGCAGAATCTCTGCTGAGCATGGGTCCCAACTCGGGACTCTATCTCACAACGCCTGAGAGCATGACCTGAGCCAAAACCAAGAGTTGGATGCTTAACCCACTGAGCCACCCGGGCGCCCCTCATTCATGTATATTTTACCTTTTTAAGGTACTGGATATTCTTATATTCTTCTATTTTTAAAATTTCCTTTTGCTGGGGTGGCGACTGGGTGACGCAGTTGACTGAGCAACCGACTCTTGATTTCAGCTCAGGCCATGGTCTCAGGGTCCTGAGATAGGCCCCCCATCAAGCTCCACATTCAGTGCAGAATCTGCTTGAGACCCTCTCTCCCTCTGCTCCTCCTCCCCGACTCTCTTTCAAATAAATAATCTTTAAAAAAATTATATTTTCCAAGTTTCTTGTAAATCCTTGGATTTTTTTCCAGGTCTTCCTTATAAGACTTGAACAGAAAAGTACTGGGTGTAGGGCTATTTTTCCTCCACTACAAAGGCAACATCCCTCTGATGCTCTACGGATGTCTTTTGAATGACGAGATCTCATAGTCTGTCTGTGGAAACAGCTAGTATTCCTCACCCTGTTTAGGTGTCT
This sequence comes from Ursus americanus, assembly GCF_024610735.1. Classification (NCBI taxonomy): domain Eukaryota; kingdom Metazoa; phylum Chordata; class Mammalia; order Carnivora; family Ursidae; genus Ursus; species Ursus americanus. The sequence goes on along the minus strand of NC_142141.1, from coordinate 61,485,433 downwards.
GGGACTTTTCCTTCTAAACCTGCCATGTGCTTCTTTCCCTATAACTTCTTCACAACAGGCACGGATAAGTGTCTTCTGAATATGCGAGGGTGCCATTTGCAAATCACCAAACTTACCCTGGACGCTCTCTCCTCTCAGGACTCTGAATACAAATTCTGTGTCTTGGTTTTCCTAGGTTTTCAGTTCGATCTGTTCAACTCAGAGGTCCACCAGGTTCTTCTGGGTCTTCCTTCCCTGCACTGTGGTCTGGAAACTCTTACACAGTCGCTGGACTCACCTTATTTATTTCCAGCCCTCGGGAATCACTGTTCTTTGTTGCCCTTTGTTGCATGCCTTAAAAATGTTTGCTTTATTTACTTTGTCCATTTGTTGTTGTTGCTTTGGGAGAGGTTAAATCCAGTTACTCCATCTGAGGTGGAAGCATGCATCCCCATTTGTATGCATTTTTATCTAATTTTGGATATTACACAAAAGTCCCCTTTACTTGTAACTTCAGAATAAACTCTAAGGGAAAAGGAATTTTTGTCTGTTTTGTTCCAGATTCTTAGCATTTGGGACAGTGGCATTCAGGAAAGACTTGCTGAAAAAATTTGATATTTGAAGTTGAGAGGGCTTAGCAATGTCCCAATATTTCTCTTGAAAGTCATCACATGAAATAATCAGCTTTGTACATCTAACTTGATAATGAGCAGATTACTTTTACTACATATGTAATTTTTAAAAAGCTGTGTCATGACATAGACACAATTTCACAACCTGGCTTTATCACATACTCTATCTTCAAATGTGATCAGCTATCAGAGATATTTGCCTGGCACTTAACGGTGTCAGAATTAAAGTTGACTGGTTTATGTCATGGACTGAAATTGTGTCCCCTAAAATTTCATAGGTTGGAGCCTAACCCCCAACGTGATGGTGTTAGAGGGTGGGGTCTGTGGAAGGTAACTAAGGTTTCATTGAGGTCAGGAGCATGGGGCCCCCTGATAGGATTAGTGCCTTCATAAGAAGAGACACCAGAGATCTTGCTTCTTCTCTCTCCACCATGCGAGGACACTGAGAGCGGGTAGCCGTCTGTGAGCTAGGAGGAGGGCTATCTCCAGAACTTGGCCATGCTGGCATTCTGGTCTTGATTTCCAGCCTCCACAACTGTGATGGAATAAATTTCTATTGTTTCATTTGCCCTGTGTACAGTATTTGGTTATGATAGCCTGAACCAACTAATACACTTTATTTTTACAACCCTGTACGTCGTGTCTAGTATAAAACAAGAAAATGGGCTCCTCAGGTCATCTGTATTCTGCTAGAGGATGCAGTCCTCTGCCCGGTTAGTGGAAAGAGCAGCAGGAATAGAGAATTTTCACACTCCTGGGAGTAGTCCCTGCATGGTGTTCTCTGGGCAGAGTGTTTCAGAGGGAAACGCTGATGTGAAGGAGGCACCATCTTACGACTCACCCCCGGAAGGATGCAGGATGACACCGTGTGCTGTGTGCCCCCAGGAGCTGAGGTGGAGCAGGAGGGATGAAGTCACCACTTTTCAATCCCGTCTCCAGTAGCACGGATAATTTGAGAGGATGAAGTGTGAATGCATGGACAGGAGCAGCTGGAGTCCTCCTCTGTGCGGTTGTGAACCTTGTCTCCGTGGACAGCTGTGACCTTGAAACCATGGGGCTCTTACGTCCCATCATCTCCTTCCTCTCGCACTTCCTACACCTGGGACCGTGGATGTGGCATCTACTGAATCTGATGTGCGTTTCTGTTCCCCTCTCCCTCAAGGCCACTCTTGATTTTCTAAAAGTGTCTATAGTTTTCTTTGCTTCCCCAGACCCATCTCACATGAAAGGTTAAAGTCTCTTCAGAAAACTCACAGCTGTGGTGCTTTAATTTTCAGGTTATAGACTCTCCAACAGGATCATAGACAAATACTGCTTCTAAAGATGCCATTAAATATTGATTCATACTTGACGGAGAAAATGTCCCTGCCAATACATAAATTTTTGAAAACGCTATTTCCCACAAAACCCAGTATCAACAACAACAACAACAAAACCATAAACAAACAAACATCTTTGCTTTCAGGGAGAAGGGAATACAGGCAGAAATAGTGCTCCTCCCTATTCTGAGACCCACTGCTGGCTGGGGACACAGGACCTGGGTCTCCTCTGTGTGATGAAAGTGGCGTGAAGGGGCCGGGGCTACGCGGTCCCTGCCTGTGTGGGTGGAGTGGGGAGCAAGGGGTTTTTAGGAGGAAATCCACAGCAAACAAAGCTCACATTACCATCCCAACAGGCCGCTCCCCTGAGGGAGTTCTAGGACATTCGGCGCTCACACAGCCGTGGAGGTGGCTGGGTAGGTTCAGGGGTAGAGGAGCTACAGCTTCTGAGTTCCTGTGCCTGCGCTCACATTCTCTTTTCCTTACACAGTTTTTAGCATTTTGACAATGTCTCTACGATGCCCCTGCAGAGATAGAGACAAGATTAAAGCATGTTCCTTACCTTGATGGCATTAATTTTGTGTGTGTAAGTAGACCTATGGAATCCAATCATCCGAAGTGTTAGACCAGCAACGTCGTCCATCTGCTGGTCTAGTAACTGTGCTGCAGAGGGGAGGGCAGGTCAGGAAAGCTTGCAGCAGAGGAGGTTTGGACAGGGTCTCAATAGATGGTCCAGGTGGAGAAGAAGGTGAGGGTCTCCCAGGCAGCGCGAAGAGCCGGTGCAGGGTTACCGAGGTCTGAAACATAACTCCGAGGAAGCGTGTGTAATCAGACCCGAGATTTTGTCTGGGACATTGACAGCAAATGAGTGTAAAGAGAGGGTGTACAGAATCCATGACTGTTAAACTGGATTTTATTTAGTGGTTCATTGGGTTTTCCAACCATTCTTTCTTCGTTTTCTTTTTTTGGTAAAGCAATAGGGCCTTTTAAAAAAGATTTTATTTTTATTTGTTTAAAGCAATTTTAGGTTGACAGCAAAATTAAGAGGAAGTCACCAGAGATTTCCCATATGCCTCCTGCCCCCACATGAGCACAGCCTCCCCCGTGGTCAGCAGCCCCACAAGAGCGGGACATTTGTTACAGTTGTTGAACCAACAGCGAGATGTCGTTACCACCCACGGTGTATAGTTTCCACGACTCCTCACTCCTGCTCTTGCGCATTACATGGGTTTGGACAACTGTGTAATGAGATATATTGATCATATCGTCTCACGCAGAGCATGAGAGCCCTAAACATCGTCTGGTCTGCCTAATCATCTCTTTCCCACTCCCCACCCTGGCAACCACTGATCTTTTTGCTGTCTCCATAGTTTTGTCTTTTCTAGACCTTGCAATCACACAGGACGTCACCTTTTCAGACTGCCACTTTTCACGTAGGGATATGCATGTAAGTCTCCCCCATGTCTTTTCATGGTTTAATATGAAATTCAATTTCTTTTTAATGCTGAGTAATATTCCACTGTCTGGATGGACCCCAGCGTATTTATCCATTCACCTACTGAAGATATTTGGGTTTTTTCCAAGTTTTGGAATCCATGAAAAAACCTGCCGTCAATATCCATGTGCATGTTTTTCTGTGGACGTAAGTTTTTGATTCATTTGGGCAAATATCAAGACATGCGATTTCTGGGTTGTATGGTTTGGGCCATGCTAATAGGTGGTATCTCATTGCTTTACTTTGCCTTTCCTGGTGACACATGGGAGGGAGCATCTTTTCATGTGCTCAGTTGCCATTTGTCTTTCTTCTTTGGTGAGGAAACTGCAAAGATCTTTGACCCATTTCTTGACTGAGCCACTTGTACTCCTACTATTGAATTTTCAGAGTTCTTTATACATTTTGGATAGCAGTCCTCTATCAGATGTGTCTTTCACAGATGTTTTCTCCCAGTCGGTGGCGTGTTTTTCATTCTCTCGACATTGTCTTTCACAGAGCAGAATGTGGTTTGTTTGTTTTAATTTTAATTAAGCCCAGTTTATCCATTATTTCTTTCATGGATTGTGTCTTTGGTGTTGTGTCTAAAATGGCATCACTATGCCCAGTGTCATCTGGGTCTCACTTTTGAGGGGAAACAAGATGATATCGGTAATTTTTCCAGGACTGCGAGCACAATCTAGATGTTAGGATCACGGAATCTACGACCAGGTTGCAGCTTCTTCACATATAAGTTCTTTCAGTAGCAAGTCCTTGAGCACATCCAGGTTCATGCCGTGTTGTGTACTTGTATGCAACGTAGCGCGTAGTTAATGCTTCACATTGATTCATTATCAGGAGGCCCCGCCCACGAAGAACCACAAACACGACAGGTGATGTGAAATGGCTCCCCTAGCAGTAGCAGCAAACAGTGCTTGCAGGCATGGGTTAGTGCCAGGGACCTAGTGGATCATACAGATTTAATTCTTTACTTGATTCTAGGGTAATTTCCCCATCAGCAGCAAAAGGTGTGAAGAAAAACCTCTCGCTCAACAGTTCGTGCTCCTCTTGTCTTGGTATTGATATTAATGCCAACAAAATTAGTAATTTGACAATTAGCTCCCCACTTACCTGAGAAGACATGAAAGGGAGAAAGAAAGTATTTTAACTAGATTATAATGTGGCTCTGACAAGTCAGGATCCTGTCATGTTATAGCCTCCCAACGTTAACATTTTCATGTCTGCTTGGCAGGTTATTAAAATAAATGAGGGTACATTGGGCTGCCGCTGTGCTTGCCTCTAATGGGAGTTGAGGAATTTGCAAGCCACGGATGTAAATTGACCGATCTCAGAGACTGAAAGGATTTGGCTAAAGTGGACAATTAGGATCATTTCTGCACAGCTGAGTGAAATATTCCTTGTTATTTTAATAATTCAGGCCCAGGGTAATTTTCGGAGGCTGAGTTTGTCAAGATAATGTGCCTGTGCTTGTCTGCTTGTCATTTTTAACTCAATCCCACATGTTACAGGTGCAGCCTAGCTTACAAAACAGGAAAATCATTCACTGGAGAATTTGCATATGGAATACAGATACACTGCATTTAGGGAAAGCAGACCAGGAGATTGACAGGGAGCCGTGGTGTGACTGCCTCAGCATGGTGCAAGTCTGAAGGGCTGCTAGGGGCCATATTGCTTTGTTGGTACAATTACGAGTGTTATTGGACAATATGCATATGCAAGTGTGGACCACGTACAGCGCCATTTACCTCATGTAACCTGCACTGTTTGGGTTAAGAAGCGTGTGAAAGCTGGGTTCTCCCTCGCAGAAGATGCAAATACTTGCTCTTGGCTCAATTTTAGCACACGGACTGATAGAATAATATCTTTAACTTTTTGATAGCAAGACATTTAGAGAATTATACATGAATTCGAGATAGATAAATTCTGATACTAGAGAGTTCATCAGCTCCTTTCTGCAAGCAGGAGCTTGTTTGGCCAGATGATGTGGTCCCAACAGATTAAAACATCACTTGTGATTACAATGATAGGTATAAAAACTAGAAGTCACCTCTTCTGCATGTAGGCTTAGCACTACATGGAGACAGTCACGTTAATTTGAAATCAAGAAGTTATTAAAATAAAATCCTGATTGAAAGTGCACCTTCTGCCAGCCCTGCTCGGGGGCCCTGTGATCAACGGGTGATGAATGGACTCAGCTCAGAAGCTTCTCACTGTAATCTATCCAGCTCCCCCCGCCCCACAGCTTCATCCAAGCAGCTCTGTTTCTATCTTGTTTCTTTTTCGGACCTCCATGCAGTAATTTATTTAAAGATAGAATTTATGGGAGAATATCATCATCGACAACAAAAGTATTAAAGCCATTGCTTTTGGAAAAAGAGAGAGCTTGCAAAGTGAACCTAAGCAAGAAAACAGGGTGCACATTACTAGCTAAGCCTTCGTTAGCATGGATTTCTTCAGCACAGTCACATGGCTCTCCGTCTACTGAAGTGGATTTATCAATAAATATGAAAGGGTGTGTGGGAATAGGACGTAATATGTTATAAAGTGGAGATATCTAAAACAGACGGGCCACACCAAATAAACAACTTCAATGTTGCATGAAAAAAACCAAAAGTTTCATCAATTTCAATATTGTTACAACATCAATGGCTTTTGTGCCTGAACTCTGACGGAAGATGATTTTGCGTATCAGAGAGCTCATGCATTACTTCCCCCCCGACCCAAACGAATCTGCTTTTGACCTTGACACCTTTAAACTCTCAGGTGTTTTTTTTTTCCTTTTGCCACCCAGCACGAAGGACGTGTGTGTTGAAACTGAACTGCGTGGCTCAAGAGGGAGGAGACTCCTTCCGTGCGGCACTCACCACCCATCACAACTCAGCCGAGTTGCTGAAGCTGGAAGAGAAGCCATGTTTCCAAACAGTGGTGTTTTTAATTTCTCTCCAGTATGTTTTTTCTAACCCACTGACTGAACTATGGGAGAGACCATTCTTCTTTTGAATTCTGGGCCAACAATAAGGAAACTACACAAGCTGAATCATGAACAAACAAACCAGCAACAAAGGCGACCCAGAACAAGCCTGACGTCTCCATGTGTCCCACTGCCCCAGGAGAAGAGAGGCCCAGCCTCCTAGCCTCCGGTGGCTGTCTTGTCCCCAACAACTGAGTACCACATAGTTTAGCACCTTGCAACAAGACATGCCAATTTCTGGGTGAGTTGGGCGATGGTGATAACTTAATGAATGAGCTTAACAAAATAAAGCCTTGCTTCTCATTCAGAACCTGGGTAGCTTGAGTGGGACCCCTGGGTAACCTGTATAGTGACTAATAATCTCATCAACTGTTAAGGTCTAGGCCCCAGATGGCACAAACCACCCCCAGCCCTTTGGCACAGTGTCCCATGGCCCTAAACTGAAAAGGCAGCAGAGAAACAAAGCATCTATGTGGGTCCAGGAGGTCAGCGAGCAGCTAGCTGGTCTCTGCCACACAGGCCAACAAAGTGGAAACAGTGACGTTTCTGAATGGAACACAAGCCCCCGTGGTAAAGAGCACAAGAGACAAGAACGCAAAGTGATGCATTAAAGGGTGTGTCATACACGTAGACAATACAATGGCGACTCCTGCCACGTGGCCCATGCAGATCGTCAGCAGATGGTCTGATGAGAGGCACCTCCCTGGACAGTTTGGAGGCAGCATCATTTAAAAAAGTAGACATTTAAGAAAGAGCTTGGAATTTTAAGGATTTACTTTGGTCATCCTTCCTGTTGTTTCCTCACCAACCAAATGATGACGTTCCTCCTTGCAACGACCTTCTCGCCGCACATTTTTCCACGTCCTCATTCCCTACCGGCATGGGACTGGGCACGCCGTCTCCCTCACCTACGTTGTGTCTTTGGATCACCCGCAGCCCCTAGCATCCGGTGAGACTAGAAGCGTCCTAGGTGCTCTGTATTAGAGCGTATCAGCTTAGAGAACTCGGTGGTAGCAGATGATCAATAAGTGAGTAAAAGTGAGTTACCATTGATTAACAATTGTACACTCAACTTTAAACTTGGCCAACTACGACACAGACAAGGGGGCTAGTGGAGCTAAGTACGCTTTGCAGACTTCTCAGGATTGAACAAAATTACCACAATTATAGGGAATCAATTCTGTGATATTATGTTATCACTCTGTTCGATTACGCAAATTCCCACTGGGAAAGTCTTCTTTTTCTAATTTGATTGAGAGAAACAAATATCACTTCTGATTTGAAAATCCATAATAAATCGGAGACATCAGCTGTCAATGCTAAAATATCTACAAAGGGGGTCTGGCATTTCAGTGAGAAGAAGGAAATTAAAGAACTGGTCCATGATCCGGAATCGTTTTAGAACCTAATTGAATCATCTCTCATTGGCCTCATTTTGTCTCTGGTGTCCCAGAAAAGACATCAGCTGATGGCTGAGAAGTGCCATGTGTTACACAAAAGAATCTGTGTGTGTGCGGACATGCTTGAGTCGAGGCAGAGTGCCTCCCCGTGGGTACCGCTGCTTGCTTCCACCAACACTCACTGAGTTGTGGGTCCTCACACAGGGGAGACAGAACGTCATGATGGCGCGTGTCCTTGTTTAACCATCATTGCACCAATACATTCTATGCTGGCAAATTCAAGTCTTGCAACCTTACAGAAATCGCAAAAAGTAACTCTGAAGTGTGTTTTAAATTTTCTTAGATGCAAATCCTAATCTGATCTATAATAGCAACTCTGAATACATTAGACGATCCAATCCATGCGTCTTTTACAAGCTGCATTTGACATTTGTGGAGACTTACCCACCATTCAGCTAAGCAGGCTTTTCCTTTCCACACCACACTGACAGAAATGAGGGGAAAACATCACAAACAACAATGGCTTAGGGATGGGTGTCGCTGTTCATCAATTTTCTCCTCTCGTTTCAGTTCGCGGTCTTCACTTTGTGTTGACTTAAGGTAGGAAACTTGGTATTCAAGGCAAATACTTATCAAAACACAATTTATTCAGAACAGCTTTCAAATGCAGGTTCAGAATATTTGCCTGAATAATCACTCGAGCTAAAATATGGGGGAGCTCAAATTTTTTCTCTGCTGATTACTAACTCAATGCTGGTATCTGAATGTACATTTTAATTAAATTGTATCTGGTATGTTTTAGTTGTGCATGTAGCTTCTCGCGCATTACGTATCTTATTTAAAACTTAGCCTTTTTACGTTGTAAAGCTTCGTCCCCACCCGTCTGGCCCTGATAGTCAGCCTCACAGCACCTTTCAGCTGCTTTCCATTTTGCAGCTGTTCAAAAGCGCTCACTATAAACACTCACATTCGGATTCACCCTCTGACGCCAGGACAGGAACCCACAAATGAAACAATGCATCTGATCCCTCAGTTACGTGCAGTTACATTTAATAAAAGTATAGATTGGGACATGCAGGAGAGATATATTCCCCTCTCGACCTTCAGTCTCTCACAAATACCAATCAGTGTAATTCAGTCTTGCTCTGTGTGCCGCATACTGTGGGGGCAGAGATCATGGGAGTGCAAAGGCAGAGAGAAACATCATCTCGGCACCCAAGTGCCTCATACGCACACTGAAATGATAACAGTTACAAGGAAAGAGATGTCTACTCTCTGACAGGAGCTCAAGTGCTTCTTGAAGATGGTATTGAACCTGGTTCTGCACAAGGTGCAGGATTTAGACGGGAAGGAGCTGAAGGTGCAAAGGGACAGGAGCCTGGAGGCCGTGTTTGGGGAATGACAGATAATAAGACTTGAGCTGAAAGTGGAATTTAATAAAAGGCAGTGGGAGTAGTGGGTGTCATTTTGGGAAACTTAAGCTGAGGAACAACTATGAAAAGTATCGATGACCAGGATAAGGTTTTAGAACCACCTGGTGGGCGGAAAGCTCTCATCACCCACAAACTGCCTGGGCTATGAGATGAAGGGGAGAAGGAATTTGGACAACATGGAAAACAGTCATATTATCAATGCTATCTTTATTACTTTTGTAAAGATATATTTATTTATTTTAGAGAGAGAGAGAGAGAGCATGATCAGGGAGAGGGGCTGAGGGAGAAGGAGAGAAGCAGGCTTGCGCTGAGCGTGGAGCTGCCATGGGGCTCCATCCCATGACACTGAGATCATGGCCTAAGCTGAAATCTTGAGTCGGATGCCTAACCCACTGAGCCACCCAGGGACCCCAAAGCTGTATTTATTACTAATGTTAGAATTAATGGAATCAGCATTTCCTGCACTCCGGGAAAAATGATAACGTGGAACGATGAGTCAACCAGGGAGACCCATCCATCGGGCCATGGATATAGGGGCTGAGTTCAGAGGACAGGAGAAGTCAGAAGCTAGAGCTTCTGGCTTTGGACACACTTCTTGTGTGTATACGCTGTGTGCATACACACTCCGTGAACGACATCCGCTATCCAAACTACCCAAGAAGCACGCTTCTTCCTCTGTTGGGGAGGAAGTAATCCAGACACCATGGCTTTTTGTAGAAGTGCAAGAATGTTACTCTTTCTGCCTTCATCATTGCCTCTCTTCACAGAGCTTCACCTTCTCACGAATAAATTGGAAACCTATGCAACATCCTGGATCACCTTTTCTAGCACATGGATAGTGACAATGAATGAAAAAAGAGTCACAATTTGCCTTAGAGAATTTTCTGGCTGTACAATGGGCCCCAAGCACACACAGCCTGGCCACCTCTCTGTGGCCAGGACATCATCACGGGAGGTTCTCTTTCCACTGGACCAGCCTGTGAATGTTAGTATCGGAATGGGTGATTTGGTAACAGAACAATTCTGAAGTGAGAAAGAGAGAGCAAGAAAAAAGATAACTTTAAAAAAATAACTTTTAAAATACTAACAAGGCTGTCTGTATCACCAGCCATCAGGGGAAAGATCAACTAATACCTCAAAACCTCCAAGATAACGGATGGCTCAGAAATGTCGCCTTCTTCATGGAAATCCTGTCTTGTCAACTGGTCAGAAGGTTTCAGTGTTTAAACAACCTCGCAGCTAATCTGACATTGATATAAAACTTGCCATTTACATGAAAATGCCAGCCCTCACCCAGGACCTGATGTGGCTTCTCTGTGAGGGAAACAGTCTGTGCACATCTTGCGGATACGGAAAGGGTAGCATAAGGCACATTTTATTTCAAGTAGCTGTAAAATACAGAGCGAGTGGGTGGTGAGGGCTAAGATGCTAATATGTGACTAAATGTCCTCATGTTAATGAAGTCAATCAGACAACCAGGAAGTGTCAAATAAGGGCCTTTGAGCAAAGAAAACGTAGTTTGATGGCTTTCATCCAGTGACTGCTAATGAACACAAAATACAACTCGACTGGCCCCTTTACGTCCATTAACAGAGGAGGGATCTATTCAGAGGTGGGGTAGCCGCAAGAGTTAAGCTGCGATTGTGCATAACAGGCCTATCTGAGTCTTTAATCTCCTAGATGATTGTTTGCTCATGGATCCCATGGGCTCCTAGGATGTGGTCTTTATTAAAGTGGAAGATAAGTGGAAGATAACTCTTGGTTTTGGTTCAGGTCATGAACTCAAGGTGGTGAGCTTGAGTCCCACATGGGGCTCCACACTCAGCGGGGAGTCTGCTTGAGATTTTCCCTCTCCCTTTGCCCCTCTCCCTGCTTGTGCCCTAAATAAATAAATAAATAAATAAATAAATAAATAAATAAGATCTTTGTAAAAATAATAAAAAATAAATAAAATGGAAGATAGAAAGGAAGACTGACCATAAGAAAAAAGGGGTAATGGGAACCCCCAAGCAGCTTACCATGGACTGCAGCAAGCGTGTTGGGCATCGGAGCATAAAAGCCAGACCGGCCCTTAGAGTGCATTCTGCAGAACAAGCTTCCAGGACTGAGTCGCCCGGGTGAAGGCTGATTTGGGCGCACAGGGTTACTTTTATGGTCATCGTTACAACATGGGCGTTTTCGTGGCATCTTCAATGTTTATAATAGTAATCTTCCAACTTTCTTTTCCATAATCTCTGACCCTTCCTTAGTTTATCCAGAAGCATTCCTATGGTCTCCAGAATAATTAGACTGTTAGGGCAGAAATGTAAAGAGGATACACAGGTGATGCTGTTTTATTTTTCTTCTTTCAGAAATGCCTCTGGAGAATTCAAAGAGATGAGCCTCAGGAGAGTAGGGGGAGGTGAATACAAGGCACATAAGATCAGGGCACATCCTCAGCGGGTCCAGACAGAGCACAACCCTAAGGCACAAGTGGGCAGACCCAAGAGAGAGAACCCTTAAGCCCTAAGACTGTGGATCCAACAGGAACTTTGTATCCTCAACAGAATCAGATAAGAACACCCAGGGCTCAGAGTGGGCAGAGCTTGCAGGGCTGGGTGACCCTTTTCTCCCACCTCTGAGACTTCAAGGAAAGCCTCTGAGCAGCCAGACGAGGTTGCAAAGAGGAAGGTCAGGAGGGAAATGGGCCACCACGGCAGACAGGGTGCTCAACTCTACTTCCCTGTCTCTAGTTTCACAAGACTCAGACCTCACTCTGGTCCATTGCATGGGTGAGGTCATCCAGCCCGGACAGTGAGCAGGAGCTTCCTATTACAAAAAAGAAGCACGATGCACGGTAAACTATTGTGGGTTCTGAAGACAATGCTTTCCACTCCCAGGAATGTTGATGTGGCCCATATGGTGGGTGACATAGAAGGTTGATTGCTTTGAATGGTGCCAAATCAAAAATGGTATCTTCAGAAGGTCAGGCTGTAGTCTAAGCAGCCCTTCCATTTAGACCCTATGACACAGCAGACACTGGATTGGAAGCATCAGCAGTGGGGAAAGGTGCAGGTGATGTTTATGGAAAGCCCCAGTGGGAGAATCACAACATATGACCCTGAAATTCTGGAGCCATAACATCCACACCAGAGAACTGTATGCCTCTTGAGAGAGTTCTTAGTACATTAATGGGCTCTGGTAGATGGAACACTTGACCATGGGGCAGAAAGAGACTGTGAATCCAGATTGCACATTATAAGCAAGGTTTTGTCACCCCCACCACATCACAAATCTATATGGGTATCATAACAATTTGTTGTAAAATGTAATTGTAACATCCAGGACAAAGCCGAGCAGGACGAGAAGGCATGTGTGAGTTGCATGACCAGGTAACCCAGAACGAGTGACCACCCTCTACTGCGGTTGTAGGGGCGCCCTAACCCCAGTGCCTTCCTATAACTCTATGGTAGTCATATATGACCAGCAGAAGGATAGGATAGCTTGAAATATGGATGCAAGCTGAAAATGAATGGCAGCCACAACACTGACATTCTGGGATGTCCAAAATACACAGCAAAGAAAAAAAAAATCTTTCCAGTGGGAAGAGCTGACTTTATGGGAAAGGAAAGAACAACATGAGAATGTATACTTACTTCTGAATAGTTGGCAGTAGCCAGGAAGTTGGTGGGGACCTGGAAAAAAAAAGTATTGGAATATAATAGCAAAGAGCTCTGATTAAGGCAAATAGATGTATGCATATACAGGAGTGAGCATAATATGTGAAGATATTTGCACCACATGCTAATGCCCTGTGGAAGACATCTACCATGGAAGAAACACTGAACACCCAAGTGGACAAAATAACTCAGCAGTCAACATTAACCAGCCATCATCATTAGCCAACACAGAAGTTGCAAAATAGGCATAAGAATAGACTTCATGATTGTAGAGATGAAGGTTATATGGACCCAGCAGGGGACAGCACTTATCAAAGCTGATTTAGCTACTAACTATCCAACATGCAAGGCACAAAGACCAACACTGACCACCGCTCCCAATATGGCACTATTCCTTGAGGAGAGCAACCAGCCAGGATATGGTCTGACAAAAAGACTCCACCAGACCTCTTCCATTCTGCAATGGCCAGTGGTTTGTCTTCACAGAAATGGCTGCCTATAGTGGGTGAAAGTTTATTTTTCTAGCTAGCAGATCCTCGGCTAGAGGTCAGCTCCACTCTCCAATGAGTTATGGATTATCACAACCCATACACACAGAATCTGATTAAGATTCTTCACAGCACGGAAGTATGGAGAAGGGCCATGGACCCAGAATCCAGTGGTTGTTTCATGCGCTGAACTTCTCAGGAGCAGCCAGCCTCAGGAAATTCTGGAATAGCTGTCTGTTTCTTGCCCCGTGTTGTCATTACCTACTACTCTACAGAAGGCCACTTCCTGGATAAGGGGGTGATCACTATCACAAGGAATGGGGATATACTTCTTTGTTCTTCATTATTGAGAAAAATCATTCAATCGTCTTCTCTTCTTGGTCTATGGGAAAATAAAATATAATATGGTAGAGGCAGGGTGATAAAGTCAAATGTGTCTTCTAGAAGATGGGTTCTCAAACTGACCATGCACCAAGATCATCAGGAAGACTTGTATGGGTCCAACCCTGAGTTTCTTATCTAGAACCCTGGGTAAGCTTCAAGAATTTGCATATGTAACACACGTCGAGGGGGTGCTGCTGCTGATATAATCTGGAGACCACCCTTTGAGAACCACTGGTGTAAGAGGTATTGTAGAGATATTTGCCTGGTTCACCCTAATGCATGGGAGTAGACCCCCCCCCGCCACAGTGTCACTCATGTCTGTGTCATGTAACTCTACACCCATCCCAGAATAGCGCCATCCAGGGTGCATATCTAGCACATGCCGTCTGATTGGCTGTTCTCCCAGGAATGTGGAGTTAAAAAGGAAGGGAGGCAAGACTGAGAGTTGTCTAAAAGAGTCACGGTGATATCTAGTGCTCTAATGACAGGGTGCCAAACTTCAGCAGCAGATATCCCAGGTCTACCCTGGTTCCATTCCAAGTCTAGGTGTTTTTGTTGAATAGAACTGGTCACAAGTAAAATCCATTTTGTTGTAGAAGAAAAATGTTTCAGGCTTTATTAATAGGAATGGAATTGCGATTATTTAGCACAGATGTTGGGAAGACAGACAAAGAGACAGTGACCACATTCTCAGAACAAAAAGGAAGGCAGAATAAAGAACATAGTTGGAACTAATGTATAAAGGAGAGAAAAAGGCTGAGTCTGCACCAAGCAGACACTGTTCCCAATTGCCCCACTTAGAGATTTTGTTTCATATATTGGTTAGGGACACCAACTGCCCCTCTTTTCCCAGAACTGAGGGGTTTCTCTGGACACAGGGCTCTCAGTGGTAAAACCAGTACAGGAAAGTAAATCAAGAGAGTCGCCCACCATGCTCATGGCATGGATATTAAGGTGTTGCCATCCAGGATGCCTGGAGGGCTCAGTCAGTAAAGCATGTGACTCTTCATCTTGAGGTTGTGAGGTCAATCCCCACACTGGGTGTAGAGTGTACTTAAAAAAAGAGAGAGAGAGAGAGAGAGAGAGAGAGAGAGAGAGTGATAATGCCATCAAGTTGAGAAATGCTACATGCAGACTTCTACTTACTACTAATGTACTGGGTAATTTGGCTCCAACTTCCTGCTGAAGATAAATCAAAAGCTAGAGAACACAACAAAGAAAACACCCCTTAAAATGATCAAATATCTAATCAAGTAATAACATATCGTCGGGCCAATGTCAGGTTGTATTCTCCAGAGACAGATCCTAAAATAAGGAATCATGTGTAAGTGCTTTATGAAGGAATTGCTCTCTGAAAACCCTGTGAGAGAGCATGGAAGTCAGAGACAGAATGAGGAGAGCCAAATGAGAGTGTCCTTTTGGACTTCAGCCTAAACCTTCAGGGAGCTCTAAGGTGCAACTTATGCCTCCGAGTTTGTCTATTCTTGGGCCAAGAAACTGCTCTTATACTCCCTCAGCAGGGTAAAGTCCATATTTTTGGCTCCTGAACTCAAAGGTTAATTTGCCCAGTGACCCTAGGTTACTTCTCCCAAGAGAACCCCAGGTCTACATCATTAGAAGTAAAGCTCACAGACATCTAAGAACAGGCACATAGAGGAGTGACACTAGCAGGACGACAGGGCCAGTGAGCTTGAACATATGTCAATAGAAATTTCCCAAACTGTAATGCAAAGAAAAAAAAAATAATGAGACAAATAAGACAGAATATCCAAAAATGTTGTGGCAATTATGAAAAGAATATGACATGCCTAATGACGTACCAGACAGAAAAAAGAGAGACAGACCGGAGGTAATGTTCACACTAATAATAGCTGAAAATTTTCCAAAATTAATGACAGACACAAGGTCACAGACCCAGGAAGTTCAGAGAATACCAAGCAGAACAAATACCCTCAAAATCTGCAACTAGGCATATTCAAACTGGAAAAAAATCCAAAGGCAAAGAAAAAGTCGTGATAGAAGTCAGAGGAAAGACTAGCTTACCTGTAGTGGGGCAAGAATAAGATTACTCGAGACCTCTTGGAAGTCATGCAAGGAACAAGAGAGTGGAATGACATGTTTAAAGTGTTAAATGAAAAAGTCCAACCATCTAGAATTCTGCATTCAATAAAATTACCATTCAAAACTGAAGTAGAAATAAACACTTTCTCAAGTATGCAGAAAAGGGATTCTGGGGCCAATAGACCTATTTTGTAAGAAATGTTAAATTTCTTCAGAAAGAAGAGAAGTTATATAGACCAGTAATTCACATCTACATAAAGAAAGAACATTCATCAGAAAAGGAATAAATGAAGGCAAAATAAAATATTCTATTTTTCTTTTTTCTTAATATATTATGTAATTGTTCAAAGTAATAAGAGCAAAAATGTACTGGTTGACAATAGCCTATGGACAAGTGTAATACATGACAACAATATTACTTCCTTATAACACTAAGGAGGAATTTTGAATATTCAGTTGTGAGTTACCTGTGAACCAAAGTGTTGTTTGAAAATAGACTTAAATATAAATATACATTGCAGATTCTGAAGCAACCACTAAAAGTTTTGGTTTTTAAACAATACATACCTAAATAACACATGGGTCAAATAAGTCTTGAGAGGCATATAAAAAATATTTGATCTAAATGAAAAACAAAAGGCAACTTACCAAAATGTGTGAGATGCAGTGAAAACAGTATTTAGAGGACAATTTATAGCATTACATGATTATGTTAAGGGAAAACGTAAAAAATAAGTATTGTAATCTTCCATCTTAGTAAACCAAAGGAAGAAAAACACTTTAAATCTAAAGCAAGCAGAAGAAAGAAATAATAAAAATTAGAGATAAATGAAATTGTCAACAGGAAAACAATAGAGGAAGTCAATGAAACCAAAATTGGTTTTGAAATGATTGATAAAATTGATGACATTCTAGCCACGGTAACAAAGAAAACAAGAGGTGAATACTTTATTAATATCAAAATTACAGAGAGATCATCACTGCTGATTGGCTGGCTGATAAAATAGTAATAAATGAATATTAGAAAAAAGTCTATACCCACAAATTTGATAATAGAGATGGGCCAATTACTTACAAGACAAATCATAAAAACTCACATGGGAGAAATTTGTAATATAAATAGGCCTTTCTCTATTAAAGAAAGTGATCAATAATTAATAACACTCAAAAAAAAAATAAGCACCAAACCTCGAATATTTCACTTGTTAATACCATTAAATTTAAAGTAGAAATCATATGAATTCTCCAAAATTCCAACCAAAAATAGGAACAAAGGAGACAATTCACTGCTCATTATATGAGGGCACCATCGTTCTACCACCAAAATCATATAAAGAAGTATAAAAAGAAAACTACAGAACAATACTTCTAATAGATACAAAATATTTAGCAAATTAAATCCACCAATTTGTAAAAATAACTATAGACTATGACAAAGAAGGATTTATTTCAGGTATGCAAGGCTGGCTCAACATTTCAAAATCAATTGTTGTAATGTACCAACAGGGTAAGAAAGTAAAATTATATGATCATATCAATTGATACGGAAAAAGCAATTGACAAAATCTAACACCCACTCTTGATAAAAACTCTCAGGAAAACAAAAATAAAGGGAAATTTCCTTAATATGGTAACAAACATTCAAAAACAAACAAGAAGTGAATTAGGGTCTCAGGTCATGATCCCTGGGTCCTGGGATTAATCCCTGTGTCAGGCTCCCTGCTTAGTGGGGAGTCTGCTTCTCCCTCTTCCTCTGCCCCTACCCCCTGCTTGTGCTCACCCTCTCTCTCAAATAAATAAATAAATAAATAAATAAATAAATAAATAAAATCTTTAAAAAAACAAACAAAAAATGTAGCTTACATAATTCTTAATGAGAATCAACTAGATGCTTTTCTCTTAAGATCAGAAACAAGGAAACATTGTCTGCTCTAACCATTCCTAGTCACCATTGTACTAGAACTCCCAACTAATTCAATAAAGAAAAAGAAATAAAAGACATACAAATTGGAAAGGAATAAAGCTTTTTGTTCTTTGTGTGTTTATGTAGAAAATCCTAGAAGGTCAACATCTGCAATAACAATGAAACTCCTTTTACTAATAGGTAATTATCACAAGAGCTGCAGGATACCAGGTTAATATACAAAATTCAATTGCTTTCCTATGTACCAACAATAAATGGAAGTTGAAATCAAAATCAATTTTTTATTTACACTATTACCACAAAAATGTAATACTTACATACACATCTAATAAAATGTCTACATAATTTATATTCAGAAAATCACAAAGTTTTGATTAATGAAATCAAAGAAAATCAATAATCTAAATTGCACAGTGAAGGAAATGATCAACAAAATAAAAAGGCAACCCACTGAGTGGGAAAAGATATTTGCAAATGACATATTCAATAAGGGGTTAATATCCAAACTATATAAAGAACTTACATGACTCAACATAAATAAATAAATAAATAAATAAATAAATAAATAAATAAATAAATAAATAAACTTAAAAATTTAAAAATGGGCAGAGGATCCGGATAGACATTTTTCTAAAGAAGATATTCAGATGGGCAACATGAAAAGATGCTCAACATCACTAATCATGAGGGAAATGCAAATTAAAACCATAATAAGATACCACGTTACACCTGTCAGAACAACTAAAATCAAAAACACAAAAAATAATAAGTTTTGGTGAGGATGTGGAGAAGAGGGAACTCTACTAAACTGTTGGTGGGAATACAAATTGGTCTAGCCACCATGGAAAACAGTATGGAAATTTCACTAAAATTAAAAATAGAATTGTCATATGATCCAGTAATTCCACCACTGGGTATTTACCAAAGAATATGAAAACACTAATTTGAAAAGATATATGCACCCCTATGTTTATTGCAGCATTATTTACAAAAGCCAAGATATGGGAACAACCCATGTGTCCATCAATAGGTGATCAGGTAAAGAAGATGTCGTATGTATATTTGATGGAATATTGCTCAGCCATAACAAAGAATGAAATCTTGCCATTTGCAACAGCATGGATGGACCCAGACAGTATTATGCTAAGTGAAATAAGTCAGTCAGAAAAAGACAAATACCATATGATTTCACTCACATGTGGAATTTAAGAAACAAAACAAACAAAGAAAACAGACTTAAAAAAAAAAAAAACAGACTCTTGAATACAGAGAACAAACTGGTGGTCACCAGAGGGGCAGTGGGGGGAGGATGGGTGAAATAGGGAATGGGGAGTAAGAGTACACTTATCTTGAACACTGAGAAATGTATAGAATTCTTGAGTCATTATTTTGTATGCCTGAAAATAATATAATACTGTATGTTATTTATACTCGAAAAAAATAAATCTGTGAAGAAATATTCTATATCCATAGATAGGGAGACTAGACATTGTTTCATAGTCGATTCTTCTCCACTTGATATATGGATCAAATTCCAAATAAACTCCGGCAATCTAGTTCATGGCATTTTATGCCAAACAATTCTAAAGTTTATATCAAAAAGCAAAACACCCAGAAGAGCCAGCACAATAATGAAGAAGACTAGAGTTGAGGGACTGACACTACCCAGCTTCAAGACTTAACAAAAATCTCAGTAACCAAGGCAGTTTGGTATTGGCAAAATTTGAGACATATAGATCAATGAATCCCAGAAATAGAGAGCTCAGAAATAGATTCATAGCGATGTCTGATTTTCAAAAAGGAATGAAGGCAATTCAATCGAGGAAACAATAGTCTTTCCAAAAAATGATGCCAGAAAAATTGGACATCCACATGCAAAAAATGAAAGGAAGGAAGGAAGGAAGGAAGGAAGGAAGGAAGGAAGGAAGGAAGGAAGGAAGAAAGAAAGGCAAAGGAAAGGAAAGGAAAGGAAAGGAAAGGAAAGGAAAGGAAAGGAAAGGAAAAGCAAGAGGAGAGGAGAGGAGAAGAGAGGGGAGGGGAGGGCAAGAGAAGAGAAGAGAAGAGAAAAAAAAAGAAAATATGAGGCAAGACACAACTTATACCTTTCATAAAATTTAACTCAAGATTATCATAGACTTAAATGTAAGATGAAAAACTCTAAAATTTTCAGAAGCAAACACGGGAGAAAATGGAGGTGGCCTTCGGGTTGGTGCTAAGTGTTTAGACACAGGATCAAAAGCATGGCTCTGTGAAAGGAAAAATGGAAAAGTTGGTCTTTATGAAAACTAAGTTTTGCTCTGTGAAACTTAACTGTTAAGAGATTGAAAAAATAATACACAGACTGAAAGAAAATATTTCACAAAATCCATATTTGATAAAGAATTCTATCCAAAATATACAAAGAACTCTTAAACTCAACAATAAGAAGATACAATCCAGGAACACCTGGGGTGCTCAGTCAGTTAAGTGTCCAACTCTTGATTTTGGCTCAGGTTGTGATCTCAGGAGTATGAGATCGAGTCCTGCATTGGGCTCTGTGCTCAGCAGGGAGTCTGTTGGAGATTCTCTCTCTCCCTCTCCTTCTGTCCCTCCCCCAACTCAGGCGCATGCTCTCACTCTCTCTCTCGAATAAATAAATCTTTTCTTTTTTTTTAAGATGCAAAATCCAATTTAAAATGTGCAAAAGATCTGAAGAGATAGCTTGCTGAAGAAGATACGCATATGGCAGACAAGCATATGAAAAGACATATGTCATTAAGGAAGTGAAAAGTTGAAACAATGATGAGCTGCCATTGCACACCTACTAAAATGGCTAAAACCAAACCAAACAAAACAAAACTGACAATACCAATTGCCAAAAAGGATGCAGAGTGGTAGGAACTCTCACTCACCATTTATAAAATAATGCACAATGGTATAGCCATCTTGGAAACAGTTTTACAGAGTCTTCTAAAGCTAAATATCATCCTGTAAGTATTTCAGCAATTCCGCTCCTGGATATTTACCCAATGGAGCTAAAAATTTGCACACACACAACACCTGCGAAAGAAGTTTTGTAGCAACTTTACTCATGATCTCCAAATCTGGAAGTAGCAAGCTATCCTTGCATCAGTGACTGGAGAGACCAAGTGCCATTCAACCGTGCACTGTGATACTATTCAGCAATATAAGATGAAATGAGCTGCCAAGCCGTGATGAAACACGCAGACACCTTAAGTACTTACTGCTAAGTGGAAGAAGCCAGACTGTGTGAATCCAAACATGTGACATTCTGGAAAAGGCAAACTGTAACTGATATTTTTAAAGACTTTATTTATTTATTTTAGAGAGAGAGAGCATGAGCTGGGGGAAGAGCAGAGAGAGGGGACAAGCAGATACTGTGCTGAGCACAGAGCCTGACGTGGGGCTTGATGCATGGCTCTATTCCTTGACCCATGGCTCTATTCCTTGACCCTGACATCATGACCTGAGCTGAAATCTAGAGTCAGACGCTTAAGCGTGCTCCTATAATTGATCTTTAAGAAGATCACCAGCTGCCACAAGTTTCGGTTGTGGTGGGGATGACTAGGTGAGGCACAGAGCAGTGAATAGAGCAGTGAAACTCTTCTGCCTGATACTCTCATGATGGGTCCATTCTCACTGGTCCTTTCAGGTTTCTTTTCCCGTAAATTCCCGGTTCACAGCCATCGTGTTTCCATTGGGTCATGTAAACACTGCGTTCTAGGCATGCTACCTATTATGGAAGCTTATTTTTGTCTGTCATATGCACTGGCGTGGCCTTTCCCTCATCTGTGCCTAATCTGTGGCTGTGAGTGTACTCAGTTTAGGGAATGTTTATTATACGGAAATTTTCATCTTATTTTAATATGGTGAAAGTTGTAGTTATTTTTCCCCACTTTCCTTTTTTTGATGCCTTATAGAAAAGCCCTGCCACATGTGGAGGACACATTGTATCTCCCCATACAACTCGGAGTTTTGTTTTGCTCTTTTAGGTCTTTAATATATCTGTCATTCAATTAATTTTAATTTTTGCATGGATAGCCAGTTATCCCACTGATTTGCAGGGACCTATCTGCCATATGTGCATTTCTTACATGAATATGTAAACGTGTGCTTGTGTTTCTGTTCCTGCACCTTCTATGCTGTCCAATCAATTCATTTGTTCAGATCAATTCCTATATAATATTAAATAGCACAGCATTACAATTATTCTTGCTGTTTGATGAGGCAAGATCCTCCCTTTTTGGTTCCTCAGAGTTATCTTAGCCACTGTTAGACTATTACTAAGTTTTAGGATGTAACCATCTAGTTTTGTAGAAAAATATGAAGCAGTTGGTGTAAATTTCATTATATGTATTGAATAAATTGGAGGGGAAAAAAATGATGTACTGGTCCCATCCACTAATTTGGGATATCTTTTTATTTGCTTTCTTTTTTGTTTTTCAATAAAGTTTCATAGTCTCTAAAATGAAGCTTTTATGTATTTAAGTGACATTTGTTCATATGTATAATTTGTTGCTATTTTGAGGGGGATTTTATAGTTAGTTGCTGCTTATATTTAAGAGCATAACTGATTTTTTGTATATTGGTATTTTACCCAACAATTTTCTGAGCTCTCCAATTAATTCTTATAGTTACCTCCAGATTTTTCTCTGTTTGCATGAAGACAATCTTATCATCTGAGAACAAGGGCTGGTTTGTATCTCATCTTCAGTTGTTTTGCCTCATATTTAAAATTAGAGGATCTATTAATATAATTCACTTTAAGAGGCAAAATCCTTCAAAACAAAACACTTCCATCAATCCACAAGGCTCCCTGGATTGCATATCTTGGCAGTTACTATGGGCACTTGGCAGTTGGGATGAAGGACCTCAGACACAGTGGTCATGTCTGCAAATAAATTTACCATTTGGACAAATATGTGGACAAATAATTTAAGTCCTATCAAGCCATTTTGCCCAAAGGCACAGCTAGCGAGTCACAGAAACACACTGATGTTTGAATATGAATAAAGGCGAGCTCCAACCCAAAGAATCGGGAATAAGTTCATTGGACCAGAGTCAGCAGCCAGATCCCCGGTACCCCAACATAACCCCGAGGTGCCGCTGTCAGACTCACAATGACCATGGCTGTCTTTCCCTGGCCCATTTCCAGTTAAGTGCTTTACGTTTTATTCCCCATTGTAAATGTTTAGAGAATGCACAGTGGGCCATTTGGAAATGTTGGCTACGACTTTGTTCCTAGAGCAAAGCTTACATCATGACCCACAACAAGATCCAGCTACATGGGGCTTGGCTTCCGAACCAATGTATTTAATCAGATGCAATGGCCAGAGCTGGGGCAGCCTTCTGGACGTGTGAAGTTTCTGCCACCAATGGCGGAGCGGAGGGAGAATTCACCTTGCTTCCCAAAGATATGGATCTCTGGGATGCCCACCTCCAAACTCTTCTCATGCAGAAGAATGAAACTTATCTCTTATCGAAATCACTATTACTTCGTGTCTTCTGTCACTCAGAGCCACACTTAGTTCTAACCGCTATAGGAGTCTGCCCTAATGCAGGAAACATCATTTGCGATGACAAAACGTTGCTGACCTTCCCTTTAAAGATGGGGCAAGTTCTGGAAGAGAGCACGTGTCGTTTTTCTGAAACCCAATGCAGCTGTGGGGAGGTGTGAGGCCAACTACGTATTGTGTCCCATGGGTGCGGAGGAGTTTTCTGAAAAGAATTCTTTATATGTGTGTCTCAAATTTAACACATTCCAAACTTCCAAACCTGCTCACTCTCCTTTGAAAATCTTTCTTTTGGTCGATAGAGCCAAATCCCCCAAGGCTGTCTGGGTACTTTGCTTCCTGGTCCTCCTGCCCTGACCTCACTCCCTTCTGTCTCTCTGCATTGTGATGTCTACCATGTGATAATATAACCAAGATGACCCCTTAACCCCCACACCTCACTCTGAACTCATCATGGATTTTCATCGCCTTCGGGAAAAATTATGATCTCAGTGCCACGACATTAAAGATCAGTCTCGCCCATGCTAGTGCCCCTAACGAACCACACCCGACAGCAGTACTGAGCTGGAAGGCTCATTCTCTGATGCCCCCATGGCTTTGTGCAGATTACTCTATCTGCACGAAATCATCAACTCCAGTTTACCTCTTTCAAAGGCTCAGGGCTTAGAAAAGTTTTACCGTGGGTCGTCCCACACTTGAGTCGAGCTACAATTCGGCTGCAGTCCGACAAGCCTTCTGCACCTTCTGGGAAGTCTCTGCCACACGAGGCAGCCTTTCTCTCTCAAGCTCTGTATCTACGCAGAATGCTGTTGTGTCCTCTGTGTTGATAAAAGAGTAACAACAGGATTCTCCCCCCTCTGCGTCTCTGGTACGTATGGACCCTAATAACTCTACTGGAGATCCAGCGTCCAAGTACGAAGTGGGATGGTCATGGGGAAGGGTCACCTGAAGGACACCTGACCTTTGCTTCTCTCTGTCCCATCCTTCTTGGCTTATTATCTCCCGTCATTTGTTCGCTGCCTCTCCCACAGGGCTTTGCTGCCAAAAGTCACGTCTCTCTTGATTTCATCTTGACAAGAATGCTGCTTTCAAAGAATTCCTTTGAAAACGAAACGTCACGGTGAGCACCACGTTCTGTATCTCATTGTGCATGCCTGGCCCCTCCAAGGGAGTAAAATTCCTCGAGGAAGTTCGGTGTGTTTTATGTCTTCCACGGAGTGTGGGGCCTGGTCCAGGTACATAGAAGGTGATCAATCAACATTTATTGGCTGAGTACATAAATCACTCCTTTCTGTGGAATTAATTTTGGATTATTCTTTGATGTAATGTAACTCTTGATTCTGTGTTTATTTTCTCATAATTGTCTCATGCATCTTGTGGACCCAACAGAAACGTAAATACTTGAAGATACCGTCTACTAAATAATCAATAAATACACATGATCATTGTGACTGAGTGGCACTTGACTTAGTTCTTCATATAATTAGTATACATTTTGTGTAAGCTAAGGTCCCATATAACGGACTCTCATTATAACTGCACTGGACCTAGAATTGTTTTATAATGACAGAAGGATGAATCACTAAATTGTATGCCTCAAACTAATAATGCAGTATATGTTAATTGAATTGAATTTAAATAAAATGATTTTTTAAATAGTCACTTTCTCCTTCCCACATACACCAAATTCCCACCCTGCGTTTTTCTTTGTAGTCCTTATAAACACACACCAGTTCTATATTTATTTACCATGAGAGAAAGCAAAAGGAATGGAAAGAGAAGGAACATAAGGAAGGAGGGTGAGAGAGAGAGAGAAAATTCTTGTTGCAGCTAATTTCAATTTCAGTTTTCTACTTGAAGATTGTCCTTTTCCTGGATCTGTTTTTATTTTGTTTTGTTTTAGGATAAATTGGGTACCTGCCGTGAGCAATGCAATATGCTGGGTGTTAATCCCTCAAAAAGATTGGGCTAGTGGATAATCTTTCTTCTCACAATTTCAAGTTACTTTATAGGACAGATGTGATAAACACTCGATTTTCTAGTTTAGTTCTCAATCTTAAATTTATTGACACATTCTGAAGTGTCCCCGGGTCGGCTCTGGTTTCCCTTTCTCCCCGTCTTTATTAAAGAATAACTTTCCAAACAGCCACACGAGCTGCAGACAGACACAGAGATGAAGGCTGGACGGTGGTCTACTTAGAAAAATAGATTGAAATGGTTCTGTGTGTCCTGAGAGGACGGGGATGGTAAAGCAAACCTCTGATTGGAAGATTGTAGAACCAGAGAAAGAAAAGACGTTTGCTCAGGAATATAGAGATTTCTTTATTTGTTTTCTCTTATTTTCAAACCCATTGTGTATATTAAGGTGTGCCTTGGAGACCCTTAACCTGTCAGGATTATAAATGATTATTGAGTTTGCCTATCAAATCTCCAGTGCTGATTGGCTCGTCTGAATAACCACACAGATTGGGAGTTATGGTCAGAATCAGCGATAAACGGATGGCTCCCAAATTGCCATCCCCAGAGCGCCCTGACTCTCACATCCCCTCTCAGGCTGCTCTGATCTTGGCAGCACAGCCTGGAAGGGAAGATGCCGTCCTCTCTGCGCGGAGGCCAGCGCAGGTGGCCGGCGAGTCGAGCTCGCTCCTCGGCTTTCTTCAACAGCTCACGTAATCCGAGGCATCGCATCAGGTTAACACACACATGAGACCGTTTCAAGGACACCAAATGACACCTTTGCCTTGGTGTGGCACTGGGATGGGGTGTCAAAAATGCAGCTTTCTCTTCTTTCAGGATTCTGATTTGTTAATAAATTAAACAAGTTGAGAAAGTGATTCATGCTGTTTACCAGCTTTCTACCATCTTCTCTCGTCTGCACAACACAGAGCCATATGTTCTTTTTGAAAGCTTTACTTGTGTATAACGCTTTTTATGATGACTGATGTACCAGCACTGCACATCGTGGTGCATGCCTGAGTCTACAGCCGGATCCGAATCCGTCTATATCTGCATCTGTAGCCGTGTGTGTCTCCATCAGCGTCCGCCTCTGTATCCTCATCTGTATCTACAGCGTCACGCACGCCCATGTACTTCACTGCACTAATCACACCCAACTGCAGGAATCCCTCCTCAGCCCGCATATTCAGGAGATCTGACAGCAGCTTTGAAAGAAAATTGCCTGCTGCAACGCTGCAAAAAGAAAACCACATAGGACACTTATTCATATTATTACATTTAAAAATTTAGCCACATTGTCATCCCTCTCTATTTTTTTTCAAAGAGGACCCCCCCCTTAACATGGTTTCTCATCAGCATCTCTTGCCGCTTTCTTTATCTTTCTTATGTTCTTCTTCAAATTCTCTGTATGCTCCATTTTTATTGGTTTGTTTAAATCCTGTGTATAAGTCCATTTAAATAAAAATAGGGCAGCCTGACTGGTATTTGCATGGCATGAAATTACAAGCAGGTGAGAGTTGAACAATTAATACTTCTTTTTTCTCAGTGGTGGTACGAGCAGTGCCAATTTAATGCTGTTTAAGCTTATTATCTAATTGCATGCTTGTGCTAGCTTCAGAAACGGCAGGACATGAAGGCAGACTTGGGCTCTGTTCCCTCCGCAGTAGAATATTCAATTATTTGTTCTGACTCATGTAATTCCCTGTATTCCAAGCTTGTTAATGTCATTACAGAGCTGAAATAAAGTGATTACTCTTAATGAGTATTTATCCGATAGGTAATGCAGTCCCTGCACCCTGCAGCTGACAGTGGACAAGCCTGGGTCCCTCGCCCCTTGGCTCCCCTGCTCCAGAGGCACCTTCCCCCATCTCTTGACTTTCCTGTCAGGGAGGCAACATCGCATTGCGGTGTTCTGTGAAATACTGTCAGATGATGGGGAAAAAATAAAAATCTTAAAAAAAAAAAAAAAGGGAAGGGCAGAATTGCCACATCCCCCGGCAGAGTTCCAGCTAATGACCACTGTTTCCACTCCCTGGCAGTGATGACAGCTTGCGCTAAATGATAATGGCGTGCCTGCTGTTGAGTTTGCCCACTTATGTTATTTCTCTTGACATGGTTCTGGGGAAGGCCTAATTTTTTTGACATTTGACCATGCAAATTTGAGTCCTGATACATTATTCTGCATTTACATCCTCCCAGTGTTGCTGTTTCAAGTGTGTTACAAGCTGCAGGAGCTCAGCTAATAAAGGCCACCGAATGAAAGAAAGTTAAATATGAATGCAAGAGGGGGCCTAATGAAGGGCGGGCTTGTACATCTCAAAGATGACCTTCTAGAGACGAACGAGTGGAAAATCCTTTTTAAAGCAAATGGTAAAGAATGTAACATCCTTTTTTTTTCTAGAATATTTTTAAGGGTTTTCAAATATATACCAATGGGAGAGAGAAAAAGAGCCCATTATATATTACATGGACGTTTTTATACTCAGCTTATCAGTTAGCGTACTATTAACCAATTTCATGGCGGTGTAGTCTTCTCAAACACTGAAACGCATGATTCTGCAGGAAGCATCTTGATTGCTAGACCTACTGATGTAGCGTCTCTGAATTTGCTAAAGACTTCCACACCATCAAATGCCACGCCTGTCGGGTCTCAGAGAGCCCTTCCCTATTACAGATTTCTGCGGGGTTTGCGGCAAATTAAACAATATCCTATATCGTCCTAAGCTCCAGGCCAAAATGAGGGTATGATTTAATAAAAGTGAGAAAAAAGAAATAAATAGTAGATAATAGTAGGGGCTATATGGAACAGATTTTAGGACTACCAAAAACAAGCACCTAATCCTAATAATGATAAAATATCAGTGTTCACAAGTTTTATTATGTCCATCAACATTAATGTAGGTAATTTTAAATGGCCTTCTGCTCTATAATCTTTGCAAAAAGAAAAAAGTCGCTGTTTATTACTTACGTATCTTTATATGTTTATTTAGTTATCCTTGACTTCACTAAACTGGCATTTATTTACACACTGTGAAATGCTTTATTGAACCTAATCTCTCTTGTGGTTAAATGTATTAAAAAAAATGTAATAAGCAGTAGTTGAGATTTGGTAAGTATTAAGAAAATTCCAGAGAATCCTGCTTGTAATTATGGAATTGATACATTTGTCTCTTTTTCCCTTCGTCTTGCCCTCCCTTCACCCTCCTCTGTTCTCCTTTCTGTTTCCTTCCTTTTCCTTCCTTTTTTCCCATTTCTGATGACCCGTTATATTTTTGAGCACCACTCTATTTATCTATATCCATCACAAATTGGATCCTGGGAAGTTTACAAAAATAAATAAGACCCAGAATCTCTGAACATAAGAATCTTGCAATAAGGAGTGACTAAGCAAACATAGTACCACACACACACACACACACACACACACACAGAGCTTTGCTTTACAAAAAAATGTTCTTATTATCAGGAGGTTAAACCAGCTCCTTGAGATCAAAGTTAAAAAATGTAGCTGTCAATTTGATTTCTATGAAGGGGCTATTTTCCTTCAAGCTTTCAAAAATGTGTGTGTTCTCACATGTGATTCTGTGCCTGAGCTGTTATCACTGGCTGGCCAGTGCAGTGCGAATCCCTTACTTTCTCCCTGCTTTCGTCTTCTGGAAAGCACCAGAACAGAGACTAGACCAGGAGTCGCCGCAGCAGCTGTGAGCTCCATGGGCTCTTGGACGTGGGGGAACGTCAGGGAGCAAGCTTGGCATTCCACCACCAGGCGATCCCACACTTCCCGTCCACAGCAACCGCGGGCTCAAAGGCACCATGTTTGTTCTGAGACATGGAATAAAACGTGCACCAAACACAGAGTCCAGACCCAAAGGAGCAAGTGAATAAGCCTATAGCTAGGAAGCCTTCTTATCATTCTCGAAGTCATGGAGACATAGCAGAGTCCATGAACATGGTCAGCGTGCATTTTGTTTTTTTCACAAAGCTTGTAAGACAGAATTTAGAATTTAGTTTTAAATATGCACTTCATATTTATGTTTTTAAATTTGTTTTTCAAAATTAATAATAAGTTAATAAATGACATTTCAATAGCAAGAGTTGCCCCCGCCCTAAAAAAATAAAAACTTATCAAAGGAGGTCAAAAATTGGTTTTCCATTCCAGGGAAGGTACATGAACGTGCCTTATTCACACCACAGTTAGGATGTAGTCCTTTTGGAGAGCAATTATGGAGACATGCATCAAATTCTCCCTCCCGTCTTCCATAGCCATCACACCTAGTTCTTATAAAGCTACCTGGGCTCTGTTCGTACAGCATAAAGCAAGCCCTCATTGAAGGTCTGAAGAGTCTGGAAGATTAAGCTAGAAAGCAAGCAGCATTGTTAGCCAGGCACAGTCACTCATGGCGTCCAGAGGATGCTGCCGACATCTCTGAAACGTCTCCAGTAAGTCAGTGAATGAGTCCCCTACTGCTGCATACAGAAACGCCCCAGCCACGGTGGCTTGTGAAAACACTGCTTTCTTATCTTATAGCTTCTGTGGATCTGGAGTCTGGTTACAGATTAGCTGGAGTCCTGCCTCAGAGTCTCGAGAATCTGCAGTGCAAGTGCGGGCCACATCTCTGCTCTCATCGAAGACTCAGCTTGGGGAGGAGCCACATCCAAGCTCCCTCACGTTTGTGTAGGATTTGGTTTCTTGGCATTTGTAGGACTGAGGGCTTCAGGCTATTTGCTGTCCGGAAGTCAACCTGAGTTCTTCTAGGCTACCCACAGTTCCTTGCCAGTTCCTTGCCTCCCCCATGACATCTGTCTTCTTCCCAGACAGCAAGGGAGAGACACAGTCAGACTCAAGCAGGAAGGCCCCAAAATATTGGGCAATCTCACCTTGTACTTATGTGCACAGAGCCACGCCCATTTCTGCACTTTTGCCATATTCTGTTAGTTAGATATAATTCCCAGGCTCTGCCCAGACTCAAGGGAGGGGAACTACACAAAAGCAGGAATAGCAAGAGGTAGAGATCATGGGTTCCCACCTTAGATTCAGTATGGCCTGTATTCACGTATTCACTGAATCTCAGTGAGAAGCTGTCAGGTATCAGGCAGGCAATGTTCTAGGCGAGGAAGAAATGCCACTGAACAGAACAGTCATGGGGCTTATAAAGGAGAGAAAAGATAATAAAGGAATAAACAATAAACTATTTCTCATATTGATAACTGCTATGAAGCAAAGAAGAAAGAGAAGAAGGAGGAGGAGGAAATGAGGAAGGAGAGAGGGAAGAGACGAGGAGACAACACATAGAGTGAGAGAAAGCCCAGGGGCAGGCAGTTACCCTGAGCTGTTAGAGAAGGTCTACCTGAGATGATGACATGAGCTATGTCTTACATGATCATAAAAGGAAACAACCTTGCAAGGACCTGTGCTAGAGCTTCCCAGTGGAGTAACAGCAAACACAAAGGCCCTGTGGCAGGAGCGAGAAAGATGGAGTATGACGGGAGCCTCCTGAGCAAAAGATATACAGAAAGATATGAAAGAGGCAGGCGGGCACCGGGAGGGTACGAAACCCATGGTGAGGGGTTTGGACTTCATTCTAAAGGCAACACGAAGCCAGTGGAGGGCTTGGCCCTGAATGGGCACAGACACACTTCATCCATCGTAGAAGGTTGGAAAGTGGAGAGACCAGATGCACGTTGGCTGGTATATTTGGTGGTGGAACACAAAGACAAGCCAGTCTTGCTGTACCGGTGTTCTTAAATACAAACGGGGAAAGGTCATCGGCCCGAGGGAGATGTTCCACAGTGCTGAGGAGTGGAAGGTGCTTGTTTGGGAGAGCTGGGGAAACATCCTAAAGCATAGTCAAAATTGGAAGAGATTTGAGGGGCAACGTGAGAACAGTAGTCAGGGATTTACGGTAATTCCAGTAAGCAGAGTTAAGTGCTTTTCTCTGAACATGGACAGGGGGCTACCGCTTGGGTCGTCCGGGCTTAGGTTTGCCACAGATGAGTGTGACCAAAAGCACAAAGTAGCAAGGAATAAAGGTGTTTTTAAGAGGATGTGGTAATGACATGATAGGGGATGTAAACAAGTGAAGAGAGTCGAGGATGTGCTGGGGGAGAAGTGAGTACCAGGTTGGTCAACCAAAGGTCACCTCCATCACGGGGAAGCGTTTGGGGTGGCAGCTTGCATGGGAAGGTGTTTAAATCAGAGTGGAAGATTTGAATCAACATTTCAGAGGTGGTATTGTTGCCAGGAATAGCAGAGACATGAATGTGGCCCTTAGAGGGGTGGCTAAGGTGGGATGGGTGGAAAGAGGACATGACCCAGTGTGGAGGCCCATTGTCTGCAGGCGTTCATGTGACTTCCTGGAGGAGCCGGTCCGATGCAAGGGTCAAGGGAACAGCTTCTCAATGTAGAGATTGTGCTTGTTAACAAAATAAAGGGGGGTCCATTATTGGCAGCCGGTGAGAGAGTATGTTCCTTAAAGGAGTTGATTTTCTAAAAACACTTATTATTATAGCAGTTGTATATGTTTATCGTACAGACAAGAAAAGTTAAACACATTAAAAAGTCATTCCCGGGTGCCTGGGTGCTCAGTGGGTTAAGCATCTGACTTCGGTTCAGGTGATCCCTGGGGTCCTGGGATGGAGCATCAGGTCGGGCTCCCTGCTCAGTGGGGAGCCTGCTTCTCCCTCTGCCCCTCCCCCCACTCATGCTCGCTCTCGCTCTCTCTCAAATAAGTAAAGAAAATCTTCAAAAAAAAAAAAAAAAGTCATTCCCGGACCATCCAGAGGTCACCAGTATCCTTTGACGCCTTCCTCCATCTTGGCCTTTCCTCTGCATACAGGTGCACACGTGCACACTTACCCACATGCACACGAGTATCTGGGTCAAAATGGGATCTTACAGATAACGGCGCATACTCTTGTTAAACTTTTGGCATATTTTTCAAAGATAGTCTTTTAAATTAAAATTTTCCTAATCGAGTTTTAAAATGTTCTTTCGATCTTTCAGAATCTAGTACATGCTTTATATTGTTATTTCCCATTAGTGTGTGTGTACATATATGTATATATATGTACACACACACACTAATATATATACTAATAATATATATATATATATATATATATATATATATATATATATATATATATGGCATTGATTGTTAAAGGAACTTAGCCCAATGTTTTGTAGAAAGAGCCGCTATTTTAATTTGTTTCTGCTTCCTCCTGGGGTCAATTAGTTTGTTCTTCATGCCCATATTTTCACGAACTGAAAATTAAGTCTACATGCTTCATGTTAAATATCGTTTTTATAGGACAAAACGTAGGTGATGTTGAATTGCTGGTGTCAAATCACATCAGGAGACGCACATCACTCACGTTAGCCACATTAGGGCGGTGACAACCTAATCCCTTCGTTGTACACTCTTCCTAACCGTGGGGGTGGGGGTTGAGGGGGCACCACACAAATGCCCAGTGTCTTAGTCCACTCGGGCAGCCATAACAAAATATTAAGGACTGGTTCGCCTACACAGCAGAAATTTACTTTCTCATAGTTCTGGAGACTGGATGTCTAGGATCAAACTTCTGCCCGCTGTCTCCTCTTATCAGGACAAAAATCTCATCAGCTCTTAACACCTGTAAGACAACTTAAAAATGTTTTAGCTATCTTTGTCTTCTTTTTGTTTCTTTCTCTTTTTCTTTCTTTTTTTATTTCAGTAGAGTTAGTTTCTGCTGCACAGAGTAGTGGTTTGACAAGTTTATACATTGGTTATCTTTGTTTTTAAATATTTCTTGTTTTCCGTTCTCTTTCTTCTCTTATTCTGGGAACCTGACTACATGTTTGCCAGGTCTGATGCTCATATCCCACATTTCTTTTAGGTTCTCTACTTTTTAAATTCAATTTAATCTCTATGATTTGATTCGAACCTTTTCTATTGGACTGTCTCCAAGTATACTAATCTGTTCTTACTGAGTCCAGTGTACTTTCCATTCATCGATGAGTTATTAATATTAATCTTGTACTAAAGAATGTTTGTTAAATTTTTATGCATTCTTATCATTGTTAAACTATATCTCTCTAATTACCACATATGTATGCATGTGATTAATATCACTGTTATTAAATTAATATGTTTAAGTTTTGATTTTTGATTACTGGATATATCTATTAAATTCTTCAAATACAATTTTATTTTCATTAATTCATACTTGCATTTCTTGCAATTGTCTTTTTGTATGCTATAGGGATGGTGTATAAAGGATTATATATTATGACTTTATTATATATTTTCAGTTGTATAATCATTTTTTCTCATTCAAAAAATTTGGCTTTAAAATGTGATTTGATTGTCATTAATACTGACACTATACTTTCCTCTGGTTGACATTTTTTTTTTTGTCAACTTGTTCCAAGTTTTTTGTTTGCTTGTTTTTTATCTTCCTCTCTTCTTCCTTTTTGGGGGCTAAGGGTTTGCTTATTTCTGCTAATTTGCTTGGATTTTTAAGAATCCAAGATGACAATCTATACAATTGTGCAAGGATGTGTCACTTGCATGTTTATTGCTTACTTAGTTTAACTTCTAACACCTATTTTATATATATTGCTTCTTTCACTTTAAAAATTTCCCCATCTTTCCTTTCCCTTTTACTCTGGCATATTTTAGGTTCTCCTCCATTACCTGCTTCTCTTTCCCCATGCGTTAATTGAGAAATCCAGTTACGATTTTCTCTTCTTATGCTTCGCTAAGATAAATCATTCAACTGCTATTTCCTTCATAAAGTATACAAAATCATAACTGTGCCCTTGCACTGAGATGTTTCTCTCATCCGCTTACTCTTTATTCTGAGATGGAACCTTGAGAGTATCCATAATGACTCTTCTTCCAGAGTCACGGACCCGACATCTTTGGTTTTCTGATGGTTTAGACATCAGAGTTCTGGATCCTTTATTTTTAGGAACCTTTACTTATGACTGAAATTACAATTTACAGTTGTATTCCCAATAACAATTAATATTTCTATTTTATATAGTGCACAGGTTTTCACATTATTGTATCTTTCCCATCCAATCTTGCCCTGTCTTCATTTTTCTCCTAGTTCAATGCTTTTGGATAGATGACTACTTCCTAGACAAAAAATGTTCACATAGAGAACATGAGCTTACTACTTTCTGAATCTTTGCATATCTTAAAATCTCAAAAATTATTTTGCTTCTGATCAGAAGACTGAATGATGGCATCATTTATTAAAATATAGGTGAAAAACATTCATTTCCTCACAAAAACTGAATACAATGCAAACATCTCAAGCTTCCACTATAGCACATGAAATGTCTACAAATTTGGACCATCTTTGTTTTGAAAATAAATTATTTATTTAAAAATAACAATAGGAAAAACACTGACATTTTGCCATTCTCACTGGAGTGTAGGAATATCTCTAGAGTATTATAAGTATTGTATTCCTTCGTTCATATTTCACTATAATCAGAGTGACTTCTTGACCAGACAACAAAAATTTCTTTGTGTCAAATCAAGCATTTTATATTATTATTCTTTCTGCACTCATTGTTTTTTTCTCTTTCTATCTCTAGAACTCTCAGTATATTTTAAATTTTCATCAGTTGCCTGCCAATGTTTCAACTTTATATTAGTGACTCTAATTCAATTTCATGTTTGCTTTTTTTCACTGATAAATATTTTATGTTCACTCTTACAAAAACTTAATTTGGTTATTTCTAGAAAATTGTGTGTCTGTTTCACAGATTTAATAGCAGTTTTGGCTGATATTGGGGCAGGGCTAGTATCCACACATGGCATCTAATGTAGGAGTCAGTGTTAATGGCAGGTGACGGATACGAAATAATAATCATCATCATAATCATAATAACTAATAATAAAGTGTCAGTCTGCTTAGTTATAATCAAAAGCAAGGCAGGCTTAGCATAGACTTCAGATCTCCTTGCAAGTGCATTTCTTCAAACAGGCCATCTTGAGCCTCCATAGTCTCTCAGGGACATCATTAAACACCTTCACAATACAGTGTATATTCTTCCATAGCACTTCCCATAACTGCTATTGAAACATTATTTTGTAATTGTTTGTGGACTGTCTCCCCAGTGGACTGCAGGCTTCTTGGAATCAGTGGTCGTGTATGCATCCAGCATCATGTCTCTTGCCTTAACATAAATGTTTGTTGAATGAATGCATGAATAAATGACTATTTCCAACATAGGCAACTGATCCCCTCTATGGAAGCTTTGTGTTTGTCTAGGAATTGAAGCAAGTCTTGAACTTCTCCCCTGATCCAGACCTTCTTTGGCCATTGACCGGAGCCCTGATAAAGTCCTCTGATGTCAGAGGCATCTAGTGCTGACGCCTTGGCCTGGCGGAGGCAGGGGGGACACTTCAGTGCAGGGAGGTCTGAACACTCCTAATTTTTCCTTCAGGGAAAAAGCCCAGGTGTATTTGTTGTTGGAGGGAGTGGCATCCCTCGACGGCTAGCCTGCCATTCTGATGCTGTAACCCCCCCAGTCACAGAATATGAAATGCTCATGAGACATTACTTTCAGCCTGATGGGCAGAGCCATCCTGCCAGTGTGTTGGGGAAGGACTGGATGCAGCACACTCCACCTAGGAGGGGGCTGCTCTGGAAACCGTCCACACATCCTTGCTGGAGAAAAGTCAGATAAATCCCTCACCCCACCTAAGTACACATAACTGTAGCTCAGATGGTCCCCTTTCTCCGCACAAGCTCAGCGAGAGCAGCAGAGCCATTAGGTAGTCAGTTTTAACAATACCAAGTTTAAGTCAAATAAGTCAGTACATTAATTTACCCGAGAAGATGGCATTTCAGCAGAAATGTGCATGAGAAGTTTTGTGAGAAAGAATTTTCCGTGTACAAAGAAGAGTAAATGCAAAGGCGACAAGACAGGGCCGTGTTGGTCATGTTGGAGGAACCACAAGCCGGCCAGCACGGTGGGAGATGTGTGGCTTCTTCCACAACTTTTTCTTGTTATTTTTTTTTTCTCTACGCCTTGCTAAGCTCCCAGACTTAAGAGACATGCAGAGCTCCTTGGAGGAGACTTTTAATTCTATAGGGACGTGCGGCAGTTGTCACGGGGCCTCACTTCCGTATCGAAGCGTGAGGGGGAAAAGGTGGAGTGAGCAGAAAGCAGCCACTCAACATTCAGTGTGGAAATGTCGATGGCCTCCCTCAAATGTAGCTCACGCTCCCCCAAAACCTGCCAAATGCAAGATGACGAAGCAGGCAGGTGTGAGCACCTCAGCTCGTTCTCCAACAGCAACGAGTGATTCGTTATTTTCATAGCTCTTGATTCATACACAGCACATACTTGGTCCAGAAGTGGTCATGAAGTTGTCCACACTCTCAAATCTTCGCATAGGACTGGGAACCACAAACACTCGAGACGTACAGCGAGGAGGGGATTTCTAATAACTCCGTAAAGAAACTTTCATAAGGGCACAATCCATCATGTTGTCACCAATTGTAGGGTTAACCCAGAGTTTGAAAAGATCTTCAATAAAATTTGAAATCTAAAATGCGGTTCTCAAAACACATTTCAATACATCAACATTCTTCAGGATTTTATCAGTGGTTATTACGACTCTGTCTGCGACACGGAAATCTGTTTAAGCCCCCGCCACAGTGGTGAATTCGTACAAGTTCTGAAGAGGCGGAAACCTGGTTTGATGAAGGATTATAGGGATGTATGCTGAAGGAGTGATTCATAAAACAAAATGAATCATTATAAAATTATATAAATTACTTATATAATAGTAGTGTAATTTTTATATAAATTATGTTAAATAATAAGAGTGATGGATATGAAGGCAGGTGGTCAGCAGGTGCTTTGACGAGAAAATGAACAGTGAATTTTTTCATCTGAGAAAATTAGGAAAAAAATATGTCTAGGTCAGGTCAGGATTTAAATTTAAAAGTAGAAAAATAATCACTGATAATAACCTAACTCTAGAAAAAACTCATTTTAAAATTTTAAAATCGGATGAAATCTTTGATATTCAATATTTCCAGGCTGATGCAGAATAACAGGGACAATAGGTTTTGCATCACAAAGCTCAGCAACGTCTCAATACACAGTTTCCCCAACACCTTGCCTACTATATCCAGTGACTTCAGTTCTGGATTGCTTGGAAGAGACAGTGTTGGAGATTCACCACCTTGCGCCCCAGATCACTAGCCCTGAAATGCATCTTTGGATCAGGACACACTGAGTGATTCACAGATTACATAATCTAGGTGTCTAGTCGGAAACTATGAGCTGCACAAGAGAGTTGAGCACTGCTCCTGGCCGATGTGAAGCACAGGGTCTGCTGCAGCCTGCTGCGGACATAGCTGTCGCTCAAACCTGTTGACAAGCAGCACTATTATAAAGCCACAGAGACAGTCACCAGAAGAACCCCAGGCGTGGCACTCAATGAGACAAGCTTCTCTTTGGACAGGAAGCGTCTTGGATTCATGGAACTTATACATGAAGGGACAGAGTGCCAACTGGTCAACAGACATTATGTCTGTGTTGAGATGACTCACAGCCCAAAAAAAGAGTCGGGAACAGGTGAATCTACTTTTGGCTGGCCGGGGACAATGGTGACACATTTCATGTCTGGAAGGTTTGGGTGGGGATTGACTTCAGAACCACTGGAATCTATAAGAAGAGAAGTGCCCGTGAAAAGTGGAGGGGACTGAACCACACAGGGTGAACATGAACCCACGTCGGTGAAGCACTCCATCGCAGGGCACAAGCAGGATTCTGGCACCGCAGCTGTGCACTGACCTCACTCCCAAAGCACGTCTCTCCACATCTCACCAAACCCCAGGTATTGTTTTTAAATAGCTGCATTGACATATGAGTCCCATACATACAAATCATTCACAAGAAGTGTACAGGTCAGTGCTTTTTAGTACGTTCACAGAGTTGTGCAACCATCACCAGAATCTGACTTCATCCACCTGACACTGTATTTTCACGTCCTGCATTTTGCAGCTTGCATCCCGACTCCGTTCCCCTTGGTGCCAAATGAAATTCCATCGTGGGCTTCTACCCCTTCTGTGAATCCGCTCACCAGTGGATGGACACTCAGGTTGTTTCTACTTTTGAGACACTGTAATTTATGCTGCTATGGACATTTGAGTACAGGGTTTTTGTGTTGTACATAGGTATTCATCTCTCAGGAATAAACACCTAGAAGCAGAATTCCGGGGTCACGTGTTAACTCTGTGATTGATGTTTTGCTAAGTGGCTTCACTATTTTCGTGTTGCCACGATCAAATTATGAGGGCTAATGTTTCCCCGTGCCTTCACCAACAGATATTAGTGTCTGCTTTTTCACTACATCCGTGAGAGTGAGCGTGAATAGTACTTCAGGGTGATTTTGTGTTGTATGGCTCTATTTGAGACATGTCGACATAACTGTCCTAAATTATTTAAATACCATTTCCTTTAAATCATTGAACATATTTACGATGGCTTCACTGAAGTCTTTGTCTGCAAAGTCCAACATCTGAGCCCTCTCAAAGGCAGTCTCTGTTTGTTCTTGTCTTCTTATCCTCTGTTTATAGATCACATTTTCATGTATCTTTGCATATCTCATGATTTTGGTTGTTGAAACCTGGACATCTGATATAATCTCTCATAGTGACTCTGGGTAAGGATTCCTCCCTGGAGCTTTTGCTGTTGCTGTTGTTTGATTTCCTGTTTATTTGTCTAAACAGTGGCAGTGGGTGGCGGAACTAATTTAGTACTGTCTTTTTCCCGCAGTCTTCAGCTTCTGATAATATTGCTACTCAGAGTACGCGTCCTGAGCAAGTGCGGGGTCTTTCTCACCACCAAGGATAACTGTGGTTTTAGCGGAGCCCTCTGGAGTGCCTCTTTCTGAGATTTTCTCATTAAGCTTCAGGCTTATCTGTCTTTATGGCTAACTAAGCTGTTAGCCTCCACTAATTGCTAGGCACATGTTAGCTGTTTTCAACAATGCTCTGAGACGTAAATTTCTCCACAGATCAGACCAGGTAAATCTGAGGACTGTTAAAAGGCAGGACCTATTCTTGATACTTTCTTAGACCCTCAGAGGGCTTTTCTTGGCCATCGCTTTTCTTGTTCTCTCTGGCAACTGTTTCTACTGTTGCTACTGGTGTCTTAATAGCACAGCACCAAGATCTCCATTGTTGTCAACAAACCATTTAGGCGCGAACCTCCCCACAACCTGTTCCAAATAGTCATTCAACTCGAGGAGACCGTAAACAGCTCTCTTTTCTCATGGCCTCATCACCCCTGCACAGAATCTCTGCATCCCTACCCCGGGGCCGGGGACTCTCCTGAAGTGAACACAACTGCTCTACAACTTGAGGGCTGGGCAGGAATGGTAGCCCCATCCTCACGTTTTGCCCCCTCCTGGCCCTGAACCTAGGGTAGGGGATTATCAGGACCCCGCATTCTTGGCATACCACATCCAAGTTGGAGCTTCTGTCCTACAAGGTGGGGCTGGTTGGAGGGAAGACTCTCCAATCCAATGGGCTGCATTTTCCTGAAACACAGCTTCTGCATCATGAGGCTGCACAGAATGAGACATGACAGTGCTCTTCCCCTTTCATAATGGAATGGTAGCTCCAACCTGGGATCTAGGGGGGAAATCAGACCCAGTTTCTTGGCCATAACCACATGGGGTACAGCTCCCATGACACCCAGCTGGAAAGTGACATTGGAAGAGGGCCATGACTCACATGCCACAGACTCTCATTGTTCTTACTGGGATATAGTAGATTTTCTTAAATAAATGCTTCCCCATTTGCTATATGTCCTTAGGACAATTTCCAGATACTTTATTTTTGTTTTCATAATCGTCACCAGCTAAATGGAAGTTTCACCTGGTAAGAGGGTCCACTGAGTTTCTCTCACTACCATTCCAGAAATCCCTCATCTCATGTACATTTTTTTTTTTGAAAGGAGGAATTGGATTTTAAAAACTCACACAAGAATAGCTTTGTATAATTCCAGCATTGGTGTGGTACAACTATTATGAAAACCCAAGTTGTTCCCTTTGTGATAGAAAACTGTCACAAAATACACTTAGCAAATACAGCAAAATATACTTAGGAATTTCCCTTTACATCCCAAAGCAATAGTCACATATGGCATTAGCCCAGAGAAAAGCTATAATGTTGTTGATACCATGAGAATGTCAGTCTTACTGTGGTATTAATATGGAACATCATCACCCCCAGAAATCAATCATTCCTCACTGTCCCTCACAACTGGGCATCATCTTCCAAGTCAACCTCAGAAACCATGATATTTCTTAAAAAAAAAAAAAAAGGCTTCTGTGAAAAATTCTCTGGGTCCCCTGACCTGCTGGACATCTTGCCCTGGTCCAGTGAGTATCCATGTGCTCTTGGACACTTCTGAGAGCTGTCCTATGTGAACTGGTGATCACATCCAAGAGTCTTGCACCATTCTGTGTCTTTCACAGAATGTCCTCTTCTGAAAAAAACAAATCCTCAGCAGGCCAAGGGACACCCAGGTGCCCTGGTTCTGAAATCTGCCCCTTGCAATGTCACGCTGCTCTTAATGTTCTCAAAGATCTAGTGACTCATGAACTATGTTGGGATTTCCAAATGCGCCCTGTGTAGCTGGTGGTCTCATGGGCCTTATTGGACAAGGGGACCACGTATTAGACTGAGAATGTGGGAGGAATGGCAGGCCCTTGCTATGTTCCCCCAGAAGCCCCAGCTCCACTGAGCAAGTCTGTTTGGAAGAAGTACAGGAGGAAACCATGTATGATCATGGTTCTATTTCTGGGTTTTTTTTTTTGTTTTTAAATCACTTTTTTTCTACTCTTTTTCCTCCTAGGTTTACAGGAACATTTTAAGGAATTATTTTTTTTCTAACAAAGCTAACTAAATTAATACCGATAAATAATCTTGATATCTATATATATAATAAAAATATATATAAAGCAAAAAATGTTATATGTATTAATTCATGGATATATTTCTTTAAAAAAAGAAATATATATGGGTCTTGAATAATGATGATGTTTGATGGTGTTATCTTTAGGTTAGGATGTTGTTGGGACCAGAGTTTGTAGGTAAAGTTGGTACTAAGGTTTCAACCTGGAGTTGGGGTTTGGAGAGTGGGGTTAGGGTTAGGAGGTCATGGGAGTAGATGCTGATTTGCCAATGGGATACAACATACAGGTGAACTGATTGGGCTGGAGGCCAGACCTCCTGAAACACTACACTGTTTCCTTACCACCTTCTTCAAAATGCTGTTCTCTTGCAAATTCCCTGGACAGTGCCAGGGACTCCTCAGACCAGGCAATTGGTTCCTTTTTTTTCTGCTATATATATATATATATATAAAAATCTCTTCCCCCCGACTTCCGGGTGGTCACCCTATCTCTTGCTCATAGAAGGGACCCAACTTGTTCTGTGTGTCTTTGTAGTTTCTAATTTACCCATGGTAACAAGGACATTTACATTGTGTTTGGCTTATCGTGTACTATTTGATTCTTACTTAAATACTGTGAGCACGTTGTGATTATTTTCCTCCCTTCACAGAAGCAAAAATTGCGACTTCAATAAGTGAGGGTCTTAGAGCAGGTGGCGGGCACTCAGTTGCCATTTTATAAATAAATATGTATGAATATACATATACACATACATATATGTATATGTGTATATGAAATCTACAATCAGAAGGAAGGAAGAAAGGAAGGAAGGAAGGAAGGAAGGGGAGAAGAAAGGAGTTATAAATGACACCAGGTCTTTAGAGACCAGGATCTATCATCGTTCAGTTGTTCCTGCAGCCTACTGACCCCTACATCACCTTGCTAGCCTCTGCTCCGTGAGAATTGAGGCAGATTGGTCCCTATTATCTAAAATGCCACCACTATCAGGCACACATTTGTAAATTCATATAGGAAATGCAGAGAGTTAAATATAATATGTTAGAAACATTAAACCAGTGTATGAATGGAGAGTGAGAAAGTAAGATTTAACTTTAAAAGGAAATTTTAAATCTGGCTA
This sequence comes from Ursus americanus, assembly GCF_024610735.1. Taxonomy (NCBI): domain Eukaryota; kingdom Metazoa; phylum Chordata; class Mammalia; order Carnivora; family Ursidae; genus Ursus; species Ursus americanus. The sequence continues at coordinate 61,443,161 of NC_142141.1, read as the reverse complement.
TATTATTATCTACTTTAGGGCTCTTTAAAAATACGTTGGCAGGAGCCCTGAGAAGTATATCCACATTACCGTAAATTCCACTTAGATCGTGATGGGGATTAGTGTGAATCAAAAACCAAGCCCTCATCCCGTGTGGAGTGGCAAGCACTCACTGCAGCCTCATTTCCACTAATCTGGGGCTGCTGAGTGATCTTTGATCACACCAAGTATTACAGATGGAAAAGTACTCTTTTCAAATCCCCAACGTGTTTCCAACTGTCAATAAAATCCTTTTTAAGTGTCAAAAGCAATTGCAGGGGTTTACACTTACACTGCTAACCAGAGCAGTGCATTTCAGTACTTCTAAGGCAGAACAACAACCAAATGGCATCACTGCGGGCCAGAATTCTGACAGGCACATTCACCCCCAGCTTTAAAGGCATTAGGAATTCATTTCTAAAAATTGCCATTTATGTTAACTGCACTTTAAAGATTAGGTATTTCACTCAGGAATATCTTATCTGGGAGGCAAAACAACCCCCACTCCAACCCTCGAATTAAACAAACAAATCGCACAGGTCACATGTCTAGCCAGATGTTTAAATCCACACAGAAAACGAAGCAGGGCTCGTTCCTAGGACATGGGATGAAATTTTTAATATTTGGAAGCAAGTGAACAAAGGATGTCTTACATTTAAAAGATGATCTCAAAGAAATTGGATTCTTCCCCATAAATTATACAAGACGGTGGTTTGCAGTAATTGATGTAATAAAGGAGCTGCTCGAAAGAGACCCAGCGCCCTCCACTAGGGGAAGTAAGCAATCAGGCTTTCTATCCGAGGGCTTCGTCGGTGGGGAAGCGGTCGCTGCCAGACAGAGCCGACAAACCCTGTTGCACTGAAGCATCGGAGGACTTGGTCTGATTCTCTTTCCAGGACGTGCATGTATAATAAAGCTTCTTCAACAAATGAAGGGGGGATGTTTCTGGCAAAATGAAAAATGGCGATAAACTATGTCCAGATGATTAATTCACGGAAACTCTCCATCACACAGCGACGACATATGCCCATCTCCTCTGTTGTCCCCTTGGAGATTTTCCTACTAAACGTATGTGCATATTTTTCACGGCTACTGATACTTGAATTGCAGCCTGCTCCCATGCAGACCATGAAACACTTCAAACTGCATAATGCTGACTAAATTATCAGGTCTCCAGCGGCCTGGGGGAGCGCTAGCCATAATAATGAGTGTGCTTAACTGGTTTGTCTAGATCTCCCCACCCTGTAACTTTAATGCCCCGACTTATCAGGTTGGTTTTTTTTTCCCCTCCTTCCCCTGCTAGAGATTGTCTCACATAACCTTACTGGCCATTTTGTGTTGGGGAAATGCGCTGATCTGTCACCGTAAAGGAATGTGAAGTAAGAGGAAAAGTAGTGATGGCCAATTTATAACCATGGTTTCATCGAATGAAATTGTCGCTTGGCATGTTTTCTTCTGTGGTTAGTCCCCCTCGTTTAACCATAAATAATACAATGAGGGGTGCCCACGACATCGGAATCTGGGGTTTTACTTTAAATGATACCATCCATCAGTACGTATGAAACAGGAGCATCGACCTTCAGTGATTTCTCGTAATTTGAGATATTTTGCATGAATCATTTTCTGAAGACATGAAACACTATCAAAAGCTCAGCACATACCTTGGCTGGTTTAGTGATTAAAAGGGTCCTTTAAAACTCCAGTGGGGCCCTTGTCTGTTTGCATGGTTGTGCCGATTAAGGCACGGGGCTCAGCATGGATTCAGAAAACCCAGTTCAATGTTGTGAGAACAATTGTTTTTGTGTTGTTTGTCATTTTAGGCAACTACGATGTGCCCAGCGTTGGTGAAATAACTGTTCTACAGTTTTCATAATTCTTTTACTAGACGACCAGCAACAACAACGAAAGCACCACCGTGTGGCCAGGAGCCGAACAAAGAGGAAGGTCAGCCGGGGGCTGGATGAGAGGTGTTCCTCTAGTGGATTCAAGCATTTTCGTTTCATCGCTTTGTCCAGTGCTCCTTGAAATACTCCCCTCCTCTCTGTCACTGGTTTGGGAGTGGTAAAGCCAGCCCACAGCCCAAGGCGGGGCACAAGGCTGACTCTTAGGCAATGGCATCCTTCCCTCACCTGGTCACAGTGACCGCCAGAGGGGCGCCTGAGAGCAGTGGGTCGGTAGAACTTCGTTCAGGAAAGGGGTGTACTCTTCTAGTTGGGGTGGCCAGGAGGATGAAAGCTAAGCCTGGGGCAGGGAGCAAGAAGCACAGCTGCATCCAGGTCTTGTGTGCATCACGACTCAATATATTCACTTTTCTGCTTTCACCGGTTTGAGTTGATTTTCTGACTTGCAACCAAAATCACTCCGACCACTGTAACCCCTTACCCTGGATTTCAATGCCACTGGAGCAAATGCTTTTGGAGGGATCTCGGGGTCCTAACAAAATGATACAAATCCCATAGTCCCCAGAGAGCAGAAATATGAGAAAAATCAATCTCTCCTAGTGCAAAGGAAGGAAGCAACTCTGGCCCAGACCTGTGAGACCTATGATGCCCCATGGGAAGCTTTGATGAATTAGTGAGATGTAAGAAATGTTTCCAGTGATAGTAATCAGATAGAAAAAAATCCAGTCCTTCCACCAAAAAAAAAAAAAAAAAAAGCGAAATGCTTCTGCTTGTCATCCAATCATTGCCACATGGTTCATTTCAAGGGTCTCAAACAGAACGGAGTTTATATTTATTCTTGGGGTATCAAAAAAGCCTCGCTCTTTCACATGGCTCCTGGGCAGGTGATGCTGGAGCGTAGGAACGATGGCACAAAGACCATGCTGGGGAAAGTGGGTCTCTTGTTGCAGCCAGGAGTGAGGTCAACACAGCAGAGACTCCTCTGTACAGAGCTGTCCCTCTGGCCTCACGGCTGTTCCCTTTGGTTAATCCAGCAGGCTCCCTCCGAGCCCAGCCCTCAGGCTCCGACCACAGCTTGTCTAACGGGAGAAGGATTTCCCCCATGAAAGGTAAAACTACGTGCGCTGAGAAGACTCACCAGCTTCACTTTCATGATGCTCAGAATCGGGACACAAACTGGCCAAAGGAAAGAGGCAGTGATAGAGAGCCGGTGGACGGCTCGTGCCCCAAGGCTCTCCAACCACCCACCTGCCCCAGGAATCACTCGGCTTTCCCAGGTCTCACGAGGAGCTAATCACTCAGCTAATGGGTCTTTCTGACTTTAACCTGAGGGCCGCCCTGCCTTCGTGCTGATGCTGGAGATAGATCTTTAGGAGGTTTCTATTTATTTGACCAACCCAGTAAATAACTGGCAAAGGAAAGCGTCCATTGTTCACCAATCATAAGTCCCAGTTGTGGCCCTGCGTCTTCCGCCACCTGCACCCCAGAATTCGGTCCTTCGTTTTATCTACCCTTTGCTGGGCACACGTTCAAGTGATTTCTGTGTAGGAGTTTATCACCAGGTTTGTGGAAACAGCACTGGGGGGGGACATTTGCTTCTTTTCTTTTCCATACGAATATTTCCTGTGAGTAGATAATAGATGAACAATTTTCAAAAATCAAACGGCTCTAGGGGCGCCCAGGTGGCTCAGTTGCTTGAGTGTCCAGCTCTTGATTTGGGGTCAGGCTATGATCCTTCAGGTCGTGAGATCGCGCTCCATGTGGGGCTCTGCTGTCCGTGCAGAATCTGTTTGAGTTTCTCTCTCTCCCTCTCCCTCTGCCCCTCTTCCCTTCACCAAAATAAATACATAAATCTTTAAAAGAAAAAACCCAGTGGCTCTAAAGCATGGGCAGTTGAGACCTAACCTGCCACCCCCCACCTGCCACCACTCAGGCCTTCCCCCGCAGGAGCATCCACGCTCACCCACCTCGAGAACGAGAGTGTTTCTAAGCTAGAGTCCTAAGAGAGGCCCTGCTGGGTAAAAGAGCACACGCTTTTTAAGTTCAGAGATGTACGAATCATCCTCCATAAATTGCATCAATTGATAAGTCCATGAAGGTGAAAGAGCGCCTGCGTCTCCATGGTCACCAAGAAAATGTACTTTCAGACTTAAGTCTTCACCGATCTGATCAGGTGAGGAAAAACATTTTATTGTAATTTCAACTCCCATTTATTTTTAATAATAATCTGACTATTGTTTCGCATATTAAGATGTTTATGTGTCCTTTTCTAAAAACTTATTTTTGATAATGTTTCCATTGTGTTGGTCTTTATCCTACTGATTTATAGAAATTTCTCATATATTAGACCTTTGATATTAGCTGTGAATATTTTCCTTCATTTGTCATTTGACTTTGACTTTGTTTATGGTGGTTTTTAACTATACATATTTTAATATAGGAAAATCGATTAATTCTTGTCTTTTCTGGCTTCTGAGTTTTGTTTCGCATCTAAAAGTGGCTTTCTTATTTTGAGATGATATAAAAAATCTACCTATTGTTTTCCAGCATTCTTACTATTACAGATTATTTTCAAAATAAGTATATGTTTCTACTTTGGCAAAGAATATCGGGGTAGAGATCCCACTTCATTTTTCATTTGCTGTCCAAAAGAACATTTCCTGAGTAATCTACATTTTCACCTATTGGTGTTTAATGCTACCTTTGTCGAGGCTGACACAACCCATTTTACAGATAAGGAAACTGAAGCACAGTGCTTTGAAGGAGCTTACGGAAGATTTCATCAGAGCCAAATATGGACCCAGGCACTCTGCTTCTAGAGAAGGCTTTTGTCTGTGTTTCCCTCCTTACACTGTCTTCATATCTATTTTACGGTTTCTACTTTACTAATTACATAGGCTTTAAACTTTTGAATTTATTTTCCATCAGGTACTAACAGAGCTGAACTAATGTCTCTTGTCATTGTTGAATTTCTACCTTCACCTTGGGGTTTACAAATCTTACTTTGTGATATCAATTGGACATTGTTTAGAACCTGAAGACTGGCAATCCTTTAACTGTTTTAAACAATATATAATCAACTACAGATGATCACGGCCATGTTGCATGCTTATCGCTTTTCATGTGACTTCAACATTAATAACGAAAATCTTTCTTTACAATAGTGACAGTGTCTTTTTAAATTTTTTTTCTTAAAGATTTTATCTATTTATTTGAGAGCGAGAGAGTAACAGTGTCTTTCAAACAACAACTTTTCTCTCGTAGAGTTTCAGTTGTACTTCTTGGAGATATATTTTAGTTCAAGTTTGGTTCTAGACTCAATCATTATCATTTTCTGTTTCCGAAATAATAACATACCAACGAAAATGAAACTAAGTCATTTTGCATAAGGAATAACTTTTCACACCTTATTTTATTTTGAAACCCACCCTTGCAAGTCTCCAAGAATGTGGGGTGCTTACATATTGTTATGGGCTGGATATTGAACCCCCACCCCCCAAAACAATAATATTGGGAGATGGCCCTTTGGGAAATAATTAGGCCTACATGGGGTAATGGGGCTGGGGGTCCTGTAATTGGATTCGTGTCCTTATAAGAAGAAGACACAGAATTCTCTCTCCCCACGTAAGTGCAGACAAGAGATCCCAACATAAGGACACAGCAAGATGGCGGCCATCTACAGGAAGAAAACCCTCACCAAGCACTAAATCACTCAGCGCCTTAATCTTTGATTTCCAGTTTCCAGTCCTGTGAGAAAACAAAGTTTTATTTAAGCCATTTGGTTTAAGGTATTTTGCTATAGGAGGCCAAGCCAAGACACATACAATATTTATCATTTTAGAACATGATGCCAGGGCACCTGGGTGGCTCAGTCAGTTAAGCGTTCCCCTTGGTTTTGGCTCAGGTGGTGAACTCAGGGTTGTGAGCTCAAACTCACATCGGGCTCAGCACTCAATGGGGAATCTGCTCCAGAATCTCTCTCTCCCCCTCTTCCTCTGCTCCTACCCATGCTCTCACTCAGGCTCTCGCTCTCTCTGTACAATAAATGAATAAATCTTTTTTAAGAAATGATGCAGATCACATTTTTCGCAAGTCTTCCATATCAACTGAGGTCATTAGGAACAATGTGAAGATCGAGATACATTTATTTTTGTTATTTATTTAATTAATTTCTTTTTTAGGTTGGAAGGATAAAAAAGATTCATTTCCACATGAAACATAAATAACATTCGCATGTCCTGCACCTTATCATTCTAGAAACAGGGCCTGGAATCATGGGCTTCTGACATATCTTTATGGCCTGAAACATTGTCGAGGAAAATTAAAGTATTATACATATCAGCAAATTGAAGGAATAAAAATTCAACCTTCAGCAGAATACCCTCAAAGAGGAATTCTCGTTTTTAAAGAACATTAAGTACTTATGTGGCTGTCCGTGTTAGCCAGACCCCTGCATATCTCAAACACAAGACTGTGAATTAATACTTGAAAGATTGACAGAATGTCATCCAGACCCACAGCTGGACAAAAGGCCAGCCCGTGCTTGTGAAAGGAACAAAATACGATTCTGGTGGCTAAGACCGATGCTTTAGTTTAAAAAACAAAACAAAAAACAGCCAACCAATAAATAGTACCCACAAACTAAAAATCATTAAACCAGTATGAATTTGAGGTTACATCTAGTAAATGTAGAATTGTCTAGACCAGAGAAAATTAAGTTGAACTGAAATTTTGCTATTAAATTTATATTTTTAACTGATGTATAATTGACACAAAATGTTATGTGAGTTTAGGGTGCACAACGCAGTGATTGGACCACTTTATATGCTCGGATATGCTCACCGCAAGCATAGCTGCTGTTTACACTGAACTGAAATTTAAGATCCTTACCTCATAAGGATTTCCTTCCATGTTTGGCCCCAATTTTTCATAATACAAACAAACTGTAAACTAAAATTTAATTTACAGAAATTCTCTCTCTTGAGGCTTAATCCTTTTTTCATTCTAAGTCCCTGATTCTGGCTAAATCATGTGTTTGGAGAGTGTTGCTAGAAACTGAGAGTCTACTTACCAGGAAGTCTATTCACCTGTGGAATCCCACCACCTCCTCTCGGGGGTGAGCATGAAACCTCTTCTTTGAGAGATTACAAAGAGAGCCCCTGAGAATATAAGGATGAAGACAGCTAGTGATGGGGGAAGGCCTGAATAGATAGGGGAATGATGCAGGTAGAAAGGACCAGAAACAAGGGAGTTAGGGATAGCAGCCCATCGGAGGTGTAGCTAATAAGCAGATAGAGGAGATTAAAATGAAACCACTCAATGATTCCAACAAAAAGGGCAGAAAGACAGGAGGAGAAAAACAAAGGACTGATAAAAAACAAATGGCAAAACTGTATATTTAAATAGAACTAATTTTTGTTTGTTTTTCTTTAATTTTTAAAACAAATGACAAAATTGTATATTTAAATAGAATTAATTTTTGTTTTCTTTTTAAAAATTTTTATTTAAATTCAATTAATTAACATATAATGTATTATTGGTTTCAGAGGTAGAGGTCAGTGATTCATCAGTCTTATACAACATCCAGGGCTCATTACATCACGCCCCCTCCTTAATGGCCATCACCCAGTTAAATAGAACTAATTGTAAACTAATTTTAAGTACATTACAAAATGATGCAAATGACAAGTAGAAGTCAGAGACGATGTAAAAAAGGAATCCACTGTAAACAGAAGACAAAAAGATAGGTTAAAGGAGATGAGATGATCCACACCCCGCAAACGTTAAGACAAGATGGCTGAAGTGTCTGTCGTGTCAAACAAAGTGGGCTTCAAAACAGGGACTATTGCGAAGGAGAGAGGAAGGCATTTTATGATTATAGGAGAGCATACTGATAAAGACAGCAGAGCAATCCTGAGTGTGTAAGAGTATCAGAGCTTCAAAATGATAAGAGAAAAACGGATAGAAAAAAAAGAGGTAGAAAACTCTATAATTATAGTTGCAGACTTCAATACTTTTCCTTACTAATGCAGACCTCATGTAGACAGGAATTGGATAAGGACCCAGAAGACACATTAAACACAACCAACTTGACCCAGCTGGTATTTACAGGAAACTGAAGACACTCCACTCCCAGTAGCAAAAGACACGTTCTACTCAAGCACATGTGGAACTTTAGACCATGTTCCAGATTATAAGGCAAATCTCAACAAGCTGAAAAGAATGAAATCAAAGTATCTCTGATCACAATGAAATTAAATTTGGAATAAATTGCAGAATAATACATGTAAAATCTCCAAATACTTGGAAATGAAATAAGCCACACTTCTTTCCATTCTACTGATCAAAGAAACAAACAAAAGTGAAATTAGGAAATCTTTTTGATTGAATGGCAATGTAAAAAAAAAAAGTCACATAGCAAAATGTGTGGTACATAGCTAAAGCAGCATTGAGAGGAAAATTTATAGTGTTAAAATTCTTACATCAAAAACAAGAAATATTTCTTATCAGTTATATACACATTTATCTTAGAAAGTAGAAAAAGGAGAGCAAATTAAATCCAAAACGAACTCAACTAATGAGAAAATAATGATAAATGTAAGAATCAACATAACTGATAACAGAAAAACAGGGGGGAAAATCAGTAAAATTAGAACTCCTTCCTGGAAGGGGGAAGGACAGAGATATCAGTCGAACAGGACTTGGCACCTGGAAGAGTCCCTCTTGTGGGTCCAGAGGAAGGCAGTTGGTGGTGGCATGTCTGTGATCCCCAAACAGGCTGGGGTGAGCAGCCCCAGGCATTCTGCCGTTCAGCGTATGTGGGTGGTAGAAGATGAGATCTGGGTCTGTTTTTAATGGTTTGCTTAAGTGTTTCCTTTAAAACCAAATCCTCTAAATATTGGCTGGTCCTAGCTGTGTTAGCCTCTGATCTTAAATCAAATGAAACCAAATCAATGACAAAGTATCTGAATTTCTATCAAAGTTAGGAAAGATTTAAAATGAGAGCAGGATCTGGGGAAGGTGACAACATGCCCGTAGATAGTAATTCATTCAGCTGCATCAAATGCAGTCTAACTGACTCAGGTCTTTTGAAGTTGTTGTCAACCTTCTTTTCTTCTCTTTATTGCTCTCAGAAATAATCAGAAATATACCACCTAAGCAGAGTGGTAAGCACAATAATGTTTACGGAAGCCTTATTTAAGTCGGGCAGATTATATGCTCTCAGGAGTGGACATTTAGAGACTGACTCTTATGTTGGACCCCTGTGATTAAAACCACCAAAAAAACGAAAAAGCATCACATTACAGTTTCAAGGTAAAATTAGTGGAAGGGGCGCCTGGGTGGCTCAGTTGGTTAAGCATTTGCCCTCGGCTCAAGTCATGACCTTGGGGTCCTGGGGGGGGGGGTGGTCCCTGCTCAGCGGGACTCTGATTCTCCCTCTGCCCAACCCACCCCAGCTCTTACATTCTCTCTCTCTCTCTCAAACAAATATAAAATATTTTTTAAAAAAAGTCTTAAAAAGTGATGGAAGAAAATCACATGTAATATGATCTCAAGATGTATAAAAATATGGGTAGGAAAAAAGATCTAGAAGAAATACCTCAAAATGTCACATGGATGAACCGTGTCATCAGCTTAAGGCAGTTTTAACAGCATCTTCAGCCTTTCTTTTGAATTTTTTCTACATTTATATGAGAAGATTATTTAGAAATTCATTCCCACTAAAATAACACCAACGTCAGCGTGGAATCCAGTGAAAACAGTTACCTGTCCATCAAGGATGTATTTATTACTTAGTGATTGTTGGGTGTTTACTGGTCAATGACTTTTTCACGATGAGAATCCACATCACGTGAGTAAATCAAGCTTAGAAGGAAAAACGGAAAGATCTGAGGCGCAGACCTGGCCATCTCAGCGTGTCCTTCGGTTTCCAAAGAAGAAGCAGTATTTCAGAAAATGATGAAGACAGAGATTTTCCTCTGCGGCTTCTAAGGTATTTTCAGGAGTGCGAGAGCAGGCTCACCAGCTCCAGATGGGCCCCTTTCCTCCCCACCGTGCCTGGGAGCTGCAGGTGTGCAGCCTGCAGGCTGAGGAGTGAGTACTTAGAGCTGCTCCAGGCTGAAGGTCTGGGTTTCAATCCCAGTCCTCCTCCTCCGCAGTCTGCGCCCTTGCCTGGCTTACCTCACCTACTCCTCTCTGCACCTCACTTTGCACATAAGTAAAATGGACATAATAACCCCACTCTCAGCTGTTTGTTGTGAAAATTCAAGAAAGACACCTTCCACAATGTCCATGCATGTACCTACATGTGCACACATGTACACACACACGCAATATCCATACATGCATGTGCGTGCATGCACAATGTCCATACATATATGCACGTGTGCTTGCACACACACACTTCTCATTAATTAATTAGAAAGTTTAATTACACTTTACACAGAGGACTATTTTGTATATCATTTGAAATGATAAAAGCAATACAATCTAGTGTGTAACGCATGTGCACTGTGTGTCAGGCACTGTGCTCGGCACTTTGCATGTATTATTTCCCTTACTTTCAACCAGATTCACTCTCCAGCAGACAAAACCAAGGTTGTAAGAGGACAATGAAGAACTAGCACCCACATCTTACAAAAACAATAATCTGTTAGACACAAAACACTGAAACACAAGTGTTTTAAACTCTCTTTCCCATAACTGCCTTCTTTGACTTTGAAATCATTGTTTTTACGATCAGTTTTGGATAAAATGATATTTCTTAGAGACACAAATGTGGTGTAATAATGAGGGAAGGTGGGGGAAGAAGAGAAAAAGAGATTTCTCAACAACAAAAGGACATGAGTAAATGTTCCAAACTCTGTAAGAAGTAAAAGCATTATTCGATGGTGCATATATTATTTAGAATCACAAAATGGAAGTTCAAACATTGAATCGGTTAAACCAATGATCTCTAATGATTATTTTGGCTGAGAAGAAAAATAGGGAACTTAAGCATCCGTCCAAATACACTCTGACTGTACAGACACACTTTCCATACATTGAAATTGTAAGAAGATAGGACTTCACCAGGCTCCTACCCAGAGGAATTAGTAAAATTCACATTGATGATCGAGATTATTTCTTAGACATAAAAATGGTCTCCGACATAAACGTGCAGTATTGTAAAAACATTCTCATTACATGCATTTCATAAAAATGGAACAAGTGACATGTTTTCATTGTTTTGTCAGCAGCAGAAATACTTTTGCTCTCGCTGCTACAGACTGTATGCTGGTTGCATTTTCAGATGAACAATAGCACTGAATTAGTTTTTGAAACTCTTGACGTGGCGTCTTGCTATGGAAGAACTTGGAAGCTGGTTTCCAGGATCACTTGGTTTGGATCTCTGATGACCATGTCTCCATGTAGCCGGGAAATGTTGCTTTTAAAGCTGAGTAGGTTCACATGAAAAAGGCCTACTAATGGCTACATGGGCTAAAAGCAAACAAAAACCAATTTTTTTCAATCCCACTTACTAATTGTGTTAGGTTTTGTTGAATTTGGAGAGTAATTTTTCTTATTTTCCTACCTCATTAAGTTATTAGTACAAAAAAACAGAAAATCCTTATAAAATTAAGTATTACCAGACGGTTCCCAATGGCTTCAAGTCATTTTCAAACAGATTTTCAAACAGATTTGTGTTTTTTTTTTCAAAGTGAATTGTTTGGTTGTATGCGTTTAAAAAGGTGACACATTTATATTATTTATTGCAACAAAATTACAGAGTAATGAAGACTAACGTAATATCTACTGTTACAGTATTTTTATATCGTCACTGGAAAAACTTCGTAAAATTAGCCACTGCCTTGCTCACTAAAACTTCACTTTAAAAGGTGGCATTGAACATGCTAAAAAAATCTCTGCCTAGCATTCACACCAGCAGGGTCCGCTCATTCAAAAGCAATCAGCAAAGTTTAGTAGTTGTCTTTCTACAGAAGTCCACTCTCGCTCACCTGTGAATTTAACACCTCTGTTCAGAAACCTGCATTTCTTTAAGCAGCATAATTCCTCTGTGCCAGAGATTTCCACTCTGACTTCTCCTCTCACTGAAAATTGTATAAAGAGTCCGTGGTTTGTTGTTGTTGTTGTTGTTTTGTTGGGTTTTTTTGTTTTTTTGTAAAACCAATTAACCATTTGACTACACCCAACCATTTGCATTTGGGGCTCTTCTGGTTTCAATTTCTTTGCTGGTCTGAGCTGGCTTACAAATGACCCAGCAGGTGAACCTTGTGTTTGGTGTTATCTTGGTAATATTGACCTGGAAAATTAACTTTTCTCCTCTTTTCTTGTCATGTCTTTTTTTCCTAACTCCAGGAAAGATAGTCATGTTATCAATGATTGCATTTGTATGTGTTTTCTATGCAATGTCATGTTTGGGTGAAAGACCGTCTTTGTTATTGAGTATCAGGTTTTAAGTTTTTTAAGGCATAGACACAGGCAGACACACCTGAAAAAAAGTCTTTAAGTATTTCATCATTGAAACATTAAATATGGCTATCTAAAATACATTCGTATTTGAGGTACCTACATTCTCCTCCAGTACGAGAGAAATTGTGCCACAGTTTATAATTCACTGTTGCTGCAAAGACAGTGATGTGGTAACTTAGCTTGTTTATCCTTTTCCCCTGAGCACACAGCCTCAATCCTCCAGGCTAATAAACCTTTGTCAAGGGCTTGGTGAAGTAACACCTGTAAACATGGCTGAATATTAGCAGAAGTGTGCCATCATGTCCTAGATGCTTCATTTTGAATTGTCTTGCTAATTGGTATGGTTTCCGGTGGTCCGTAGCTTACTTCTTATGGCATAATATTTATAGACGGTAAGAAGTATTGTTAAAAATACTGACTAGAAGTATTCTAGTCTAATAATCTATTGGATAATTTCATGTCCTTTTTTGGGTCGCCTTCCTGACAGTTCTAACTAGTTCATCATTTGGTAGTAATGTGGTTGACAAAAGACATTTTTGTGTGTGTGGCTTTCCCATGAATACTTTATCCGGAATATCTTTTATTTCTATTTTTGAGAGACTATAGCAAACCAGTTTCCCTCCTAAGTGGGCACACGTGAGCTGCAATCTGTCCCACACCAGAAATTCAGAACTAAAGCAGCTAATCACATGTCATCATCTAACCTTGACAAAGGATGGACTCGAGGGTCAGTCCAAGTAATAAGTATCAGTAAAGCTTAAATTGTATACACCTTTCTGATTAAAATAAATGTAAATCGAAGTTCTAGTAGTTTCTTCTAGCATCCTAGTGGATTGTTGGATCCTAGGGATGTTCACATCCTACTTTGAAACTGCTGATGTAAAGCTCTCCATATTAAACCTACTTAGATTTTCAATCCTCAGTTAAAAAGCCGTATCCGTGAGGTCTGTCTGGAAATTCTGAAATCAACAGAAATCAACGGGGAGATATTCTAATATTAGGTAAAGCATGGGTGGCACACTACTTGAAGAAGATTGGGGCACTTTTCAAGTGTTTTGTGAATTCTAAAGTCCCATCAAAGAGCTGACCTTTTTTTTTTTTGTTTTGTTTTGAAAAAAAAGGTGACTTTTTTTTTTTTAAGATTTTTTATTTATTTATTTGACACAGAGAGAGACAGCCAGCGAGAGAGGGAACACAAGCAGGGGGAGTGGGAGAGGAAGAAGCAGGCTCATAGCGGAGGAGCCTGATGTGGGGCTCGATCCCATAACGCCAGGACCACGCCCTGAGCCGAAGGCAGATGCTTAACTGCTGTGCCACCAAGGCGCCCCAAGAGGTGACCTTTTTAATTATTGACCTGTCAGCCTACCTTTCTTTATAAACTACTTTGGAGAAACAGGTTTTCCTTATCCTTACAGTGTCCCACTGAAACATTCCTGAATCTGGACTACAAATTATTATTACCAGGTTTGAGGCTGTAAAGAAAAAGAGGGATACTTCTAAACCTTTGATTTTTTAGTGAAATTTTAGTAAAGATAAAAGAACCAAGAGAAATACTGCCCCGATGGGCTAATATCTACAGTGAAGCATGCAAATAGAAGAAGAGCAAGTAAGAGAAGAAAAATTCTCAGCAGGGTCAAATCCATAGGAGATTCTCCTTACCGCTAGATCAGGCTGTCCTCCAGAGAGAGCCAGCTTAGATCAGCTTGCCGTACTTTATGTACTTTATAAACTGAGCAAGACAAATAGTGCGTTAAGGCTTTATGGACTTGTTATGACAGCTAATTTCGTATCGCCTGACATAGTATCTGAGCAAATGTACAGATGTTCATTCATTTCCACTCCACTCTAGATACTGTAAATTGAGTACCTCGGGAAGTCCACTCATAATAGCTGACAAACATCCCCGCTACCCACAAGAATGAAAGTTATAAGTCACTGGGCTTCGACGTGGAAAGTTAGCAGAGAACTCGGGGGCCCATGCATCTTTTTAATGACCTTATTGCAGAAGTCTGGTGTGGGTTTACTATGACAGTCTACCAGGGGACTCGGAGGACACCTAATGAATTAGCTATAACTTTAATTTAAATGACATAATACCTGATAAATGAGGGACTTCTGACATGCCTTTGAGTTTATCACCCTCTCCATGAAATCGCCATTGTGACCTAAGCCTTGTCTTCGTGTTCTCCTTTACCATGATTTGTTCCTGATCTTAAAAGCATGGAAACCTGTTACTGAACATGGTAGCCGGCCGTCCTTCCCAAGGGTGCACACCTGCGCGCAGCCCCGACCCTTTTCCCGGCAGCGGGAGCCACCCCATCATCCCGAGCCGGTCCCTTTCTGAGCAAAAAGTGTCACTATTTATTTGATTATTATTCACAGGATAATATTTAAAGCACCTCATCTGTGGCTTGAGGCAGATTAAAACATAAAACCTCAAGATAAAATACAAATTCTAAATCCGGTGGATTTATTAAAGGGAACGTGGAATTATCTCATAGCCTATACATCAAAAATTCACGTAGGTGTTTTAACTGCCTGTAGTTCCCCAACCATCATTACAGGATGCTTGATTTGCTTAAGGAACATTTTTGAACATCCTTGAAAATAAAAGATGTTTAAGAAGATTAAATATAGAATTGACCACATTAGATATCTATAGCCTGGTGGACTTGTTTCCTTTGAATGTAAAACTTGAAATCCTTATATCCCATTAAAGAGTAAAATCAGTCCGTCGTCTTCTGGCTGTTCACCGGCAGCTGTCACCACGGTCTCTTGCAAAGCTTCTCCTCTTGCTGGACTGAATGCTACCTCCAGAGAGATTCTGCAACAAAATTTTGGGTTTGAGTCAGTTGTTGTTTTAGGTCACAGTCATAATGAATTGCCCTAAAGTTTGTTCAATTAATGTTTAAAGGTTCTCGTTTAGTTACAAAACACTTACGTGAAGATGTGAATGATAGAACGGATAGCTTGGTTTATTGTTTTTCATCAGATAGTCTGTTCTTCATGTTTTCATATTCAACATTTCTGTGAAAATTATACACGGGAGGCTTTCAATCTCTCTGGGCAATTTTCTCACTAACTAGGAAAGAGCAGAGTCCTGAGAAAGGTCGCACTGATGGCCAAGAAGCCCATGGTTTATGTCCTGCCAGTAGGTCTTGCGGAGCGATGGGTAATGTGTCCAACTGCATAGGAATGTTCTCTGATGAATTATTTCAGATAAAATTCCACATTAGCTGTGTTCTTTTGTTCCTGGAACTGTTTCATGTGGCATCACTGTGGAACTAGAAGTGACTTCAGAAAGCATCGTTGGCTGATAAACACACTTCAGATGCCCTTCGAGACTGTCCGTTGTTCTTCATTTTGTGTCTTGGGTGAAGGGTCTGCCTCTCTTTGCTTGGGCTCCTACCCCAGGGGGAGGCTCGAAGGTGAGAGCAGTGTTTTAGGTACAAGCTGTTGCCGTTGTTTAACGGCAAACAGTGGAGGACAGAACACAGCAGAAGTGGAGATTGGATCGAGTGTCTAACTTGTATTGTCGTAGGGCCGGTGTGAGTAAAGGAAACTCTTATCGTCAGGGCCTTGTCTTTACTGGAAAGACAGGCAAGGATACATGACATGGATGCTATCATGTCAGCTATGAACAAACACAGCAAAGAGATGAAAGGTGACTTTTTTATGAGACATTCAGTAGGGCTCATGAGCAAAAATGGAGAACAAAATAAAACATGATTTTTAAATGTGAGAAATCACCAGAAGCACCAGAATTTAAGAGATAGTAGTTCAGTTTCAAGTGCAGGGGTTCTTTTACCCCTTAACTTTGTGTCAACAGACAAATAATGAAGTAATATTTTGTCCTCACTTTCTCCATTTCTAGGATTGACTCTATTTGCTGGAGCGCCTTCCTTGTGGACGCGACCATGGCAACAGGATACATACCTTGGATGATTATCCTCCATGCCATTCCGTTTCTTATCTTTCTGAGGGAATATTTTTACAGGGAAATTGGGGGAATTCTACAGTTTTGGCGAGAGTTGCTGGAGATATTGAAGTGAGACTTTTTTAATGGAGAAGAGACATTGGATGACATGATTTTGAGACATACTGACAGGTGACGACTATGGCAGTGGTAGTGACATGGTGGTGTTGGTGATGGTTGTGATGACACTAGTGTGACAGTGGTGGTGGTGGTCATGGTGGTGGTGGTCATGGTGGAGATGATGATAGTGGTGGGAGTGGTGGTGATGGTAGGGGTGGGAGTGATGGTAGTGGTGATAGTGATGATGGCAGTCGTGATGGTAGAAGTGATGGTCATGATGGTGGTGGTTTTGGTGAAGGTGATGGTGGTGGTGACAATGGTGATGGTGATGATGATGATGATGGAGGTGGCGGTGAAGGTCGTGGTAATGGTGATGATGGTGGTGGTGATGGTAATGGTGGAGGTGATGATGATGATAGTGATGATTATAGTGGTGATGGTGATGAGTTTTCTAAAGTCAGCATGTAACAATACTGAAATAAGCCAATAGAAAAACAGGATATTCTGCAATATCAAAACATGGGAGTAGCATTAGTCTTGGAGTCAAGGGCTTGAGCTCTAGCATATTCTCTCCATTACTTAGCCAAATGACTCTGGAATCCTTCTTATAATTATCTGAGAATTTTACTTGCCCTACATGGGCAAATAGGTAGCATAGAGGCCACGTTATCTCCTCCCACGTGTCAGTGGGAGAGTCTATCTTTCATGCCAGCACTTACTGCTAAGCCCAAATTCCATTCCAGACAACAAGATATCTTGTTGCCACCAATAGATGTGAATTAGTCATAAAGATAATAGCAAAGCCAAGATTCTTCAGGCTGGTGATAGGGGAGGGCAGTAAAATGTGAAGTAGAAAGTATCCTAAGGTCCAAGTCTTTTTAAAGGTTCTCACATGGTCCTTCAATGACAATCACATAAGCTAGTATCAACTTCTTTCATACATTTAGTGTCTGGTAGAAAGACTATGCACAAACTTTTTAGGGAATGTTTATTTAAAAAATGAAAATGCATATATTATTAAATCGTATCTACATTTTTTGGCTAAGTTTAGAAGCACCCCTTGGAAAGATTGACATTAATTTTATTTACAATAAATCCATAATTTATTCCATTCAAATATTAAATAACTAGGATCTTTTAAATTATCATTAAGAGAACTCTCTCCCCACTACATTTCTTGACTTTTATTGTGTATACTCATATTTCTCTATTATCATATTTAATAATCATCCTTTGTGTTTCGTATTTTTAATTTCTATTGTATTCTTTGCTATGTTCTATGTTTAAGTAAATTTACCTCTTTGCTTCAAATTTTCCATTTATTTATTGGCTGGTGGAAATTAGTTTTCTGATATGTCCTTGATTAAAAGCATCCTTGCAAACTATACCCCCTGAGTTCTCAGATGTTACACCATGCATCTGTTTTCCACATATTTGAGTAACCATTTAGCCATGTGTTACTCTCGAAACACATTGTTTTTTCCTGCAGAATTACTTGGTACCATTACACTGTTCTCTTCAACTGAAAACTATGGTGAAGAAGTGTGAAATCAGACTGACCACCCCCTTGAGGTGGCATAGGTAATTTGGTTCTCCTGATTATCTAGCCTACCATCTTCCCTAGGAACTCTCTTTGTTCTGAACAGTCCAGACCGTATCATTCTTCCAATCCATGAGCACATACTTTATTTTAGGACAGTGTTCCTAAATTGTACCTTGGAAGTTTCTTCCTGTTTCCTTTCTGATTCTCTTCATTGAGAATATGACTTACATGCATGCTGAATTTTCTTTGTCTTTCCTGTGCATCATTTTCTCTCTGGCCTTTTAAAAATCTTCACTCTGTTTTTTGTATGCTTTTCTCAAATCCCGTTTCCATGACCTAAGTCCATCAGCTTCCATCTTCCTCTGAGATGTCTCCAAGGCATCCTTCCTTTTTGGAGTTGTTTCATTTGTTGCTTGCATTTTCCTTGACTTCAAGTCCTCAGTTCATACCTTCCTTTATCATTTCTTTCTTAAGCTCTTGCATCATTGATTTGAAAATTTATTTGACAGAAACAAGATATTTATCAAGACCTTTTGTTTCTTGAGGAAATCATAAGTAATATTTTTACATCTTTTAGCCAAAAAAATGAATTCTCTTCCACATCCTTAACTATTGTGTGTGTGTGTGTGTGCCTGTTTTTTCTTTCTCTGTTCACAGCATTTAGAAAAATTATTTGCTTCTTTTCATTGTTATTTATCTTAGATTGAAGTGAACTCTTAATAGGCCAGCTGTTGACAAGTTGAATGGCCACATAGGAGCAGGACTCTGCAGATGTGAGAGAAGACTCCCCTATTCTGTGTGATGTTCTGCGCATTACCTGGCGGGGCTCTCACTGGGTTAGCCTCTGCCTCTCTTCAAGTGACAAAGTTTAGCCACTGCATGCCTGCTGCCCGCACGCAGGCCCTGCTCTGCCCAGTTGTTCCAAACTTGTGGATCCTGGATTTGCTCCTCAGAACAGGCCTTCTACTTTAGGCACGTCCTTGTGCACAGATGAGACTGAGGCCACTTTAGCAGAGCACTTTCTCAGGGCCCTTCTCATGCTCAACCAATTTCAGTGCAATTGGCAGACTACGTGCCCTTATATTACAGGATTCTGGATATCTCCTCCCTTAGTAGGAGACTGAGTTCTCACGTTCACTTCTTGCTTTCCCCATTATGCATTCAGTGACTTATGAAAAAAAGCTGAAGTAGCTATTTTTATTCTAATGTATTATAATAGGAAATTCTAAAATTGCTTCTTAATGCCCTTTGCTATCTTTGTTTGTTAATGTCTTATTTTGAAGTAAACTATAAACTCACAGAAAGTTTCAAAATTAGTACACAGATTCCATTGAACCCTTCCCTCTTTTCACTAATGTTGGCATCTTATCTCGATGTAATATAATATCAGAACCAAGAAATCAACTTGGCACAATATAGTTAGCTAGACTACAGACCAGTTTTCACATGTCGTCATATGTGGTGTGCGTGTGTGTGTGTGTGTGTGCACGTGGGCATGTGGTTTTATGCAACATAACTCCACGTGTAGCGACGAGCACTGTCAGTACTCGGAACTGTTTCATCCCTTCAAAGCTACCCCTTGATGGTTCCATCCTTGTTCCCTAGCAAAAGTTAATGTGTTCCCACTCTGCAGAGTTTTGTCATCTCAACAAGGTTCTCTAAACAGAACCATGCAGGATGCAATCGGTTCAGATTGACTTTGTCACTCAACATAACCCCCTGCGTATTCATCCAGGTTGTTATGTGTATTGGTGGTTTGTGCCTTTTATTTCTGAGTGGAATCCCAGGGTGCCACTGTGCACGCTCTGTTGAACCATTCACTAATTGAAAGACACCTGGGTGTCTTCCAGTTTGGGGCTGTTATGAATAAAGCTGCTGTGAACGCTCACAAACAGATTTGTGTGTGAACGTTCATTTTCATTTCTCCGGGACAACCACTCAAGAGCGGAGGTGCCATATTTAGATTTACAAAAGCTCTCCAAGCTGTTCTCCAGCATGGCTTTACCATTTTCCACTCCTGTGTGACCCATAGTCTCTGCATCCTCACCGGCACTGGACATTTTAGCCGTTCAGGTTGGTGTGTGGTGCTGGCCCACTGGGGTTTGAATTTGCATTTCCTTAAGAGCTAAGGATGTTGAGCATCTCTTCACGCACAGATTTGCCGTCCACAGCTCCTCATTAGTGAAATGGCTGTTCACATCTGTTGCCAACTTTCTGACTTGTTTATTATGACTGTTTTTTAGTGCTGAGTTTTGTAATTTCTTAATATATTCTGAATATAAGTTCTTAGTCAGATGAGTGTTTTGCAAGTATTTTCTCCAAGCCTGTAACTTCTCATTTCATCCCTTCATTATTAGGGTCATTGAATAGCAAAGATTTTTTTTTTTTTTAGGTTTTGATGAACTCCAATTCATCACATATTTCTTTTATAGATCTTGCTCTCAGTATCGTGGCTAAGAATTCTTTATCTAATCTTGGGTCCCAAAGAGTCTCTTCTATTTTCTCTAAAATTTGTACAGTTTTACACTTTACATGTAAATCCATGAACCATTTTGAATTATGTTGCACAGGGTATAAAGTCTAAGTCAAAGTTCTTTTTTATTTTAATATTTCATTTTATCAATTTATTTTTTATCAACATCTAATTGCTTCAGTAACATTTGTTGAGGACACTCTCTTTCCTCCATGCATTTGCTTTTTGCACCCCTAAAAATCAGCTGGGCATGGTTGTGTGAGTTGTTTCTGGGTTTTCTATTCTGATCCATTGCTCTGTGTACCCTCCAGTCTTAATTACTATAGCGATAGAACAACACCTTCATAGATTCATTTTATAAAGGCTGAGTCCTATTTATTAGATAGACTGGTGTGATAGTGACAATGTCACATAAGAATCACTTTTAGAAGTTAATTACAAACTACTATTCTTAGATTTTAAAAAATCAGCCGTTAATAAAATTTCAGACCACATTGAAAAAAAAAAAAAAAAAGAATACCACCTAACACTGGGAGGACTGGTTCTTCCCATTTCAGTTTTTTTTTTTTTCCAAAATTTTCCTACCTATTTTAGATCTTTTGCTTTTCATATAAATGTTAGAATAAGCTTACTGATCCATTAAAAAAAAAAAATCTTGCTTGGCTTGATAAGAACTGCATTGAACCCACAAGGAAATTTAGGGGAATGGACATCTGGAAGAAGTTGACTCTTCTAGTTCATGAAAACAGTATGTCTCTGCATTTATTTAGGTTTTAGCTTTATTCATCAGTGTTTCCTAATTTTCAGCATCTGACCCTTTATACATTTTTAGGTTCATGCTTAAGTGTGTTATTTTATTTTTCATAATGTTCATTTTACAGAGGAAGAAAACGAGACCCAGATAAATACCTTGACTCAAGTCATTCAGACAAAATGAGTTGAAACCCAAATCCAGGCTCTACTTTTTGGACACAAACATCTGCCGTTCTCACTCCGCCTCAATGTTGTCCATGATGGAAGCCTTCGAAACAGCCAAAGCTCTCTCTGCTTGCAGGGTTTTCCAGGCACTGAGGCGATACAATAGTTGGGTGGGGGTACTCTGGGTTGGGTAGGGGGATACAGGAATGTCTCAGGCTTTGAGGAGGGTTTCCCTGGGTCATCCTCAACAATAGCTTCAGTCTTTTTTCCCCCCAATTTTTATAACCTCTTCCATCTCATCATCAGTTATAAACCACAGATTTTCTAGAAACATCCAGGTTATGCTGAGAAGTTCTGTTGTTAACTAAAGAAGCTCCAGGCTTACA
Organism: Ursus americanus; assembly: GCF_024610735.1. Classification (NCBI taxonomy): domain Eukaryota; kingdom Metazoa; phylum Chordata; class Mammalia; order Carnivora; family Ursidae; genus Ursus; species Ursus americanus. The sequence goes on along the minus strand of NC_142141.1, from coordinate 61,421,413 downwards.
AAGAATCAAGGCAGCCTAGAGGACCCAGAGAATCAGATTCCTATGTCATTAAATATTCTTTTTGGATTTAAAGACACCCACGTCAGAAAAGATCAACGATCTCCTGACCCTTGGGAGGCTCTAGGTGCCTACACTCAGTTTGTGTAAACATTTATATCTCCATTTCCGTATGCAGTTCACCTGCTGAAAATTCATCTCCTGGAAGGGTTTGAGGTGTCTCAAAATGCAATGCAGCACATTGCAGGGTGCGGTGGGCATAGGGAGGAAGATGTGATTCTCTGCCGCATGTGGGGTCATCCGCTCTGCTGGAGTACAAACAAAGATGGCTTCTCAGAGTGGCTGTCTACATCCTAACCATCAGAGAGAGATGGAAAAATGCTATAGAATAGCATTATATTTCATTTTTATCTGGTTGTGGGGTTTTTTAAAAATTCTTTTTCCTATCTTGTTGTTACTCCAGCTCGAATCTGTCTGTGTAGACATGAAGCCTTATCCTCTCAGTACTAATTAGAGATGTCTAATGGGAAAACCACATAGTCTACCAGTGTCCGTCCCAATAAACCTTTCTAATAATTGATGTACTCCAGTGGGTCACATCTCATTACACTGGGTAACTTCATAAACTGATTTGACACGTTAGATGACCACATGATTCATCAACTTCAAAAACGGGTTTGGGTGGTAGGCATTTCGGCCATGTGATCCACCTGAATGAGGACAGGTAGAGTAATTTGCATGATTTCATAAATAGCTAAACACTTTGCTATCTTTGCCACAAAGAAAGCCTACCAGCAACTCACTTTCTATCTGAGCATGTGAAACAAAGCCATGTGTGTTAGTACGAGGCAGGAGGGGGAAAAAACACTTTAAACAGAACATGTTCGATTTCCTATAGAATCTGGGGGTAAAGGCAAATCCTCCTTCCCTAGTTCTCAGCTCAAACTAGATTTTAGGACTCTCACTGACAGAAGAAGGCAAGAAATCTTCACACATGTGCTATGAAACCCAAGGTCCTCTGTGTCAACTGAAATTATGCCCAGAGTACTGCTTATGGAGCAATTCTATATGGAGAACAAGCCGTATTCATGCTAACACTTACACTGTGAAACTTGATTATTGACACTTGGAACTAGTATCATGGATTTTGGTATTTTTCTCTTTTTGTGATTTAAATCAATATAGATAAATAATTATAATAATAAAAGAGAACTTTTCTAGTTAGAATATGTTTTTAAATTAAATCTCTCTAATAAAGGAATACAGTCAGGATTCTATATGGTCTAAGGGTAAGATAAAACTGTAAATTAAAATGATTGTCGATACTTACTTGCAATGACTTTCTAAGTAACACATTCCAAATATGATGTGTTCCTCCATGAGTGATACCCACCCACTGGAGGTCTGATGAGTGGACTTCAAAGGTGAAAAATTTGAAATAATAAGAGTCTAAATCCTGTGATCTAGAAAATTTTTTTCTATGAAAAATCTATTTTAGTTCTTCTGTCCCTGGCTTAAAAACCCAATAATACAGAGAAGTACCAAAAGTCAGATACACTGGTTGGAGGAGGAAACAAAAGAAAATGCCACATTCCAACCCAGGCTGCCAATTTTTCAATCCTTGGATACGGTTCTGAAAACCAATGAATTCTATCATATCTTGTTGAGCTAGAACACGAGTCCCTCACCAGTAAAGTGAATTCAGACTGATGGGATTCCAACCGTCCACCCTGAGTATCCCGGCCCACATCTCCAGGGTCCAGCTGTTGCACCATGACCTGTAGACATGGTCCTAGTCACTGCATGAGGCGTTTCTGCTCCCGGCCTCCCTGTGTTTTCTCTTGTTCCAGGAGGTATCAGAGTTCACCTGAGCCGTCCCCGCGCTGCACATTTCCAGCCAATCATGAGTTGTCAAGTCACACCCAGCAGTTTCCTCTCATCACTCAGAATTCTGCCACCACTTCAACCCCACTCTAAAACATCCACTTGTTGACCCCAGTCTCCTGTCCCATCATCCTCGGAGCTTCTCTCTCCCATGACACCTGTTTTTCACCTCTCACATAAAAGTATATTTCCAGGTCACTGCCCCTCTTGTCCCTCCTCCAGCAAACAACACTGTTTCTTGTCTAATAACTCAGCCGAGAAGAAAGGCAACTCTCTTGCCATGCTACCATTCCATTGTACCTATCCATCAAATACTAACTCTTGATTATTCTATGTTCTTGTTTTCTTCGTGCCAACACCAAGGTTTCTAAAAGAATCACACAATTGTCAGATTCGTAACTCTAAAATTCTTGATTTCTAATTTAAATAGAACACTTCAGGGGCGCCTGGGTGGCGCAGTCGTTAAGCGTCTGCCTTGGGCTCAGGGCGTGATCCCAGCGTTCTGGGATCGAGCCCCACATCAGGCTCCTCTGCTAGGAGCCTGCTTCTTCCTCTCCCGCTCCCCCTGCTTGTGTTCCCTCTCTCGCTGGCTGTCTCTCTATGTCAAAATAATAAATAAAATGTTTAAAATATAAATAAATAAATAAATAAATAAATAAATAAATAAATAAAACACTTCATACTACCTGTTGACATTTGTATATTTCCCTAGACAAGTCCTACTCCCAAAGGTTAATTCAAAACTTTTCTTTTCTTGTAAAGGTCTACTCCTGGCTATCTTCCCCCATCAGTCTAAGAGAGTCATGTCTTCTTACACAAACAAGAAATGTTCAGAGCTTCAGAATGAAGATGGAAGTGTTAAATGTCTCTACCTACCTGAATGGCAAATGAAAATCAAAACAAATCAAATTGAATCAAATCAAATAAAAAAAATAAGATAAAATAAAATTGTGCTGACCATTGACACAGCTCTCTAACAATGTCAAGCAGAATGAAGAGTTATCCAAATAGCTGGACCGAGAAAGTTTTATCCCACTCTGCTTGGGACAACAGAGATGGGCTGCAGGAACAACACTGATGCCATGTCACGCTTCTGATTGACAGCTAAAACTCGGCAAGAAAGAAGTAAACACACACAAATGCCATATTTTTTCTTATTTTATTTTATTTTAAAGATTATTTATTTATTTATTTGAGAGAGAGCATGAGAGAGAGAGAGAGAGAGATACAGAGCATGAGCAGGGGGGAGGAGGCAGAGGGAGAGGGAGAAGCAGGCTCCCTGCTGAGCAGGGAACCCAACACGGGGCTTGATCCCAGGACCCTGAGACCATGACCTGAGCCAAAGGCAGACACTTTTTTTTAAATCTTTAGATTTTATTTGAGAGAGAGAGAGAGCACAAGCCAGGGAGAGGGGCAGAGGGAGAGGGAGAAGCAGGCTCCCCACTGAGCAGGAAGCCTGATGTGGGGCTCAGTCCCAGGACCCTGAGACCATGATGCGAGCCAAAGGCAGACGCTCAACAAACTGAGCCATCTGCGTGCCCCACATATGCCATATTTTTTAAAAAGCCAGTAGGAAGAATGATAGACAAAGATGTGAACATGGTCATTGGCTTGACCAAAGGCAGTAAAAGAGAGATAGATGCCAAGTGACTCCATAGAAACCTGCCTCCTCATAAGTTACAGGTGTGTCTTCAGTTCACCAAGTAGTTTGTGACATGGAGTAGCAAGTGGAGACCCCAGGCCAGGGAAGACAGCAAGTTCCTGAAAATCATTCGGAGTCAACACAGCTGAATTAAAACTTACACTGACCCAGGTCAGGTCTGACTCTCTTTCCCTTGGAGAAAATATTCTTAAAAAATATCTGGATATTCTGTCATACAAAGTTATTTTTAAAAAGTGAAAATTGAATAAGCATAGCTAAAGAGAATTAGAAGAAACAGAAAACCATTTCTGGATAGAAAGTCACAGTAGAAACAGGAAAAAAAGAGCCACAGGGAATATTTATAACCCTGGCCAATGTATGAGCAGAAATACATTGGGCAAACTTACAAAGATTTGGAAAAACGAAGAAAAAAAGGAAACATTGAAAACCAGGAGTGGAGTGAAAATCACATGCAAGTAGAGTCAAAGGAAATTCAGCCTCCATTACATAGATATGAAAAATCAAGCTGTGGGTGTTTCTGCACTGTGATTTACGTCTTATACAAGGAATCACTAGAAACTCTAAAAGGCGTAAGGTAACAGTCATGGGAGTGGCGGGAAGACAAGCTGGAGGGTTGTGTGATCTTCACAAATTATATAACTAAGATTCCAGTTAAACTGGACCCTATTACAGAGAGAAAACAAGATTTTTTTTGCTTGTTTGTTTATGAAACTAACATAATAGGGTACTAAAATTTGTCAGGGACACACATATACACACAATTATAACAACCAACAAAACAACCTCACTTCAAATATCAATGTAAAAATCCTAAATAAAATATAACAAAGAAAATTAAGCCCTACTTTAAATAATATTAAGCATAATCAATAAGGTTTAGGGATCTATGGAAAATTCAATAATACGATATTTCTTAACAAATCAATACTACATTATGACATATAAATAAATAATGGCGATTGATGCTCAGGTCATAGTTATTGGAATTTAACATTAATTTCTGATTAAATAAAAATACTCTTAAGTGAACATATAAATATTTCCTAAAATATAAATATATATAGGTTGATATAGAGACTGATTTTGAAAAATTGAGCAATACATTCCCTATCATGCCATAGTTTCTAGTTACCCTTCGGCTTGACCTGGCAAGAGCCACAGCCTGGAGGGTTAGTGCACGGAACCATAAGTCAAACCACAGCGAGGGAAAGAGCAGGGAACATGAAGACAGAGCAGGTCCCATTTCAACAGACCTGAGTTCACAGCAGTTCATCTTCAGGAAGCAGAAACATCAGAGAGAAGAAACAGAAAGATTTAGGAATGAGAGCTGGAGGGATTTCTGACCCCCCACAAGCCAGCACAGATAACTTGAGAGGCGCTGAAGGATGGGAAAGCCCAGATGGTTCTGAAGATCTCAGAGCAGAAAAAAGTCTCTCCTCAATTCTCACTGAGATTCTGGGAAGAAGCAGCCACAGCAAGTCTCTGATGTCCTCCTGGGTCAACTGCAGTTGAGTTGTACCTTCCTTCCAACACGAGCATCATGGAGCTGATTCAGAAGACTCCACCTTCTTCAGAGGTGGGCTAAGGAGGAAATGCCGAGAACAAAAATGCTGACAGCATGCAGAGATCAGCAGATGTGTGTACAGAGACTGCCGTGTGCCAGGCACCACCAAGAGCACTTTACAGGTAATCATTTCTCCATAGTAACCATGCTTTGAGACTGGTATATTTTCATGCCCATTTCACAGACTCGTACCTTCTACTTGCTCAAGCATTGTGACAACCTGACCTTGTAATGACTCCTCTTGACCCAACACTCTCTCAAGATGCATTTGATGCATATTTTTATCCTCTGCCTTCTCTGAATATTTTCTTGGCCGCTTTCTCAAAATAGATAGTGATTGGTGCATCTTGCTTTCTTTGCCAGACCCCTTACTGGACATGGGACTGCCCACGGAGTTTGTCCTTGGGTCAGTGTCTACTGCAATCATCTGAGGGCTGGACGTGTGGTCTCAGCATGCAACGTGGCAGTCCAGGTCTTCTCCACCAACGATGGCCGTGGACAAATGGCACGGTGACTGGCTTAGCCATCCTTGTTTTGTCAGAAGATGAGGAAGGTAAGTCCCAAAGGGAGACACACCCATGTGAGTGCATGTCTACTTCACAGTCCTCCCTCAGCCGCTCAACAGCCATCAAGTAGTGGACAGAACTAGACATCTGGAACAGGTGACTGGGTCCCACTTCCATTTATGTCACCACTGAGCCACTGCCAACTTCCCTCTTTCTATCAGTGATACCGTTTCTTCTTTATAAGATCACACTGAGCATTTATTTTTTTATTAAATCTGAAAGAGCAAACCCAGGCTTCTATCCGAACCATGGTAAAGGAGCTGGGGAGTGTTGTGGTAGCCAAGATTGCAGACCCAAGATTTTAGAAGCTTTGCTCCCTAAAAGAGAGCTTCCATTGCCCCCTCAGAATACAATTAGGAACTACAGTGTGATTTTTACTCAGTAATTTGGAGAGAGAAATGAGTTTTAGGAATAGGAAGGTATCATTTTAAATAAAATTCAATTTATGAATGATTTACCAAGTGTAGAAGGATATTCTCTCCTGGACCATTTTCACTACTTCGAGGAGGCAGGTAATTTAAATTCATGAATCTATTCAAAACAGTATTAGATAAGTTTATCTCCTTTTTAGATAGCCGTCAACTGGTCAATTCATATTCAGTAGTTGGCCTAAATGAGAGGGTAACTAGCAAATAAAATCCCCTTATCCAGTCCCAAGTAATGCTTTTAAATAGTCCCAAGTAATGCTTTTAAATAGTAACAGCCTTGTCAGGAACACTGCAAATACAATACAAACTTCTAAACAGTGACTCCCTGAGATAATGGATTCTCATTTTGAGTACTTTCGGAAACTGTGGCTATCTTACAAACAAGAAGTACTTAAGTATTTAAAGGAGATGTTTTAAACAATTCTTCTCATACACTTATCTGAGCACACAGAGAGTCCATGCCGTAGTGGCAACAGGAAAACAAACCTATGATCTCTTTTGACATTTCCTTATTAGCATTACAAATGCAATCCTAAATGAATTAAATCAACTACTTAGAGCTAATGCCAATCCTTTAAAATGTCCGTTCTCCTAATGGAGTAAACGTGCTTCAAAAAGTTCAGCCACAATCTACTCTAGATGGGACATTCTGTCTCGCTAAAAATCCAGGAAACTTCTGCTTAGAGAGAGTTGTCAAAATGGAATTATCTCCCAGGAAAAGGACCCAGGAGATGGATAACCCACACCTGCCGGGTCTTTAATTTGTGTATGTGTTAATGGAGGCAACATTTCTTTATTTTCTCTCGGAAGCTACCGCAGATGTACTTAATACACGTAGATGGAGTTCTGATTGATTCGCACTTGTTCTTGATTGAAGGCTTATTTAAAAACAAAAAACAAAAACGCAATCATTCCAAAGTTAAGCTTGGAGTGACCTCTGCTGGTCAGACAAATTAAAACTACATATATCACCATATGCCTCGCCTCTCACACACAGGTGGAAATTGTTTTTCTGTTCCTTTTACTTGGACCAAACCAATTACTATACCCCTCGTAACTGCAATCATATAGTCAAGAATAGATGCCTTTTTTTTATAGATTTTTATTTATTTATTCGACAGAGAGAGACAGCCAGCGAGAGAGGGAACACAAGCAGGGGGAGTGGGAGAGGAAGAAGCAGGCTCCTAGTGGAGAAGCCTGATGTGGGGCTCGATCCTGGAACGCCGGGATCACGCCCTGAGCTGAAGGCAGACGCTTAACGACTGCGCCACCCAGGCGCCCCAAGAATAGATGTCTTTTATAGTCTCCTCTTAAAAATGATTGCTTAGTGAATGAATGGCTTGTGTAATTTAAAAAGTGTTCTCAAATAGATGGTCGGTAAATAGGCAGATGAAAAGATGATAGATGACAGACAGACAGACAGATAGATAAAAGACAGACCGACAGAAATGCTGGAGGGATGCTTTTGCACGCCAAGGAACGCTAGATATTGAAAAAAAAAACAAAAAAAACAAAAACAAAAAAAAAAAAAACAAAACCCAGACACCAAGAGAGAGGCATAAAATATTCTTCCTAACAGAGCCTAAAGAAACCACCCCTGCTAACACCTTAACCTCATATTTCTAGCCTCCAGAATTACAAGAGGGAACACACATGTCTGTTGTTCTAAGGCACCTAGTGTGTGGTACTTTCATGACGGAGGAACTGATACAAACATGAAGTTAAAGATGCGAACTTCCCAGGGCATCACAGTTGGGAAGTTAGGAAGCACAGTGTACCAAGGGCCGCCTGCCGGTGTCTGCAGCACTGGAGCCCCGCGGTCGCTGCCCGCTGGGGCACTGCCAGGTGCCTGGGCGTCATCACCGCCACTAGCCCAGGACAGACTGGTGCTCGAGACCAGGGCAGATGGGGCGGAGGGGCCGAGTTTGGATCCACACTCAGGTCTTTCAGCTCCGTGGCTCAAACTCTGTGCTGCCCGGTAGCTCTGGCGTACATGAACACGCATGCACACATACGCACATACCATCGCAAGACACACGCATGCACACGCAGACATTAGTGTATGATAAAGGAGCAAACTCTTGTTTCAAATCTGCTTTCTTCAGTTAGAAAGATGTGGGGGAACCACTGTCGTCTTGGGGGAAGTAGGCGGTAGTAGAGACATTGGCAAGGCCGGGTTCTGGTTTTCTGCAGAGACGACAAAGTGCTTCCCTGACTTCATTCACTGAAGGGTGAGGGGCTAGGCTTTCTGGAACCACCTGGACAAGTTAGCCCAACAGCCTCGGGCTTTACCAGGAGCAGGACACTGACACTTTCATGGACAGCTGTCTTGTGGGCCGCAGGGCGCCCAGCCTGACTTCCCTGGGACTTCCTTTTGCCCTGTGACAGCAGCCATGTGGAGCGGCATTCCCTTGTGTCCCTTTCCACCGGTGGATGCGGTATAAGAGGCCAGATCCTTAATCCACTCTGGGCAGAGTCAGAGGGCGGACATGTGGACCGAATTCAGCCACCCGCCAGCGCTCCGGAGGCTGAGCCCACGCCTGGGAACCGGAAGGGCGGCTGGAAACACAGTGGTTTCCTCCCTATGGATCTCAGCTCAGGCCCCCCAGGCGGCTCTGCACCCCTGCAGATTCCCAGGAGGCCAGACTCCCCCACTCAGCCACAGTCTTCTCCTGGGACCTCCTGGGCCCACGTCGAGGCACCATCTTGGACTGGGAGGGCTTTCACTCTGGCTGCTTCACTAACACAGGCCAGCTCCTCCGAAGAAGAATCTCAGGATCCCGCGTGCGCAGGGCTGGCGATGGGACCATCCAGGACAGCCAGCCGATCGTGTGCATGCGTCTTGGCGAACGTCTAGGTGCTGGACACCTACGCGCACAAGGGCGAATAAATGGAAGAAGGTGGTTAAGTTGAACAGCCCACACCAGAGATCTGTGCGTCGGAAGCCCCACCCCAGGGTGGCAAGGAGGAGGGCCATAATTATAAAACCAAACTATAGGAAAAAGGTGTCCCATTTCTCTTCTTTCTCTCCTGCTGAGGAAATACTGTTGAACTGGCAGTCAGGGAACAAGAAAACCGGAACATTCCTAAATGAATCATAGCAACTATGTCTTGTGTATTCATTCTATCCCAGACAGGTGGTAACCGCCTTCCACTCAGGACCCCACTTAGAGCTGAAAACCATCCTATGAATTCAGACATTTGTCCAAATAAAGGAATATGCTATTTCCTTACTATTAATTGTGGTATTTTATTATATTTAAAGCACACATGAAAATATGATGTAAAAATGGAAAAGGAATTTCAGCAACATCTCTAACAAGTACGAGAGGCTGTAACGAGTAAGCGAGCGGTTTTTATTATGCTTTTTAATTTTTTATTATGCTGTTAGGCAATACGGGAAGGTCCTTCTTGTCGCTCTGCAGTCTGTGCCACCAGGGGGCACCGCTGAGCCGAGAAGGACTTCATGGTAACGCTCCCCGCAGCCTAAGGCAGGAAGGTGATCGCCAGGCAAGGGATTTCCTCACGACCCTATTCAGATCTTTGAAGGTGTCAGGAAGGTGTTTCACTGAAGCCATTTCAACAATTTTTTTTAAAAAGCAAGATTCTGGACAATTTTTGCTTGTAATCATTTTATTCTTGCTGCTTTGTTCAAAGTCATCTCTCAGAGAGTTGCTCTCTCCATCCCTAATGAATTAGTTTTATTGAAAAAGAAGTCTTATCATCTTCTTTGGCCTGGAACCTACAGGGGCTCATCCTTACACATGGAGTTGGCTTCCCCAGTGTAGACTCGGGTTCTGGGCCAAAGGCGCTAGTTAGAGATCCCTGCCCTATGAGAGCCGTGGGGTCTGGGGTCCTGGAGAGGCGCTTCCCCGGAGCCTGGTCAGGGACGCGACACAGAAGGGGTGAGCCAGAGCGAAGCGCGAGAGCCTGCAGAGCTTTCCTGTGAACGGGTCAAACTCTGGCCACCAGCGTTACCCCCGGGGGGAGCAGCAGAGTGGACTTGGGTCTTGGGAGTGACCTGCCTTCCCCAGACCCTGGGCTTTCACTGGTCTCTCCCTCTCCTGTCAGCCTACCATCTGCTCACTATAAATTACCTGGAATTAGCATCACAATAAGGCTAGGTTGCAGGAAGCACTAGCATCCAGCAAGCCCCTCGAACCCTCCTGGGCGTTGCATTCAAGCCCTGAGGCTGTACCTCGGGTATAATGCAACCAAGCACCTGTCACTTAGTAACTGGTGTACTTAAGGATTACTAAACACGCCTCTTACCTGAAAAAAAATCATTAAGAAAAATAAATAAGACCTAATAATGTAAAGGCATCCCATGTTCATCAATTGAAATATTTAATATTAAGATGACATCCCCCTCAAATTGATCTACAGAATCAACAAAATCCCTATCAAAATCTGTGTAGAAAAAAGTTAGCATAGCAGACCTGAAAATGTTATCATCTGAGAATCCTGCAGGCAAGGTTGACCCTGGGCTAGGATCAATGAACTTGGATTTGGGGTGGGTTCCCCCCACCTTAACCCATAGAAGCAGCTCACTCTAGCTTAATTGTGCCAACAATATGGCTTACGGTGAACACGAGATTTCCTCCTGGGACTTTGGAATTTGGGAACGTACTAGGCAGAGGGTGCCTGCACAGCCAGCCTCCAGCAAAAATCACTGGCAATGAGTATCTAACTAGAGTCCGTCATAAACATCATTTCACACATGTCCCAACTCTGTACTGGGAGAAGTTATGCTGAGCGAAAGAAGTCGGTCACAAAAGAGCATGCTCCAAATGAGTCCATTTATATTAGACGTCCAAAATAGGCAGACCTATAGAGACAGAAAGGAAATTAGTGATTGCCTAAGGCTGCGTAAGCATAGGGCTAGGGGAGCGGAAGCGTGGTGGCTAAATGGTATGAAGTTTCCTTTTTTGGTGATGAAAATGTTCTAAAGTTGATTACGGTGATAGTTCCACAACTCTGTGAACATGTAAGAATCATTGAGTTGTACACTTTATATAGGTCAATTATGTGGTATTTGAATTGTGTTTCAATAAAGCTGTTTTAAAATTTAAAAACAATTAAGGCTGTACCTGCTGCATGGTCTGCACCACAGGGGGACCTGAACTCTGCCCTCGGGACAATTTTGTTCCCTGGTTGATCCTGCAAGGTACTGGTAAGACGGCCTGAGGACAGAGCAGGGGAAGGAACTATGGAGTCCCAGCCCTGTGCTCCGGACCATCACCAGTCTTCGCTGTGCTTCCAGGGGAAGAAGGGGGAGTCGAGGCACAGAGCGGTCAGCCACATCGGAAGACAAAACTCAACCCAGTACATTCTGAAAATTGAACTGCCTTTATTAAACGATTCATGAATCAGGCAACATCCATCCAGCATGTAGAGGGAAGCTCGGAAGGTTTTTACAGAAGGGGGGTGGGCAGGAAAGTTACAAACCCAGGAAAGGATTGCTCCAGGCAAAGCAGCCTTCCCTTAGGGGGAAAGCCAGGGGTCCCCTCCTGCAAAGGGCCTCACCTTCCTTTGGGGGGTGGAGAGGGCCTAGGGGCAGACTCCCTGGTACTGGTGGAAATATTCCCAACTGACCAGTTAGGACCACATTCCCGGGGCGGGGGGGGGAGGAGGCTGCCATGGCAATTAGTATATGTGTGAGCCCTGGTTTGGGGACACAGACTAAGTGACCTCACTCTGGGCCTGTGGTTCTCTATTTTTAACTGTTGTAAGGCGGCAATGGCAGAGGACACACTAGGGAAGGCAGAGCAGAGGAAGGCAGAAGTCAGGACGGGTGACAGACCCACAGACAGAGGGACGAGGACACCCGGGGACCCCTGCAGCACCTGCCACCGCCCAGACCTCACCCCATGCCTCGTGCCCCAGTGCTGCCCCATCGCTGCAGACTCAGGAGGATGGAGGCGAGGCTGGCCCCACGCATCCCAGGGTAGTGACTTCCTGTGGTCAGTCGCGTCCTCCTGAGTCAGAGCCTGCAGGTCCGTCAGAACAACGACAGCTGTCTTCTAATGAGCGTAACTTCAGCTTGCTTGCGACGGCGGAGCCGGAACTTCACCTGTTCAAGTCAGGTGACCGGCACGCACTAGCCTCCAGGCAGGTGGGGAAGTCCTGCTTTGAGCCCAGGAATTAGACCGAGCAGGTTTGGAGTGTCCTCTCAGCTTCCTGAGAGCAGGTCACTCCCATGTACCCACGGGATCCCCGGCTGCGGGGAACAGCACCCGCTGCGCTTTGGGACAGAACCCAGCAGTCCTGGCTGGGTCCTTCCTTCTCTCCCTGCTCGGGACTGAGCTTCCCTGCTTTCAAGGCCCCGGCGGGGGCGGGGGCTACACGCAGGGGAGGCTCCAGCCTTGTCCTCCACTGACCTGCGATGAGGCGCCAGAGCCTCACCCCACCCCCGACTTCCAAGGAGGAAACGCCTAGTGAAATGCGGCATTTTCTTCCTGTGAGGTTGCCTCCCAATAACTTTTAGGATTTTTGCTTTAGACGTCATAAGGGTTACAAGTCTGTGGTTTTCGCGCGTGTGTGTGTGTGTGTGTGTGTGTGTGTGCACGCGTGTGCACATGTGTCTGCACACTGTGTCTTTATCAGGTATAGATTCCAGTGTTATCATTGCGTGATTAAAGTAATCAGAAGTTTCCCTCTGTTTCTTGTGCACGGAAACAGCGTTTGATGGTGGACTCCCCACCCCCCCCAAGGTCTCGTCTCAAAGGTGTGGATACACCCCTCCCTGAGATGACCTGGGTCTGGTAGCTTCCTGGGATCATTTCATCTAGACTTTCTTTATTTCCTCTATGGAAACCAACCATTGTAAGCTTTCTATCATTACTGACATCAAATGAGGTAAACTGTGTTTTCCCAAGAAATAGTCCATTTAACCTAGGCTTTCGACGGGGCTGCCTAATCGTATGAAAAGTAGTATCTTATGATTTTTAATTGGCTCCGTATCATTCTCCCTCTGTCTTTCTTATTTGGAATATTTGAGGATCCTCCTAATTTTTCTAATTATTATACCTGGTGTCTTGTCAACCTTGTTATTTCTTTCAGAGGATCATGCATTTGATTTATTAATTTAATCCACTCCTTTATTATTTGACTTTACTACTTTACTATTTACTATATCATTAATTTCTGATTTTATCTTTGCAATTTTCTCCCTATGCTTTCGTGTTACCTTGTGATTTTTCTAGTTTTCTGATTTGGAGATTTAATTCAGTTATTTTATTTTTCATTTCTTATTAATATAAGTGTGTAGTGTCATGAATTTCTCTCTATCTGTTTTAAAAGTATTCCATGGAGTATGAAATGCATGTTTGTCTATTATGTTTCAGGAATTCTGAAATATTTGTGTGTTGTGCCTTTTGACTAAGAATTATTTAATTAAAGTTTTTTCATTTGTAGGGGAAATAACCTTTTTTCAGGGGGGTGGTAATTTTCACTCATAGTTCTACCATTATGATCAACAAGTATTGCCCATAACACTTATAACTTATGGAAGATATTTATGCTTTCCATATCCGCTAACACATGATCATGTTTTGTAAATGCTGTATTTTCACTAGAGAAAATATTCTATATTCTATATTATGAATGTGTATTGTTCGATATTTGTCTAAAACAATTTCTTTCTTCTTATTACCTACATCGTTAAAATTAGTCTGTGACTTTCCTGGCACAATTTTTTTTTCTTTTTTTGCTTTATTGACCAGCAAGCTTACTTTATTGACATGATTCAGGTCCTTCTAAATGTATCACTGTAAGAACACTCTGTAGGTGAGGAAATGTATTAGTTGTCCACTCTTGTAGAATGAATTACCTCAGATCTGAGCAGTTAAAACAATAACGTGATGTAGCCGGACCCCGTGACTCCGGCCTCTCCCACCCTACAGTCACTCAGTCACTTCAAGGCCCAGCTGGGGTCATCCAAGTCCATCCATGACTGTGGGCTCTTGCCCGCCCTGGTCACTCAGGTGGTCCAGTTGTGCAGGACACCCATAACCAGCCTCCTCAGCCCTGTGGAACAAAGCGGGACATGGAGCCACAGTTGCAGGGACGGAGGTTAGCACCGAGGGGTGCTTTATCTCTGGCCCCCTCGACTTCCAACCAGACCTGTCCTGGGGAGCACCCGGGAGGTGGGCATAGCCCTGACTTGCAAAACTCCTTACCTGGACACACACACACACACACACACACACTCACACACACAGATGTGCTCATAGGCACGTGTGCACACTCACGGACACACACCGATGCACTCACACTCACACACAGGCACGTGTACAGAGAGAGACGCATTCACAGTCACACTTGCATGCACAGACACACTCACACAGTCACACACACACACACACACACACACACTCAGGAATACTCGCACATACTCACACATGTGACCGCTGCTGGCCCAGGCTAGAAGGAACCAGGCTTTCTCATGGTTTCCTACCTCCCGGCTTCTTGTCCTGTTTCTAGCCACCATTTTTACCAAAAGTCTGGAGTCTCCCTGTCACACCTGACATAACCATTTGAAGTTCCAGTGCCCTCCTTGCCCCTCCTGCCCTCCCGCCCACAGCAGATCCAGCCTGCTCCTGTCCTCGAACAGGGGGAGCTGGGCTGTGCTGCATGTGGTCACGTGTCTCCGAATGACACCCACCACCTGCTGGGTCCCATGGCGCACCGTCTCTAGAGTTCTCAGAGTCGGCCAGCCGTGCTCATCTCCCAAAAAGTAACCCAGGAGAGTCTGAGAAGACACTTCCAGGAGGCCCCATCTGGACCAGCCCTTGTCACTGGCGGTATCTCCAGCCTGTCCAGCGGGTGGACAGTTTCTAGTGCGACCTCCTCTCCACGGCTTCCCCACCAGCCACGGTGCCCTCTCCTCACAGCTGTCCTGGGAATCCTGGAAAAATGTAGGGTAATGGCCACCAACACTCCATACGTACCCACATATGCACGTCTCTCACACCCGAAGCTGAGCCTCTGGGTGCTCTGGGGTCTCCAATGCGCGTGTCCTGCCGAGGGAGGAATGCATGGGCTATGAGGCCTTCAACGCTGCTCCTCGACATGTGAGGATTGTCCCAGGATGTTAAGTCCTGTCCTACCCTTCCTGCGAGTACTGTTATTATCCACGTGTAATATTGGAGTGAGCTGGACATTTGGCAGAAGGCACGCTGGAGTTTTAAAGGGCCCCCAGCGGCACAGTGGCTGTTCTGGAGGAGAAAGGGCCGCAGAAGTCACCACAGCACGAACCCGGAGCTCAGCCGGAGCGCGCCCTGGCGTTGACGGTCAGTGGCAACGGGGAAATGTGATGTTCAACGGGTTCGCGCAGACCGACAGGAAGGAGCGGGACTTACACCTGGCTTGCTGGGAAAGGCCATATTTGTCTCTGCATCGCCGAGCTGTAAATCAGGGTCTCGCTCGGCATCCTGCGAGTCTCGCTCAGACGGCAGCGTTTTGGTGGTAAACCTGGCCCGGCCTCGGGTGGGCACGGCCCTGGAGTTGGGTGTGACGTTTCCTGGCTCTGCATCCAGTCCACACGGCCAGGGGGGGGATGGGGCTAACAGTGATCCTCACCGTATCACAGTGAGAAGAGCCGTCGGCAAACGCAAACTGGCAAATGAGAGACTGACTTCCACGGAAGAGCTTACTGCTCCCTCCCGATGACGTAATTGGGCAAAATGTTTGCTGAGCCTGGATCCCTGATGTGTGAGGTGAGCGTGTTTGAATCCACACAAGCAGGGCCTCTCTGTGGATGAAGGACGCTTCTGCTAACAGGACCATCATGACAAATTCCTGATGATTTGACGGCAAAGAGTAAACACTACTTTACTTCTTGTTTCATAAAAATAAGTACATATGCAAGCTTAGTGTCCATGCACTCTCCTTGTCCTGGGGTGATAATGCCTCTTGAACGTCCTCACCCCGATATCAGTGTGGTCCTCCTACGCCATGGTGTTGTCACTGCAGGCCCCCAACACTCTGTTCTCCTGATGCCCTGGGAGACATCGCAGGTGGCGGGGTCCCTCTCAAGCACGTGTGTTTTCCTCTCTGGGGTCAGCACTGGGCACCTGGTTTGTGCTCCTGCAGGCAAATGTCCCAAGCGATGCCTCCGTCTTCCTCCTGTCCCATCACTGTAGGTCCTTGAGGTGACATTGGACAGAGAGGACTGTGTGCACATATCAGTCATGAGATTTATAAAGGTCATCTCCGCCTACCCTGATGTTCTCTCCAGGTCTGCTGGCATCCACAGCGATCACCAGCTCAGGGTGCTGGGTTCAGCTTGACGACGTCTCAGCCACACTCGGGTGAGTGGGTGCCGGCTGTGAACCCCGGAACTGTTGGGCATAGGAGCTACTCCGGCTGTCTCTCACTGTGTAACAAATTCCTCTCCCCTGGTGGCATGGAGCCCAAACCATGTCATTATGCTCATGGCTTCTACGGGCCGGGAGCTTGCAGTGGGCATCGTGGGCTGGCTGGCAGACGGGAGTCTGGGGCCTCAGAGAGGAGGTGGCAGAGGGCTGGGGTCCTCTGTGGATCACCTCTCCTACGCGGCTGCTGCAGGGACAGGCCTCCCCATGTGACCTGGCTTCCCTGAGTGTCCCGAGACCGTCGTGGGAGAGCCAAGCCCCTCTAAAGATCTCGCCTCAGAAGCTCTGTCACGGCCTCTTGGTGGGAGGGGACAGAAGCTCAGCCCGCTTAGAGGGGAGGCAAACAGACCCCCGTTCCACATGTGAGGATGTCCAGGGACTGTGACCATCGTTGAAAGCTACGTCCACTAGGACGGGGCATCCGATCTCCCGTATTCAGCTACATGCGTCCAGGCTGTGTGCCTGCTTCAGCCTCGGGGTACGCCACAGACTTGGGGGTGCACATGTCACCACCAACAATACAACATACGTTAGAACATGGGGTCTCCCCCGAGCTGCCCCCGTGATCACGCCCAGGGAGGGGCAGGGAGCTTTAACCAAGGTGCACGGACTATTTCCTCCCAACTCCTGTTTTCTGTCATATTGGCACAGAGATAACCGGTCAAAGCCCCAGATGCCACCCTTCTTGCCTCCTCAAGTTCTGGGGAAGAGGGATGAGCTTGAGTGACAGCGCCAAGCCAGTGACGGGCGTTCAGAGCCCAGCCCCCAGCCCCGGCTCGAAGCCCGTCACCTGCGCACCCCATTCTGTTACGGCGACCTGCTGCTGCTCTGCCTGCGGGAGACCGTCGGTTCCCCAGAGGTGACCCCATCTCGCAGGCGGCTCTGCGCCCTCGTGCAGCCCGAGGACCTGCCAGGCTCACGCAGCTACAATGACTCCTCTGCGAGAAGCATTCAGTCAGGCGGGGCCAGCGTGAGACAGAACTGTTCCAGCAGCATGCGGACCGTGGTTTCGGAAAGGCAGGCCGGTCACCGCCCCTGCGAGCTCCCTGAGAGCTGTTAGGTTGCTGGAAGGTCAGATCCTCAAACAATCGTCTCTGTCCCACCCCAAGTCTGGGACCAGCATCACCCTCTGTCTCCTCCTCACCCTGCAGGCGCCAGCTCCTCTCAAGGTTACCCCGAGCCTGGCCTCTGAGCAGACACAAGGGTGTCCATGAAGAAGCTTCCAGATGCAGTGAGAGCTCCTGAAGACACCACCAACAGGGGTTTTGAGCTGTGAAGTATTTAGGCAAAGGAGGGGGGTGCTTTCAAACACATAATCGGACAGACCACCAGCAGCTGTCCAGAGACACCTCATCATCTCTGGTAGTTTTCGGAGTTTGGTTACAACTGTCTGTGCAGAAAAAGTGCTGTTCTCTTTTCAAAGGTGGGGGACAGGCTGCTGGGAGGCTAGCAAGCCCGTCCACATCACAGCCTAACTACACCTGGGGCACCGGCAGTGTGGTTGCCAGGCCGGGGTGGAAGTCAGCTCGGCTACCCACCCCTGGGTGGCCACCTGCTGCAGCTTCTGGGACTCCCCTCCTCCCGCACAGACCCTCATGGCATCGTTGTGGCTTCAAGCGACCATGCTGAACAAGGTCCGGCACTGAGTGCAAGTTTCGCCACAGTGGGCTCTGAAGTTAAGGGTAACGTGTCAGAGGCTGGGCCGGGGTCACCATCCATCCACTCCAACTGCTCTGGGGGCAGGAATCAGTAACGCCCAGGGCTGCTGAGCCCAAAGCTTGCGCCCTTCCCATGCGAGAAAGCGTCCCCCGGGGCACCTCGCTCACGCCGGAGGACATCCTCACGCTCCACACTGCAGGAAACGCTTGCTGTTCTAGAAATGTGACTCCCAGTCTCGAGATGATGCTAAGATGGGCTTGGCACGTCGTGTTGAAGGAAACTGGGAAGGACAGGAAGGCATTTACAAATAAAAATGCAAATAATAAAAATGCCTGCTTTTTCCTTTCGGCATGTTTTAGTTTGAGCTTTTCATTAAATGCATCATTTTTATTTAATGTAGATTTTCTTTATTTTATTTTTCCACCTTTTGACCTTTTACTTAAAGTTTTTTAACCTCCACTCACCTTCAGCAAAAGTGCACTCCAGGCGTCTGCATATTCATTTTCAGAGATGGTCTCTGTCCCGTTGCACACGTGTGACACAGTGAGCAGGGTCTACCGTCCACGCGTGGACACGTGGGCAGGAAACCGCAGACTCGTTTGTGCATAGGCGTCCATTCGTAACTTTGATTTTTGCAATTGTTTTCCTTGCCTTGAGAAGAACCTTGGGTAATTTGTGTGGGTTTTGTCCAGGACTCGGATGGAGGACGGGAGCAGAGCTCGCTGCTGCTGGGAGTCGGTGGGATGCGTGCACCCACCCGACCCTGAATCAAAGTTTGCTGATTGCTGTTATTAACTGACTCGGAATCTTTTGCTCTTTTTTTCCCCCTTGCGTTCTTTTAGGAAGTCTGTGGCTGTGTAGGGTGTAGGACTGAAGACGGGAGCACCCCGTTGTTAGGAGCCTGCGAGGCTCATTCTGAAGCCAGTCTCCCTGGCAACTGCCCACCGCCTTGACCTGTCCCCCACGGTCAGCAGTTCATGGGCAGGCAAGGGCACCTTTTTCCCAGTCCTTAACTTCCCATTTGTAAATGTTTGCTTTCTCTTTCCTCTTTTAATCAGGAAGTTTCTATTTGGAAAGAACCTTTGAAATTATTGCTTTTCTTTACAAGTGAGGGTCAGCAACCCACCACCCAGCCTGTGGACCAGAGTCCTCCCCGCACCCCCTGCCCTGCCTGTGCACCAGAGGCCTCCCCGCACCCACAGGCAGGGCGGGGTGTGGGAAATTGGACACTGCACCCTAACAGGAAATGGTCTGCTGGGCACTGGGCAGCAACAGACGCGGACTTCCCCGCTGACGCTGAGACGGCATCTTTTCAGATCTCAGGAGAATAGAGGGCTCAAGGGGCAGCACCCTGGTGATGCCCGGCCTGTGGGTGTGCCCCAAACTAACTAAAGTAAGGGGCAGAAAGCCCCGCCCCAGAGCCAAGGTCCATGATGCCGACAGATGAAGGGCGTGGGTCTGCACAGACGCATGCCCCCCCGCCCTCCTTTGTCTTCTTGGGGCTCCCGTGTGCCCGTCCATCATCAAACCACTGGTGAGCCAAGTACTCACTGAATTACCAATGAAACCAAACTGGGGACGGATCACCGTGTGGGAGGCATCCCGCTCCCCTGCCTTCAGCCCATGGTGTCCTAGCAATGACTGGCAGCTCCTGGTGGCTCAGGACTTATGGGATTTTAGCCCTGAAAGTCCCCAGTTCCAGGGAGTCCTCTCCAGTCCCTGCCACACTGGGACCACGGCCACCCTAACATGGAAACAAATGCCAAGATTTACCCACATTGAATCAGAGGGACCGGGGCTCCAAAGGAGAAGCCCTTTGACTCAAATACACAGGATTGTCCGCACGGTTCCAGATTCAGCCACAAGAGGGAAGCAGAGGACCGTCGCTGTCCTGGACTCTGGTGGAAGAAAACCCAAATGCAGCCTGACCTGCCTCTCAGACTCTATTATGGGGGAGATCACGGATGCATATATACTTTTTAGTGGTGGGATGTACCCCTCCTGGTCGACCACTGTAAGTTCTCAGGCAGAGGCAATGGACCGTCGCTGTCCTGGACTCCGGTGCAAGAAAACCCAAATGCAGCCTGACCTGCCTCTCAGACTCTATTATGGGGGAGATCACGGATGCATATATACTTTTTAGTGGTGGGATGTACCCCTCCTGGTCGACCACTGTAAGTTCTCAGGCAGAGGCAATGCCCTGCTGCCCGTTATCACAGGGGTGCTAGGTTCCAGCACTGCACAGCCCCGCTGCACGCTGCAGAGGAAACTTGGCCCCGGGACGCTGGTGTTGTTGCAGTGTCTGACCTTCCCTCGGGTTGTCGCAGGAAGATTCTTCCCTGTCACTGGCGGCTGTCGGTGCAAGAACACACCGCCTACATTTCTGCCTCTAGCAATGAGCTTTCTGTGCTGGACTTGAACGTCCTTGAGCTTGGGAAAGTGCACGAGTGTTTTTCAGAGAACCTGGTGTCCTTGCACAGAACTGACCCATTTTGAGAGACCCTCGATGTTCTTGAAGTGGTTTTTTTTTGTGGTTGAAAAACCCATGGGCAGAACTTGAGCTGGGTCCCCCTTATCACAGACGGGGAAGGAAGTCTCCTGAATTTACCAAGTCACATCCACACCCTGATTTCACCGCCTCGTGTCCATCCGTAAACATGGTGATAATTGAAAAAGCGGAAAGAATGAGGCCCTTGTCTGTCCCTGGGTTTATGACAGGAGGGCAATGTATGACCTCCTGATATCCTGATATTTGTCAGAGTAAAGTCTTCACTGAAATTATTTGTTTTCATTATATGTGAACAATGAAGTCTTTTTTGTAGTTTAACAGAAATGACAACCTGTGATTTTGGAAAAATTGAAAGAACATTACATGTTTCCCTCTGGTATGTGGAGAGTAGGAGAGGCCCTTACAAGGCCCAGGATTGTGTTGCTTCTGGGAGAGGTTGGGGGTGATTTAATCGGACTGCTCTGCTCGCTGGGGTAGAGATGTCTCATCCAGCAGGAGGCGAGCCCCTGGCACGACAGCAGCCTCCAGCGAGAGCCACCGTCGCCTTGGTTTTCTCCTAACACGTACAGAGATTCCCCCTCTTGTCCTGAGCCCCACGGGGAGGCCGGTGCCCGCAGCACCTCCGTGTGACAAAGGGAGCTGAGAGGCCATAGGTCCACAAGTGGGTCAGCGGCAGGCCCACCGGGAACGGGCGACAGGCCTGGGTCCGTCCAGCCGTGCTGTCTCTGCCTAGCTCCTCCAGCACACGCCGTCCTCAAGCAGCACACCCCTGCAGGGCCTAGGTCCGCAGACGGGCGCCTGTGCCCAGGGAAGCAGGCTGCAGGGGAGCCTGCCTCCTGGCACCTGTGAGCACAGCACACCGGCTGGCTGCTGGGGAGCAGTCTGGGAGCCCTCGAGGAGGCGAGGGTCCGGCTGGTGTCACTCATGTCCAGAGTGGTGCCTGACACAAGGAGTACTCAGTAAACCCTCCTTGGCGGAATGATTATCCCAAGACTGGTTCCCGAGAACTCGCTTCCGGAGAGGGTTTAGAGTGTGCGTCACTCCGTTCCTGAGCACTTTACAGGGCATCATACTCTGCTAGGGTCCTAGGATTGCTGCAACAGATTGTCGCAACCTGCAGGGTTCGCAACAACAGAAGTGCATCCCCTCCCAGTTCTGGAGGCCAGAAGTCCAAAATCGAGGTGTCGGCAGGGCCACGCTCCCTCCAGAGGCTCCAGGGGAATCATTCCCTGACTTTCCTTGGTGCTGCCAGCTGCCCTTGCCTTCCTCACTGGTGGGGGCATGGCTCCAACCCTGGCGTGTCTTCTCTCGGCTTCTTCTCCTCTCTCCTGCATCTCTCTGTCTGCATCTGCTTCTTACAAGGACACTCTATTTGGACTTGGGGTCACCCTGAGGCAGTATGATTTCATGTAAACCTTTACCTTAATTCCATCCCCCAAAGACTATTTCCCAGTAAGGTCACATTCTGAGCTAGCTGAGGACGTGAGTTTGGGAAGCGTACCACTCAGCACATGCGTACCCCACGATGACAACATCTGGGGGAGCTTGGCGGGGCCAACACGCTGCTCCACCTGCGTGTTCACCTTAGGTCCTCAGCACCCCCAGCAAGGAGGTACCAGTCTTAGCATTCCCAGTTTACAGGTAGAAAAACTGAGACGAGCTATGTCACTCAACCAAGGTTGCAAAGCTAAAAGGTGACCGGGCCAGATGGTTTTCCTTTCTGAGCACCAGACACACCTGCCCAGACGGTGCCCCATCCAGGAAGACCCACCAGCACTCAGCTCTGCTGGAAAATGCTCTCAGTCACCATCAACAAATAACAGAACTAACAGAAATTTCCTTTCTGTGGCTACTTACACGGAATACCCAGAAAACGAATGTGGGAAAAGAACAAAAGCAGCTGTTGACATCCAGATGTCCATCCTTCTCTGTAACATTCTTGGCCTGTCACACACCAGAGGGAGTTCTCACTAATCTTAGATCCCTCCCCGTGCCAAAGATGAGATCTTCCTAACCTTCCATGCGATAACTGGGAGGGGAACAAGGGAGGACAAAACGAATGACAGAAAGTGTGGGTCTTCACAGATTTCCCAATGAGGATGTTCACCGGGTGTTTGGGGTGAAGAGGGTGGCCTTGCCAAGCATCACCACATCACACACAGTGACATGTTGTCTAGTCTGGTGTAAGACCTAAAACTGACCTAATATTCCGTGCTGCCTTGAGAGCTGGTAGAACCAGGAGGGCCTCGAATGGCCTAACCACAAGTTGCCTCCCCTCTTTGCTCATGGATAAGGTGCCTCAGCCAACGGTCTCCTGACCACAGGACCAGGCACAGTGCCTGCTTGTCCTTGACTCAGGGGTTCCCGTTCCCCGCCAGCCCGTGGAATCATCCACACAAGCCCATCATGTCTTCCTTTGGGAACCAGGGGGCACCCCACCCTCTCATGACTACAAAGCCTGCCTCCTGCAGCCCCTGCTGACTCACTCTTCTCCTGAGTGCAGGTTCTGTACGGCCCTGTGTGGCATGCAGTGTATCCTGCCCCTGGGAGGTCAGTCCATCTGACTAACAAACAGCCGTCCATGTCCTCTGTCATTGTGGGATGCAAGCCTCTGGCCGTCCCCGTACGCCTGGGGCAAGAATCCCTCCCTCAGCAGTGGGACTTCAGAGTCCTACAGAGACTCACTAGTCCCTAGGGAGGCAGCCACACGGAGAAAGAGAAACAGGAGACAGGTACACCACGCTAAAGGAAGACAGAGATGATGGTCTTTCCCGGAGAAAAGCTGGAAGCGCTGTTAATTGAGATGAACATAGAAGCAGAAGGAAGTGGTCCCGGCAGACACTGAGCTGGAGGGTGGCTAGAAGGGCACTTGGATATGGGGCAATATGTGTGTGGATGTGACAACGAGGAAGCAGCTGGGGACATGGGTGCCATGTTCCTGAGCTCCTAAATCCTGACTCCGGCACTGCTTGGCCAGTGGACACTGTGTGGGACACGTTTGGCACACAGGCTGCAGAAAGCCACTGCGGTGGCCGGGACACGTTTGAGCAGGCTCCCAGGGTGTGAGGGAGGAGGACCGTCCGTCTGCTCTGCCAGTGGCCGGAGGAAGGGGTGGCCCTGCTCTATTTGTGATCAGGAGATGGCCCAGCATAGGAGCCTACCTGAATGTTCGACTTCAAACACTTTAAACTAACGGCATTACTCACCGGCTTCTCGCTAGCTGCTCGGGGGCTGCGCTGTGTGCACTGTGAATCCTACAGCTCGTTGACTCGTTCTTGACCGAGCTGTAGAGGTAACTTTTAAAACTCCATATGAAATAGCAGCTACTCTGGAGGGCGTGGGGCAACTGCAATCTGGAAAATATTTTAAAACAAATGCAGACACAAGTGAAGAAAAGCAACGTCACGAGGCATTCAGTGCAGCAAACGAGAAAATCTCAAGTGCACGAGCTAACGGGCGTCCTGTTAATATCACAGAAGAGCCAGAGTTCAATGGGGTAATATAACTGTCACCTCAAAAAAGTCAGGAATTGATGCATGAATGAGTCAGGTTATGAATCCCTGATTCATATTCAACACATGACATTTGCCCATGTTTCGGTGCCAATAATTTTAATTTAATAAGCCCATGTGTCAAGGGCCACTCAGATATGTTACAGCTGCAGCCTCCCACTCCCTCATCCCTTGGACAGTTCAGTTCTCTGCTCTGGCTCCTTCCTCTCCCCAGTGTCTAAGGGATGCTCTGCGCTTACATTACCTGTGTGCGTGTCCCTTTCCCAGCAGGTCACTTGGGTACCGCCTTAGTCACCCCAGCTGTCATGTCCCAGAGGTAGCCCTCCAGACTCCATGAACATGGCCACTGGTGTGCTTGGCCGTGAAGAAAGATGGCGAGCCCAGGAAAATATACAAGCAGATACACAGATGATCTTCATTGGAGGCTAAGAACCAAAATTACTCAAATACAACATGGAAATTAGGCGTTGCAAAGCCAATTTTCTGATTATTAACCCTCTTACCAAAGAGTAAGCAACAGAGGAGAGATAACAGGTGATTTTTAATCCTATTTAAGAAAGACTACGGAAGAAGATTTAGTGTCGGGCCTACAAGGTAGCGGGGGATCATACACAATGAAGAGGAAGTAAGTTTTAAAAGAATTTCTTTTTTCTCATTAGTCTAACAAGGCCAGAAATTCAGCCAGGATGATTTGTATCCTTAAGTAAATGGGTAAGAAGCAATCAGAGGGAAAGAAGGATTTCAGTGACCCATGATGTATGGGACATCCAAAAGGAAAGACACTGGTAGAACCAGCCATTTGTTAAAGCTGGGGTTGGCCTCCCAGGACCTCTGCCTTTCTCGTAGGATCTACCCAAGGGTCTCTAGGTGTCAATTTTTGAACAGGTTTCTTCTTCTTCTTCTTCTTCTTCTTCTTCTTCTTCTTCTTCTTCTTATTATTATTATTATTATTATTAACTTGGGGATATATGAAAAGGCCACAGTTTCCTAAAATAACTGAGCCCACACTCTGCAGGAGGAAGTGTGTGAAATCTATCACAGGTCCTCTCAGCCACAGACAGCACGAGGAACACCAGAGAAGGACTGGGCTCTGACACTTGTGCTCCCGTGGACTGGAGGGGACAGTCAGCATTTTCAGAGGCCTCCCCTTCCAGATCTCAATTCCCTCTGTGCCCACATCATGTTTCTTCATGACATCTGAGTCGCGATCGTTTGTTTCCTTGATTCACGCTTTCGCTTTTCTTTCTTTCTTTCTTTCTTTCTTTCTTTCTTTCTTTCTTTCTTTCTTTCTTTCTTTTTTTTTTTTTTGGTTTTATGAGAGTTTTTCATCTCTGCATTTTCAATTCCTCAAAACACTCTCAATATGGCCTTTAAGTATTTGTTGATTTCTGTAGAGGGCTTTTCCCCCTCTAATTAACAGACTTCACAAAATCCTTGTTGCTTTTTAAGGAACAATGGCTACCGTGAGCTGGCTTGACCCCACCTTTCCCTTTCTTTAACCTGAACAGTCTGTGCACCATCAGTTCGGTTCTAAGCCGTGAATTTCACCGAACATACCGTTTTCCAGAGCACCTGCTCCGATGGCTTTGGGACTTCCTCCCCGTTTATGGCCACATGCGGTCCATGAAAGGGGCCCTTTCTCTGCAGAAAGCTCCCGCAGGCTGGCTTCCCTAGACAAGGGTTTCAGAGAAGGGCTCTGACTTGCCAAGAGTTGGGTATAGGAAGGCGAGTGACAAGAGAGTGCTGTGTCCAGTTTCCTGCGAAGAAAGAGTAACTGGAGAAGCCCTGAGTTGTTGGGGATAAGTGAACCTGGCCAGAAAAAGAAAACAACAGTCTTATTTTACACAAAAAGGAGCAGCCTGGGCAGAGGTATACAGACAAACAGAAGCGTGTGCTCATGTTTGTCAAATACTCCCACAGTGCGGGGTGCTGGGGTGGGAGGACGACGGGCCAGATGGGTCTGCAAGAAGGCTGTCTGCAGCCTCCAAGGGGCTTGAGCTTTTGCCCAGAAGGAGAGAGAGGCTGGCGCAGGACCGCAGTGCACACACCACGAGTGAGAAGCCAGCTCAACCCTTGGACTTTTCAGCCCAATGAGCCAGCAACTCCCTTTGTTGACTCAAGCTATTTTGAGTTGTCTTCTATGATGTGCAGTTAAAGCAGTCAAAGAAACAGAAATGGGAAGCTACAGGTGCATTTGATGGGAGTGGTGGTGTGGTCCCACCTGCACCGGGGGAGCTGTGTTTTGCTGTCTTGGGAGGATTGGGGGTGGGAGGGGTAAAGAACTCAAGACATGAAGTGGAGGCCACCGCAGCGGGCGAGTGGGCTCTAAAACAGGACACTGGCAAGGGAAATTAGAAGAGAGAAGGTTTACAGAAATACGTAGAAAAATAAGAGGCAAAGTTTAAGACAGATTAGAGGTGGAGGACACAGGAGAGGGATGACATTGAGCCTGACCAAGGGATTTTGATGTAGGTGAGGAATGGAGAGAAGGAAGAGATTTTGGAGCAGGTGGACCTGCCTGAATCCATTTTTTTTTCTCCTGGGTGTTGCTTTTTGTTTATTGACCATATTTGGTAGCCTTGGTTTCTGGACATGGAGTCAGCATGAGGAGCCTTGTCTCCTGGGATGGAGCAGGGGCTCAGAACAATCAGCCAGAAGCTACGGAGAAGAGGAGAGGCCACTCAACTCCTCCACAGGGAAGAAACACCAGTAGCCTTGCCCTGCAATAAATAAATCATCTCAGCCTGAGGACGCAGCCAAGAGATTAACAGAGGGTCGGTTCACCGGAGATGTAAGTGTGCCATTTAGTATTGACAAGCACTCTACAGGAAGATGGAGCTTAGATGGGTAGACCAGTAGGCTCATCAATATGTCCCTCTGCTCTGCATGGCCCAGAGCCACAGTTTCCTGGGAGAATCCAGAAACTCTGCAAACACATTAGGCCCAAGGGAGGACCCAGAAGTGCCAAAGCCCCCACGTTGTCTATTGTTTCTGCCCAAACTCACCAATCAGGATTTCGGGAAAAGGCAGAGAGAGTGAACACTGGTGTTGTACAGGGAGTTTTGCCACAGGAAAACCCAAGAGAAGGATGAGTTCTTGTAAGTGCAGCACCTGGCAGGCAGCTCCAAGCATGTGTTTTGAGCCCGCTGAGAGCCCGCTGCATGAAAGATGCATGTGTGTGTGTGTGTGTGTGTGTGTGTGTGTGTGTGTGTGTGTGTGAGAGAGAGAGAGAGAGAGAGAGAGAGAGAGAGCTGGGTACACAAGAGGTGCGATCTTGAGAAGACACGGGCTCCTCCAGGTAGAAACTTGACATTTTTAAAAATCCACACAAACAACCTATACCTTCCCTGCTAGGCATAAGCTGCAATTACACAGATATTTCTCAAATTCCCCGGGAAGGATATTTTTATCAACTCAGATTTCTATTCTCTGCACATTTTTACAATTGTGCACTTAGTTGCTTGACCTACACAATTGTTGATGGACGACACAAAGTCATTCTCCTACATGCAGCATGGGATTGTGAGAGTCTCTTACTGGAGATGTAAGTAAGTTGCCATTCACCTCTGTCTTCGGCTGCAGAAGAAGAAAGCAGAGGGCACAATAGAGGCAGGACCCCCCAGACTGGAGCTGGGTCAGCGGGGACCCAGCAAATCCATAGTAACCAAATGCTGAGTGAGTAAGCAAGAGTTTGGTCAGCAAAGGAGCTTTTCTTCCTCAGTGTGTTGATGAAAGAGGTAGGGGACTGAGTCCTGGCCCCACATGTATTCCAAACACACCTGGGCTCTCACCTCTGTCTATAAAACTTAGGAGATGTCTCCTAACTTCCCCAGCATGTGTCTTCTTTCATTTTCATTTTGACTCTGTCTCTTTCCCTGATATTTACTAGAATCAAATGCTTAGGAAATTCACGCAGGCTGCTTGTCCGCACTAGCGACCTGAGAGGGTGATTTAGAAATGTCCTGAGCTGGCATTTCCTTCAGTGGAGAAAAGCCCCATGGAAGGAGAGCAGGTGGCAGCCAGGGCAGTCACAGAGGAACCGGCCAAAGGGTTCCAACCAGAAGGCACGCAGAGGGTCTAGACCCCACTTGAAACACCAGAGCCATGGATCATGGCGCTAGGAGCCAATCCTCAGTCTATCTCTACGTTCCCTGGGCTCTCTCACATCTGGATGATTCCAGCGACAGTGTAAGAACCATGGAGCAGAAGGAAGGCTGTGCAGCACGTTGCTTCATTATGACTCTGGGATTTGGTCATGATGGCAAAAGAAATTTCTCCCCAAC
Source organism: Ursus americanus (assembly GCF_024610735.1). NCBI lineage: Eukaryota > Metazoa > Chordata > Mammalia > Carnivora > Ursidae > Ursus > Ursus americanus. Next base: position 61,392,972 of record NC_142141.1, on the reverse strand, counting down.
AATTTCAGACAATCTTCTTTCTACTATGATTGTCATGACCTGTTGACTCTTTTCTAGTATTTCAACATCAAGTGAGGATGGGGGTAAGGGAGATGGCAAGTAGGAAGTACTGGGGCTCGGGGCTCAAGACTTTACCTGTAACTTAAGTCCTCGAAGAGCACTGGCTATTCAGACATTGACTTCCACACTCAGCAAAGAGGACGGGTCATGTGCGGTCATCCCGTGAGTTCAGATACCCACACTTGGAGACATTATGACAGTCTTCAGGAGTTTCCCGTTGGACTCATTTAATTCCTACGGCTACTCAACGAGGTAGGTATTGTTATTATTCTCATTTGAAGTGAAGAAAGCCAAGAACCAGTAAGGGGAGCGATTTCTCAGCTAGCAAGTGGCAGAGACAGGTCCAAAGCAGATTTGGGGCTGACCGTGGGTGATGTAGGCCGAAAGGCAAGAACAGCACGTGGGTAAACATGTGCTAATAAATAAGAGGACTTAATCATGCTTCTTTTTAACAGAACCATCATACTGTATAAACGGAGCCGATTTCTTCTGCTTCCTTCGTGTCGTCTTATTTCCCTGGGAGTGCAGAGTGATCTGTACATGTTTCTTATCTAGTTATTATCAACTTGAGTGAATGGGATGACTTCCAAATGCTTCCCGTGGCCTTCCACCTTTTAAACCCACAAAGCCCAACTTAGAGCATCTTTACAATGTTAGCAATTGAAACCAACGTGCATTAGGACAAGAATGATGATTATATAACTGCTCAGAATGCAATTTCAAGATTCAACACAAGTCCCGTGAAGTACAACAAACACACTGACCATCCTGGCAACCACGTGCAGACTCTCCGAGCCAAACGCTCCATTATGCAAAAGTCGGTGCTTCCCGAGTGCTCCATTTGATAAGGAAAACAGTGCAGGGCTTTGCCAGATTAAATCTGTCTCGTGTAAGGGAGGCCCTTCATGCTGAGTTGAGAAGTATCTAAAGAGAACAATAAAAGCACATATCCAAGTCCAGAGGGAAATAAAAGTACACAGTCTTCCTGATTGCAATAAAACATCAGGCCTGGCTAACCTCTCTTGACCAGGACTGGTTGGGATCGCACAGCCTCTCTGATTAGCGTCCGTCCTGAAGACCTAAAATGGCACCCTGGTCATCATCCTGTAAAAGATAGGAAAAGAATTCTTTGGGGATGTTTGGAAATGGGTTTACAGATTCTGCAGAGTAGAATTCCCTGATTTCTAATTACGCATGAAATCAGAATGCTTTTTCTCCTCCTTCCAGCTACTTTGCCTCTCTGTAATAGGAGGAGATGGAGTGAGTCCTGGCCTTCCATTTGGCCATCAATAAGCCCAGTGGGAGATTTTTAAAAAACAGATTTCTGGGCTGTAGCCCCAGGGATTCTAATTGTCCAAATAGTGGGGCCCCCAATGTGGTTTCTGAAGTCTTTTCTAGTTTTGATATCCACTGCTTCTTCTTTATTATAATCTTTCTTCCTTATTATAATCCTTTCTTCTTTTCTGCTCAATATGTATTCACGGACGCAGGGTTACCCCAGCAGCCTACCTCAGCAGGCCTTCGCTCTTTGGGCCTACCTTCTGACCTTTCGATTATTGTCACTGCTCTCATTTGAATATTCTCAGCTTCCTACCCCCTCTAAAAATATGATTATGTTAATCGTAGGATGACTATGATTGTGATGTTTCCAGAGATAACATTGCCCACTGTCAGACAGACGGCTCCTGTACATGTATCTTTTTCAAATGATCTCTGTTAAGTTAAATCACTCCAGGGAAATCATAACAGACGATCTGTCCACTGACTCAATACTGTCTACCTTACAGAGCCTTTATTGTTACCCACGTCTTCCCCAGTGTTGCCTCTTTGTCCCGCGTTCCCCGGTGAGGAAGGGTTTCGTGAGAATATTGCACTGTCAGTGGGGTGGTATGTAGGCTGCAAGAAATGTGATTCGGTGTGCTTGGAAGTATACTGTGCATCCCCACAAGACCTATAAATCTGTTATAAATAATTTCTTTGAGCTTCCTTGTCAGAAAAGGATTAGTTCATCCCCAATGAGTATGACTGCCCCACGTCTATGGTCCAGACCTGGGATGCAATATACAGCCCTAGGAGGACGGTTATTAATTTACTTTGGAAATGCAGTCACTGACCACAGATTATTTCAGTTCAGCCGTGCCTGTCGCACATGTGGGGCTCTGTGTGTTAGTGACCAGGTCCCACGTTGGTGCCTCCTGCCACTACGTTTACGGTCTGCTGTTGGCGAGCACTTCAGCCTTCCTCTCTAAGGAAATACTCGAGGTCATATAAGCACCTGCTTTCATTTGGGAGAAATCTCATCTTCCAACCGCATCTTTCTGGCCAGGATTTTTCAGCCCACGACGCAAAAGGTAAAATATATGCACTGTTGTCTCTAGGCGTTAACAAAACAGAATGAGAGAGGGTCTGTGATCTAAACAGCATCAGAAAGGGGCTCAGGCCCCACCACACCTGGACCCAGGTTTGCTAGCCTGGAGCACAATGAAGCCCTTCACTTCTCCCACAAAATGTAAACAGAAACCAAAGCCGACAAATTGTGTTGTGCTGTGCGTATGCGCGTCTTTCCCGCATTTGGGGATATTCAGCTCAACGTTTCTGGACACATAGCATGGCTGCCTGCTCCGGACTCAGGGTTGTTCAAATCACCTTTTTCCTGAACTGAAGATTCTTTCCATGCCTTTACTTTTTTTTTTTAAGAAACTTTTTTTTAAGATTTTATATATTTATTTGAGAGAGAGCATGAACCGGGGGAGGGGCAGAGGGAGAGAGACAGGAAGATTGCTCCCCAGGAGCGGAGAGCCCCACGTAGGGCTCTATCTCAGGACGCTGGGATCATGACCTGAGCCGAGAAGGCAGATGCTTCACCAACTGAGCCACCGAGGCGGCCCTCCATGCCTCTACTTCCAAGAATGATGTACCAAAGAGATAACAGCATTTCTCAAGATAACTTTTAATTTTTCATAAAGTGCCGGGAAACCCACTCTTCGGGATAGCAGGTGGTCAAGAGGGAGCTGACCATATCTGGTGTCATAAGTGTTTCTCCTCACAGTCTTACCTGCAGGGAAAATGGGGGGTCTGCCCCTCAGGGTCAGCACCCTGGGTCTGCAGTCTCCCGAGGAGCCGTCCTCCTCTCCGACCTGCCTTCCCGCTGCCTTTCCACTTGGGCACAGCATGGGACACAGGACTCAGTGACCTGCCTCCCAGCTATGGTGCAGCGAGGTGTCTGGTCCCGGCTGGAGCAGAACTGAGTGCACTATGCCGAAGGCTATGGCCTGAAGTGGGGATTGTCTCCCTGTAAAGTCCCTTTTATCTGTGTTAGTCTATGCACGTTAGATTAACACAAATCCTGATTGGGACTATTTGCAGGGCACCTTGGCAAATACTCTAGGTTTGCGGCGATGTCGTGAATCCCCAGCATCAACCCCTACTCCCGCTGGCCCGCGGACCTCTGGGATGGACGGACTCTAGTAACACATATGGGCGTATGTTTTAATAAAATTTGCCAAAGTAAAAATGTAACTGGAAGTGGGGTCCGTTCTGGATGGAATGGCTCTGGCTCCACTTGCCCACCTTCCCCTCATGTCTGGGGATGTTGAATGGCCAGTAACATTTTAGTTTTTTTTAATGATGTATTTAAGCTTTAATTTAACCTGGAATATTGATGGGTTTGCAGTCACTTCCTTGTATAATTAAGTTCCTGGTAGCTGTCCTCACCATCAACACATAACTCACATGCTGAGACCCAGGCCAGAGGTCCTGTGATAAGAGTATGTCCTTCAGGTGTTGGCACCATGTCGGCGGTAACAGAAGAGAAAGATCTAGAATGTGCGGCTTTAGGAGGTGGTCTAAGGGAATGTCCTGCAGGTCCCAGATGTGCAGAGTCATAAGCAGATCCCTCAGCAGAATGGATGTTCTCCCTATCGGGAACATCCTCAGCAAAGCAAGAGTGATATTTAGAAATTTATCCATGATTTCTTTTCCTTTTGGTTGGAAATTTCAATAAATGGAATTTATCCTTGTGTCTGTAGAACACATACCCACTCAATACTACGAATGACAAGAGTTTCTACATGTGAAGTTGCATGTTTTATGTATTTTTATGTTTAATAATAAAAATAAAATTTAAGCAAGCAGGTTGAGACAAGGACTAAGTTGTCTTTCTAGGGGTTTTTTGGTAGAAAATACACTATGTATTGCATACTACCATTCAAAAAAATATTCAAGTACTACGCACCCTAAAATCACAGGAAAATAAAATAGTAGTCTTGTAGCAGTTCATTCATTTACTCATTCATTCATTCATGAGTTTCCATTTAAAGTAAATTTGTTGCGATTGGTTTTCTCATTCAAAATGAATATTCTTATTTGCACCATATGTTGTGTTCTGAAAGGAAGCCTCAGAACCCACAGAAGCTGAGTGAGAAGGACAGGGACCCCGAAGCCCCCAGCTTCTGGACCAGCCTGAGCTCGAGCCCAGCCTCATCCTCATGCACTGAGTCCTGGACGCCAGAGGCTACGTCCTGGTCCTCACTGCCTCCCTCTGGCTTGTACTCAGCTCCTCCTGTCGCCTCCACTTTCGGATCAGGCTCTCAGGCCCCGCCCTGCTCAGGAATGGAAACGGTCAGCTCCTTGTCCTCCAGGGCCACGGCTGGGGGCTCTCAGCCACTGGTATGATCAGCCCAGGCTCCTCTTTTGTCCAATGCTTTTGTCCAGTGCTTTGTCCTTGACCTGGCAGGACTCACTCAAGGTTACTGCCTGCACCCTGAGGACACCTTCCACATGCACAGTTGACAAGCTCCTCACCTTGTGTCTTCATCTGAAGCTCGGCTGGCCCTGCGTCCCTCCCCTCATCAGGACCCTGCCCTTCTCTGCGGCCCCACGCACAGGTGCTCCTGCCATGCCCTTATCCCCACATCCCCACATCCCTGCAGCCACCTCCAAGCAATGCTTTCACACAAGGTGTGTCTCGGAACTCCTGAGGAGGGGGACTGGAACTCCCATCAGCTGATAGAACAGGTTGAACGAGGATTTTTGCAGGCATGCCGAATACGACTGTGTGGTTTGCAAACTTGATAGTGAGACTGTCTTTTCCTGTCTCCTGACCTGGGGGCCAGGCCATGGAGAGGACTACTGCCCCACTAACTCCTAAGTGCAAGGGCCTGTGTTTACCCAGAAGTCTGGCAGCTGTGGGGAGGACGACTCCACCTAGGTTAGTGTCCCACACTGTTCCACAGCATGGGCTTCTTCTTCGGGACTGAACTCCAAACCTTGGAGAGACCTTCTACGTTCTCAGGTCCTGCTGCAATCATACCTCCTTTTAGGACACTCCAGCTCCACAAGTCTGCTCTTCCAGGCTCCTCGATGTCCTGTCTCCGTAAACGTGGTCCCGCACAGTCCCACAGCACAGACCTAAGTCACGTCCCCTGGCGCAGCTGGAGGCCAACGCCAGGCAGCGGAGGAGAATCACTCCTCCCTTCTGGGATTCCCAGCTCACGTCCACATGAGAAAGTCAGTCCCCTCTAGACCGCAGAGCCCCCTCCCCTGACACTGCCACATCTGTGTCACCATGCTGGCATGTGCACCCATCACCCACTAATTCCCATCTGGGGTTTGTCCTCCCTCAACCCTGCAGAGCAAATCCCCAGCGACATAGGAGCTGCTCTTTACTACTGAAGGATACAGTGGCTGGGTCTGCACAAAGCAGGAGGGTTATCTGGGAATCAAGAGCGATCTTCGTGAGGCTTTAGGCACACTGGCGATGAGAAGCTATGGGCTCCTGTTTGGCAATTATTAGTTAGTGACAAGGGTAGTGCACAGAAGGAGTGTGCAAGATTTATTAGCCCAGACCTTCCGAAGCGTGCTCAGACCAGAGGGTCTTGCTCCCCCGCCAGGACCGCATCACGTTAGAGCACATTTGGAAGATGTGTTCTCCTCCCTTAGCGTCTTCCCATAGCCCTTGGTGAGAGGCTTTCTGTGTTTCACCACAGAGAACGATGATGGCTTGTCTTTGGTACTTTACCAAAAGAGAATCAGGAAGAGAATAATTTGGAGCATCCTTTTAAAAACTACTGTAATTCTCATTGGATGAGAACATACTTCTTCTCGTGGTAAATTGATAAGCAAGAGGTGCCTACTTTTCAATTTTCATTATGGAAGAGTGGACCCCAGACTCAAATGGTCCCCCAAGCAGAAAACCAGCCAAAGGACAGATGAGTAGTGTTTACAGAGTAAGCAAGGCTTCAAAGCTCAAGCTGGACATAGATGTGTTTAAATAATTTTAAAAAAGAGAAATATAGATTATCTTAAAATAGGAGGCACTGAATTTCAATGGTGTTTAAATTCATTCTTAGCGTACGAACTCTGTTCTGTGGCTCAATGGACTCTGGACACGATGATCATTTCCTTAGAAGTGTGTGGATCAGGGGCGCCTGGGTGACGCAGTCAGTTAAGCATCTGACTCTTTTTTTTTGTTTTTAATGATATGTTAGTCACCATACAGTACATCGTTAGTTTTTGATGTTGCGTTCCATGATTCATTGACGCTTGATCTCAGCTCAGGTCTTTTTTTTTTTTTTTAAGATTTTATTTATTTATTCGACAGAGATAGAGACAGCCAGCGAGAGAGGGAACACAAGCAGGGGGAGTGGGAGAGGAAGAAGCAGGCTCATAGCGGAGGAGCCTGATGTGGGGCTCGATCCCATAACGCAGGGATCACGCCCTGAGCCGAAGGCAGACGCTCAACCGCTGTGCCACCCAGGCGCCCCTCAGCTCAGGTCTTGATCTCAGGGTTGTGAGTTCAAGCCTCGCATGGGCTCCACTGGGCATGCAGCTTGCTTAAAAAAAAAAGAAATGTGTGCATTAAATTTTATTATCTCTTCTCAGCTGTTGGAAAATTGGAAGTTTGGGTGAAAAGCTTTGGTCTGAATTAAAATTAAGGTACTCTCTCATCTAGCCTGTGCCTGTGTATTGGGTGCCTACGTGTAACGGGCACGTCACAGCCCCGGGGTTAACGGTGTAGATGCTTCATCTGATGAGCCAGGTTTGGTTATGGCAGCTCCTCCTCTTTCTCTCAGTGCACCTCCCCCATCACGCGCCAGTTTCTTTTTGTCATCGTTTGGGTCTCCATGATCCCTCCTCTTTATGGCCACCATTCCTCCCTGACTGGATTTTCTATATCAAAAGCTGCCACTACTCCCCCGTCCATGCACACACACCCACACCCGCACACACACCCACACCCACACCCACACACAGGGCCCACTCACCGCGCAGACCAGTGTGGACGGATTCTCTAGATGAAAATCTGAAGCCAAATCACAGAATGAGAGTGATTAGGTTGCTTTATGGCCCATCTCAGGGCTCCGAACAAGGGCTCCACTCCAGGCTTCCGCAAAGGTATCCCGCTGGTCCCTCAGGCCTCTGTGCCTGCCCCTCCCTTGGAGCCCTCCCTCCGTTGTCCCTCCTGCATGATGGCATGCACTCCCGGTGACTGAGTCCCCATCCTCCAGCTGCTGCAGGGACCCAGGTTGGGGAGCAGCAATGAGCAGGCAAAGCAACAGTGGCTTTTGCAATGAAGGTCTTATCTTTCTTCCTGAAAGGAGGATCTGCGCCTCTTCTACAGACCTAGGGGGACTCTGAGATAGAACAGACCTCATTCCAGCTCAGCTTCACCTGGGAGCGTCTTCACACTGTCTGTCCCCCATCAATCTCTGAGACAACTGGGATCTATCTACCTCGCGCCCTAATTGTAGCCGAAGGAACGAGACACAAGCAGCCGGGCTTTCACTCTCCGAGGAGCACTTGCATCCCTGCTCAGTGGTGAGTGGACATCCTCAGTCAGTGGGGAGTAGCCTGTCCAAGCCGCCCCCCCAACCCCGAAGAAGAAGGTGCTGCTTGAAAACCATCGGGGCAGGGGTGGGTGGAGAGGAACCTGGGGGCTTTCTATCTGGTGGCAGCCCATCCCCAAGGCCCTCGGCTCCCTCCACAGGGAACTGCATCCTGCCAGCTGGTGGAAGAGGAGTTCACGGAGGATCCCAGCCCTGGGGGAGGCGGCTGCATGAGCCACACCCCTGTCCCGTGGCCACTGGCGACCACGCGGAGCCAGAAAATGCAGCTCTGTGCCTGGGCCAACACCTGGCCTGCAGAGGGAAGCTCCCTTTCTCCTTTTCTCCTTTTGAACCAACGTGATCCTAAGAAATGAAAATGAGAAAGGGAGACGGCCATAGAAGTTTATGTAGTGCAAGTAATTGAAAGAAAAAAAAGACGGTAAAATCTCTGAATGAAGACATCTGGGAGAAAGAGTGTAATAAAGAAAATTGAATGTGTCTCAGTTAGATTCAAATCAACAGATCTTATTAACTAAAATTCCCTTAATATGAACAATTTTGCTGACCTACATAAGCTATGCTTCACAAATGATCCTACTTAATGCATAATTATTTGCAGCCAAAAGTAAACTGTAGCCACCCAAGTGAGAGCTCACGGATCCGCGTAGAAGAACCCCATGTAAGCATCACGGTTGGAATTACTCCTTATTGGAATACTTGCATTTTAACTTCTCCAGCACGCTGATGGATGGCTTTAGTATTGTGCAATTTAGAATGATAAATGGATTTTGCCCACTTCTTAATGATGCCTAAAATGATGCAGAAACCATTGCAAGAGCAATGGAAAGGAACAAACACGTTAGCCCGGACGTAGAGAGATGGAAAACGTTCTGGCAGCCCGCGCTTTGTCAGTAATGATGCTGCTCCCTTTGTCCACGCGGATGCCTTGGGTGGCTCCAGGCCACCGAGCCATGTGGTTTGAGCCGTTTCCCACTGAGGGTGATGGACTTGAGTTAGTCTAGCCATGATATCCCACCCAGTCCCCCTGGTGACCAAAAGCATGTGTTTGTGAGAGAGCTGGATGTTTGCAGGGATGAGATCGGTGACAAAGGAAGAGAGCAAAGAAGAAAAACGGTCAGCATGAGGATGAGCCCTTGTCCGCGGCACGTTCCAACCACCCAAGCTAACACCCTGAGAGGGGAGGACTCATCAGGGACGGCTGGGGCCACGACAGCTGTATCCAGAAGGCCGTGTCGTTGCTACACAAAGCAGAGGTCTCAGGAAAATAAGGATCGCAGCAGACATGAGCAAGGAAAGTCAGACTTCTCTGTAGCATACCCTGGACCTAATGCTAAAACTGATCTTAAGCATTCTCTTCTGAAGTTTATTCTGCTTTTCTAGCTTCCCAGAGTGCTGCAGGAAAAGAGGAATAGATCAAAACCTCTGATTCAAATAAATCCTTTCCCAAACGTTTCCATAAAATGACAGTTGTGTCTTCCTCTTGAAATAAAGGTAGTGAACCAAAAAAGTAATTGAATAGAAACTTCCAACCAAGGTAAATCAAGAATCTGCATCCAACGTCCTTTCGAAAAACTATGTCAAGCAAAATTAAGACTAGAGCTGAGCATTTCCCGAACATTGCTGAGGAATTCAAAATTCCAGGGGTGGAGGTCACGGATGGCTCTGCACACTATAGAGACAGAGAGAGACCGAAGGACTTTTAAAGTAAAATTTGATATAAAACCAAAGGAAGAAATCTTTCCTCCCCTTCCTCATACTGGAATGTTTTCAAAACACTGAATTATTTTATGAATATGCATTTCCCAGTAAGAGCCATGGCAAAGTGCCAGGCGAGGGCTGCCAAGGCATGAGATTAGCAACAGCAAACTCGATTTTGTGAGATTCCTCGGGTATAAAAGAGGGAAACAAGGCAACACATTTCCACATGAAAAGATATTCTCACATAAATTAACAGACTTTACAGTTTTAGGGTGCCGCTCCCATAGTGTGTCTTAACATAACTTGACCTAATTTGAAGCAAAATAAATTCAACAACAAAAACAATTCTTTAAAAAAGTTTTTTGAAAAACCCATCTGTGGTTTGACAAGGCTTTTGAAAGCTATGTAGACATCTCACCTAGTTAATTTTTCAATATAAATATTTAGATCACTTTTCTGGCTAAATATGCTCACTGAGCCCGGGTTAGTCGGCGACGCGAATCATGGTTCGCACTCGATGGTAGGTCAGCGTCTATCGCTCGGTGACTGCACGCCATCAGCGCTCTCATTGGAGCCTAAGACCCCAGCCCCAGGGACAGGAACTTGTAAGAAGGCCTGTCCAAGACACAAGTATTCTCTTCTCACTCGCGTCCCCTGGACGGCTGGGTAAAAAAGCTTGTTTTTGTCTGGTGCACAAGCCAAGAATGTGTTTTACATTTATTTTTATTAATTAATTTGTTTGTTGGTTTGGTTTTTAGGGAGAGAGAGAGAAAGAGAGCGTGTGAGAGCAGGGTGGGGAGGGGCAGAGGGAGAGGGGGAATCCTCAAGCAGACATCCCACTTAGCACGGAACCAGATGCAGGGCTCCATCCCCCACCCTGAGATCACCACCGGAGAAGAAATCAAGAGTTGGATGCCTACCTGACTGAGCCACGCAGTTGCCCCAGGTTTTACTTTTTTTTTTTAAAGATTTTATTTATTTATTCGACAGAGATAGAGACAGCCAGTGAGAGAGGGAACACAAGCAGGAGGAGTGGGAGAAGAAGAAGCAGGCTCATAGCGGAGGAGCCTGATGTGGGGCTCGATCCCATAATGCCGGGATCACATCCTGAGCCGAAGACAGACGCTTAACCGCTGTGCCACCCAGGCGCCCCATCCCCAGGTTTTACATTTTTAAGTGCTTAGATTGGGGGATGGGCATGAAGGAGGGCCCCTGACCCGATGAGCACTGGGTGTTATACGCAACTGATGAATTATTGAACACTGAGTCTGAAATTAAGGCTGTACTACGTGTTGGTTAATTGACTTCAAAATATATAAATAAAAACCCTTCTGTCTTCATAAAAAAAATTTAAAATAAATGTTTAAAAAATAATAAAAGGAAAAGAACATTTTGTGACACATGAAAATGTGAAATTCACATATGAAATTCAAATTTCAGAGGCTGCCTATAAAGTTTTATTGGAATGAAGCCGTGTGCATTCATTCCCGGGAACATGGCGGCTTTGGCAGCACGTGCAGAGCTAACGTCAACAAAGACCGTGTTGCCCATGGACGCTGAAGATATGTACTGTCTGGCCCCTTCCAGAAGTTTGCTGTCCCTGGTCTAGTGGTGGAGATCCTGCAGCACGGATCCTGCCATGGGCCAAGGAGGGGGCTTCTTTCTTTATCTGCCCAATATTTGACACAACTTCCAATAACAACAATGACAGAAACGTGTACCTCACAATGCCAAAAGTTGTTCAGCCCTGGAACCCAAACGCAGAGTTGACGGATACATCACATCCAGACAGGATGCTTCCCCGACACAGAGCTGCCCTATGGGGCTGCAACTGCAGGGTGCTAGTTAAAACCCCAAGTTCCCCAGGCAATGCATGCTGGCAATACTTAGTGGGAAAAGACACTCTTCACGTACCAGCAAAGAGCCAAAATTAGAGGTGAAAGCACAGGTCATAAAGACTAAATTTAACAAAAACCTTTCAGGGGACGTTCATTCAGACTGTGAGGGGTCACCACAGGGGTGTGGCTCCGAGGCTGGGACCCTGTGCCATACCGCAGGTGCAGGCTGCCTGGGGCCCCCTCCTCAGACCGCACTTTGCAGGGAGGGAGTGCAGCACCGTTTCTGGCTGGAATGAGCTCTCTGCTCTGCGGGGAGAGCTGAGGGGCAGACCAGAAGCTGCCCAGCCGGCCTGCTTCCAGACCCTGAGCCCTATTTCTGAACCACCCAATAGCTCCCAGGCCACCGGGGAGGCTTCAAGCCTCTAGCTCCCCCCACTGGCACCTGTGTCCCCCAACACGTCAAAACTGACAGCCAGGACTGATTGAAAATGAGCTCCAGTCTGATGGGTTTTGCTCTGAAGTCACATTCTTTGATGACAAACAAAGGGTCCTGCGACCCAGGTCTGCAGCAGAGGCTCCTCTCAAAGCCGAGGGGCTGCTCCCGCCTACTCCAGGCTCTGGAAGAGAAGGGCCTCTCGGAGGAATCGAGAGGAAACCGGCCTGAGAGCAGAGGCCCCAGATGCTCATGGGGCAGGATGGTCCCAGAGGCTGGGGATGGAAGGGAGGTGGCAGCCAGGGAGGCTTAGGAGAGGAGTCAGGTGTGGAGCAGCTGGGAGGGAAGAGCCGGCTTCGGGGCTGGGTTTCCTGCGGTGCTCGCCTTCCCTGGGCTCCGGGCTCCCGGGCAGGAGGCCTGGCCACGTGCAGCCCCCTTGCTCCAGAATCCCCCTGCGTGGAGGGAACGGGGCTGGGCTGCGCTTGGTGTCGCTGTGTGCCAAGTGCAAGAGAGTCTTGGAGCTGCATATTTCATTTATATTCCTTGTTGATTTGAAACATGTGCGGACAAGGAATGTAACCGGCCTGTGTGCCGCAGCAACGCCGGCCAATGGATGACAGTTTTTATGACCCTGACACTTCTCTCTACCGTGGCAATTAGTATTCAGTGGGGACCAGGCACTCTCTGCTTGTCACCTTCAATATTGAGCTGTTACTTAACATTCTAAAGTCCCAAGTTTAGCTGAAGTCACAATCCCGTGTTTTCAGGTCCGATGCCAAGGCCCCGGAGACGAGGCTCTGCGGGGTCTCCCCACTGTTGTTGGCCATTCCGCTCCCAAGAGGAGATGACGTTTCCGGGATTTGTCATGGAGCAGGAGCACTGAGCTGCCTTCTTCTGGGTGGGGACAGCCAGCCCTACCGCTTGGTTGCCGGGCACCGCTCTGCTTCATGCCGACAGACCAGGTCTCCCGGTGCACATAAAGGGGGCTCACACCCCCTCGGGTTTCATGCTGTGGGTTTCATGCGGTCTCCATGAAACTGCCCACACAAAAATGCTGACCTTTCACTGGGCCCTGGGCCTGGATCTCGAGTCCAGCCAGGGGAAGGTTCACAGCGACTGGGAGAGGCGGAGGGTCAGAGCCTGCTGATTCAGCTAGCAGCTCCTCTTTGCCGGGGAGTTGTCCTTCGGCCTGGATGGGCTTCCATATTCCTGTCCCTCCACCCCCCAAAAAAGGAGCAAGGCCAGTGTTTATTTCAACATCCAAACATTGTGTCCAAGGAGCAAGGAGGCTTGACATGGGGTGAAGGAAGCATCTAAAGCAAGCTGGCTTCCAAGCATTGAATTCCTACTAGGTTAGACTGTATGGTTTTCTCCCTTACCATTCTGCCTAAAGCCTCACTCAGATTTCTTTTCTTTCTTTTTTTTCAAATGCACACAAGTGAGTGCAAACATGAGTACCATCAAATTCTCCAAATTCCCATAGTGCATCTGGTCCAAGTCTTTGGGTATCTACAGATCTAGATCCGGATCTGGATCAAGGCAGGAACACGTCAATGGTTAGAACTAATTGACACCTGTGGTTTTATTAGAGTCATATTGATTTCTTCAGCTCAATGAACGACCAGAAGGTGCCAAAGCACAGATAAAGCCAAAGTCAGTAATTCTGTGCCTTCCAACCCACCAGAGCACGAGGGGGTCTGGGGTGAGGGGAGACAGTCGTCAGCTCTCTTCCTGCTACAGCTAGGCAGGAACGAAACAAGACATTTAAGGACCATGAACATGACATCTTACAAGACGTTTCCAATTTCGAGTTCTTAAAATCGTGCCCTTCACTCCTTCCACATCTAAACTTAATTATCAAGTTGAGTAAACACTTTCGTAATAGCATAGACCTGACTTTGATATAAGGACTATAACAACTCCATGCAAATTTATGTGAATTTATACTCAAGCAAGAATTGTGCCCTTGACTGAGAGTCTTTTCAGCCTAACCCAAAGAAAAGAGAAAAATGACGTGATTCTGCATGTGAAGTTGGTATTTGATTGCCTTTCTTGTGTAAGTCAACTAGGAAGCCCTAATGAGATCTTGGGGCAAGGATGCAGACAAAGGCTAGATTAGCAGAGACAAACGTGCTTCAATGGGAGCTTTGGTGATGTGGTTGACCACCGTCACACTACATTCTCTGAGCTTCTCTCTCCGGGTCTATGCCTGCAGAAGAGCAGAAAGAGTTTGACATCTTGACCTTGGCTGCAGATGTTCTAGGATGAGCCACACACACACACACACACACACACACACACACACACACACACACACACTGATTAAAAGATTAAAAGGAGCAAAAGGACAATCCCCAAGCAATCCATTTCACAAGAATTACTTGGGGGTAGATCATGGGCAGGACTAGAGAGACAGACTCCTTCCATTTATTGTGATGTCAACAGCACTCTATGGTTTCATGAACATAAACGTAAAATTGGCCCCTCTGAATTGTTCTCTAAGAAATTAAAAATCAAGGTTCTGGCATAGACAATGACCTTCAGGGACCCGAGAAGTGTCTTATGGCCAAGAAAGTTTACTATCTTACAATACATGCTGGTACGTACTACATTAACTTTTTACTGGACTGTATTTTACCTTTTCTTCATAATTTTGTTCAAAATTTTAAAGAAAATTTTCTTCAAAATTATAAAGATTAAATTTTCTTATTCGTTGCATTTTATTTAGTAAAATTTAAATTCAACCCAGATAAACAGCTCTGATTTCAGGGACAGAGCATATTTTTTAATCAAATAAATGCATTTTCAGTGCAACTTTGAAAGTATTGCACTACGTTCACATCCCTATTAGAAACCTCATTTCTGTGGAGTTGAATAGACGGATTATTCGTTGAAGTAACATTTTCTTACGTACACGTATCTGTATATGTATACTAGTAATTTATTGTTTCGTGAGAAATAGACTATATTAAAGAAAAACCTCTTTTGGAAAACTGTTAAAATAAATAAACATATGAGAGCAACCTCTGCTCCCTGTCAAACAAACAGAAGAATGGACAAAATGTATGAAATACACATTGTCAAGACCAGACAATCGAGCAATGATCCCTGAGAGATGAGAAAGCGATGCTGTGAAGCCTACGATTGCCCCAGCTTGCTGCCCGGAGAGCTTTCAGGCAGGAGGAGAGAGTCCCTGTTGGAGTCCAGCAGACTGTGTGGTTGAGGAGAAGGGCAAGCCCAGGTGGGCAAAGGCAGGAAAGCTTCGAACACAGAGTACCACGGAGGAGACAGCACTGAGAGACCTCTGCAGACCTGCAGAGGGTCCCGGGGAGAATTCAGCTGAGTCCTGGTGATCCTATACCTGTGGGGGAACTACTTGGGTGAGGGGAGGACCTACTTGGAAGGGTAAGACTCAGGTCAGTGTCACAGACTCACACAGCACCAAGAATGGTGCCTGTACCCATTGGTCAGACAGGAAAAACTCATAATTCATGGGGTATTGAACAACGTACACAGAAGAGTCTTGTCTAAGTCACGGAGAATGATTAGCCCCAGATCAGTGCTTTTGAATCTCAGTGCTATCACCATCTTGGTCTGAATAACTATTTGTCATGAGGTGTTTGTCCCGTGCATTGTAAGGTGTTTAGCGACACCCCTGATATTAACCCTTCAGGTGCCAATACCATCACCCCCCAGACTTTGCTAAATGTCCCTTGAAAACAATGCCATTTGTAGCTTACATCCGCTGGCTTGGACTGACCAGCCTTGGATTGACTTGTCTTAGACTGTTTCAGTTCAGCATAACGAATCTTTAAAAACAGGATATGAGAATATTAAACTACTTACAAGTAAATTAATGGCATCCCAAGAGAAAGCTCAGAGACATTTATAAGAAAACCCAATTACCTAACACACAAGATGAAACCACAGTATCTTGCACCATATAAACATTCATCAACTTTTCGACACTTCCATGGTGAACACAGCACAATGTATACATAGAATTGTCAAATCACTATGTTGCACACCTGAAACTAATATAACATTGTATATCAACCATACTTCAAAAGAAATGATAATTATTTTTTTTAATTTACCAAGCTTTCAAATAGAGAGTAAAACATGTCCCAGAAGAAGGAGAAAACCAATTATTGAAACTGATTCAGTCCTAACACAGGTGTTATATTTAGCAGACGATGTCTTGAAACAATTATTAAAACTGAACCCCACATGTTCAAAGTGCTAAGTAGAGACATGGTAGATTTTAAAAACGTATCAAATTTCTGATATGAGAATTTTGTGTTAGACTTTAAAATATACTGGATGGGAATAATGACAGAAGACATTGTAGAAGAAAACACTCATGAACTTGAAAGCATACTACTATAAACCAAACAAAACACAAAGGAAAGAGAAAATTTTAAATGTATGAAATAAAGACTTTTTCAGGCATGAAAAGATGAATGAATTTATCACAAATGGAACAGAAATATCGAGAGAAGGTCCTCAGGGAAAAGCAAAATGACCAGATGGTAATGTGGGTCTACTTAGCAAGAGAATGAAGAGTACCAGAAATTGTAGCTACACAGATAAATATATGAGACTATCCTGATGATTAAATCCTCTTTTAAAGATGGTTTAACAAATATCATAAAAGCAAAAACTTAACAATGCAGTGTGGAGTTTATATCAAATATAAAATAAAAGTGTATGGCAAAAATAGCAGAAAAATCCAGAGGGAACAAAAAGAACTATACTATTGTGTGTTTCTCATACCGTATGCCAGGTTGTATAGCTTTGCTTGAAAGTAGACCAGGATAAATTAAACTTTTATATATTAAACCCTAAACCACTAAAGTAATAAAAGAAAGAATTATAGATAAGACAGGAACGAATATAAAGTGTAATCATAATGATATTGGGTGAATCCAAAGGAAGGCAGACAAATAGGAAAGGGAGAACAAAGAACAGAAGGGACCAATGAAATACAGATGACAAGATGACAGTGACCTACCTGTCCTTATCAACAATCACAGTACATGTGATGGCCAAATGCCCTCATTAGAAAGCAATGCTTGTCACGTAGGATCAAAAAGGTAGACCCAAATATGTTTATATATTTGACCTAAGAAACACATTTTGGTTATAAGGACTCAAACTGGTTAAAAGTAAAATGATTAAAAGAGAAATAAATTTAAAAGAGAGAGAGAGATTATGTAACACTAATCTAAAAATGTTAGAAGTCTTCATTAATTTCAGACAAAGTGTATATTGCAGTGGGAAGAATATTGGAATATTACCAGGGAGTAAAAGGTCATTTCATAATGATAAAGGGGTCAATTTTTCAAGGGAACATAGGTCCCTAAACCTGCATGCATGCAATAAGACCTTCAAAATACACAAAGTGAAAATAAACAGAACTGCAAGATGTAAAAAGCCACAGTTAGAGTTGGATTTTTCAATACTTCACTCAACAGTTGAAAGAATATGTAGACAGAAACTCTGTAAAGATAGAGATTTGAACAAAATTATCAACAAATTGAACTAAAATTTATAGAAGTTTCCATACAACAGCAGAATGTTTGTTCTTTTAAGAGACTACAAAGGAATTTACCAAGATAAGCCATATTCAAGGCCACCATACAAGTACCAATAAACTTAAAAGGTTTTAAGCCAGGCTATTTTCTGACCACAGAGTAAATAAATTAAAAATCAGTAACATTAATATCTCCAGAAAAATCCTCAAATCTTATAAACTAAATAATACACTTGTAATAAACCTTGAGTCAAAGGAGATATAAAAAGAAAGAAGGTGTATTTTGACCCGAATATAAATATGACCTACCAACTTTTGTTGGATGCCACTGACATCTATTCAGAAATGTAGAGTATTAAATGCTTATATAATGAAATTAGAATGAACTCAAATTGATGACCTCAGTATTCAACTAGAGGAAGACAAGGAAATGTAGCCCAAATTATTAAATAACATATGCATAAAGATAACAGAAATCCATGAAATAGAAGAGAAACAATAGAAAAAATAAAATTTACGAAACATAATCAAAACTGCTTTTTAGAAGGTCAATGAAATTGGTAAGCTTCTATGTAGGCTGGTCAGAAAAAAGAGAGAAAAATGCAAATTTCCAATATCAGGAATGAGTGAGGTGGCATCACTACAAACTCTACAGATTAAAAGACAGTAAAGAATGGGCACAGGACTGGAACAGACATCTCTAAAGATGATATACAAATCGCCAACAAGAATATAAAAATACTCAACATCACTAATCACTGGGGAACTGTAACCCCAACCACATGATGCTATCATCTCACACCCATTAGAGTGGCTACAGAAAATTCATTTACCACTAATTGGTGAGATTGTGGAGAAACTGGGCCCCTGTGCACCAGTAGTCAGAGTATAAAATGGTGTAATTATTCACAATAGAAACAGCCAGGCGGTTCCTCAAAAAATTAAAAATAAAATTATTACACGATCCAATAACTTCAATTATGGTTATATATCCAAAGAAATGAAAGCAGGGGCTAAAGAGCAGTGTGCACACCCATGTTCACAGCAGCATTATTCACAATAGCCCAATGGTAGGAGCAGCCCAAGTGGCCATCAATGGTTGTTGAATTTTAAAATGTGGCACACACTTACAATGGGACATTGTTTGACTTTAAGAAGGAGATTTTGACACCTGCTACAACATGGAGGAACTTGGAGGACATGATGGCAAGTGAAATAAGCCAGTCATAAAAAGACAGATGCTGAATGGTTTCACTTCTATGAGATACCTAGACACCGCATAGAAAGTAAAATGGTGGCTACTAGGGACTGGGTAGGAGGGAGAAATGAGGAGTTGCTGATTGATCGGTACAGGATTTTCGATTTATGAGATGAGATGAGTTCTGAAGACTGGTGGCCCAATGTGATTGCATTTAACACTATTGAACTGTACACTTAAAAATGGTTAAAAATGATGTTATATGCATTTTACCACAATTATGCTATTTTAAAGATAATAGGGGAATATCACGAACAACTTGATGTCGGTAAATCAAACAACTTCCGTGAAATGGACAAGTCCTCTGAAAGACAGAAACGAGCTACCAAATGCTGTCGGGAAGAAGAACCAAAATCAGCCCCATGTCCATGAAAGCATGTGAACTTGAAGCTAAGTGCCTCCCCTCAAAGAAAATATCAGCAATAGATGGCTTTGTTGGTGGACTCTACTACCATTGAATCAAGAAATAATTACAATTCCACAGAAATGCCACTGGACAACTGAAAAGGAAACAGCCATTCCCAAATAATTCGATGAGACCTCCACGTAGAACAAGTCTACGATATTACAGGAAAGCTGCAGGCATCATGAACATGCAAGAATAAAAATTCTACGCAAAAACTTAGCAAATCAAATTCAACGACACATAAAATACATCGTGCCTAAGCGAGATCTATCCCAGGAATGTGAAGTGAAAACCAAGCCACATGATTCATCACATGAACAGACTGAGAGCGAGAAGCCACATGAACATCTGAGGAAAGGCATAGAAAGCATTTCACAAAAACCAGCATCCTTTTTCCTAAACAGTTCAGCAAACTAGGAACAGAAGCCTGCTTCTTCACCTGATGACGGGAACCAGCCATACACTTAAGGAGGAAGATGGGACACTTCCCGGTGGAGACCACGCACAGGATGTGGGTGCCACACACAGCGGATTGGAATATAAAACGGCTCAACTGCTTTGAAAAAGAATGTGTCTCCTGAACAATTAAGTCTATGCCTACCTTAGGACACAGCCGTCCTCCTCCTAAGCACTGACCCAAAAGGAAAGAAAGTATCGGTGCAAACACACCTGGAGCGCAGATATGCACGGCTTCTGAATTTGTAATAGCCAGAAAGTGGAAACCACCGTCCACGAATACCGAGTGGGTCGCCAGGTTGCTGAGCACCCCCAGCGTAGGGCACTACTCAGTAATGGACGGAAAGACGCATCGGTGTGTGCTGCAGTCTTGATGGAGCTCAAAATCATCACACTGGGTGAGGAAGCCAGACAAAGAAGAAGAGTACATAATGTGTTATTCCATGGACATAGAATTCCAGAGAAAACCATACGTAACCTGTAGCGATAGAAAGCAAGCCGCTGGTTTCCAGGTGGTGGTGGAAGACAGAGGTGGGGATTTTCTAAATGTCAGCTCTTCCCTCTAGCATCTTGTCTGCAAAAAAGGAAACAAAATATTCCCTCCAGGCAGAGCAATGCGAAAAAAGAAGGATCTTCTATTTACATGTGCAAAATCCCAAAGAATCCTGGGAGGTGTTTTGGAAGCCATGGTGCCAATTTATTTTTTTTTCTTTTAATAATATTTTTTTATTATATTACATTAGTCACCATACAATACATCCCTGGTTTTTCATGTAAAGTTCCATGATTCATTACTTGCGTGTAACACTCAGTGCTCCATGCAATACGTGCCCTCCTTACTACCCATCACCAGCCTATCCCATTCCCCCACCCCCCCACTGAAGCCCTCAGTTTGTTTCCCAGAGTCCATAGTCTCTCATGGTTCATTCCCCCTTCTGTTTACCCCCCCTTTCTTCTTTCCTTTCTTCTCCTACCGATCTTCCTACTTCTTATGTTCCATAAATGAGTGACTGGAGGAGACAATGCTAAGCGAAATAAGTCAAGCAGAGAAAGACAATTATCATATGGTTTCACTCATTTATGGAACATGGCGCCAATTTAAAATCTCAGGTTTTGGAACTGACAGTAGCTGTTCCTGGTAAGGACCTAGGAAGCTAAGGGAGATGCACGAAGCAGAAGCTTATCCCTTGTGTTCTGAGATAGGGAAGTGTCACGAGCCTGAAGAGTAGGACTTCGAAATGAACAAATGATTTGAAATATCTTACAGGATGATGGATTGTGGATTAGCATTTATCCTACATGACTAAATTGCAGATCCAGCAGCCCGCATAGACACCTGCCTGAGGGAGAGGACACCAGATTTCCTTGTACTTTTTTAAAAGCGGTGGACGGGTCTGCAGCTGTCAGTCAATGGGGAGATAATCTTTCAAGTTAGGGCCAAGGATTCTCTCTTTAACTTTGAAAAAATGTAGTTTGAGTGATCAGAGAGGGTGAAAACGAAAGTGCCGCCCCCAGGGTTGCACAGGGTGTGGAGTATAGCATTGCTGTCCCTATTTATGTCACAGTAAACTATTAACCCGGATGCCTCAGAAACCGAAATAATGGATCACGTACGCAGCCCTAGAATCGGAACAGCATCTGCTGGTGTTCTAAATACGGTAAATTCTCAAGGCTCGTGAACTTCACATCCAGGACCTAAGTGCTGCCCAGCTGGGTGCGGAGAGCACGCCCAGGAGAGCCAGACGTCGTGAGCTCCAAGAACAAGGTGCGCTCCCTCCCTCCGAAGAGCCCGGTAATGTATTCGAAGCTGCTGAGGACAGGACACCAAGCTCAGTTGGCCGTGTCCTCTGTGATTCGTCCCGCGGTAACATTGCCAGGGTGTCCAGGAGGCCCCCAAGTTATTAGATACACGGATGTGTTTGTCATCAGAAAGTTTAGCTAAGCTTTGATCATAATGGCTGGACTTATGTCTGCATTTTCTTTCTATAAAACTAACAAGGATTATTGAAGCGAGAGTGGCTTTAAAGCTTTCACATGAGCAAGAGGATGACTTCTCTGTGGGTTAGAAGGGAGGGGACTCCACATTCTCTTTCTGCATCCTTGTGTATGCTCAAACCTGAGCAGACATTTCTCAGGGGTGACCCACCCCCTCTCAGCGCCTGTGACCCCCGCCTCTGACACCAAGGATAAGAGCAGTTTTGTGGCGAGGCACATTTTCGTTTATGGACATAAGAACTTGCTTAACAGAAGAAACAAACAAAAGGTTAACTTACACACACACACACGCATGCACACACACAAGTTAGAAATGTTGAGAAACACGAAAGTATTCTTCTTACCCTTTTCTCCACCAGGTAACTTTGGAATCCTCTCCTGCATGGTGCGAGTTGAATCCATAGACCACCTGAAATGTTAGCGTGGAATTATCCGTTCTGCTGAGAACTGTAGGCCCCTCCCACAGAAGTGAGGGGGATCCAGTAACCTTGCTCTGACATCCGGAACATCTGACCCCACGTGCCCAGGGCGGCCTGTTATCAGCTCCTGGCGGAGCAGGGAACCCCTGCCTACACCGATAGAGCCAGAGCTCTGGCTCTGACTCGTTTACTCAGCCTGCCGGTGAGTTTCTCATCAGTGCACCCCCTATGCCAGATGCCGGGATCCACTATGTGCAGGATTGATGAGGGACATGTCTTCTCTCATAGAACTCGTGTTCTTGTAGGGAAGGAGAGAGCAGATAAATAAGGAAATACACAAATACTACAAACACTGAATGGCAGCACAGGTGGTCAGAGGATTTTTAAAGGGTGGGCCTCGATGGGCAATTAGACAGCTGTCTCCCGTGCAGTCCGGGGGGCGGGCAGCGGAGCTTCGGTGTGAGTGATGGGCTGGAGCCAGCCCCGCATGCAGGGGTGGGTGGGAAAGCACCCGCGACAGGGGCCAGCAGGGAGAAGGGCCTGGCTTGATGCGGAAGCAGACAGCTACTATTGCTGGGATGTGGGGGTCTCCCCACATTAGGTGTTGGAGGCCATACCAAGGGTTTGGACGTCATTGTGAAGTGCAAAGAGAGACTTTTGGAGACTTTGAAGCAGCAGAATGACAGCAGGGTACTGGGTTTAAAAGGATCCCTAGGGCTGGCGTCAGAGTGTCATTGGTCATCTTGCTGGGCCTGGAGGGGATCCCCTGGGCATGAGTGTAGGCACTGGGGAGATGGGTCCTCAGGACACAGTTCCAGAGGCCCCCCACCAAGCCAAAAACCCAAGAAGCTGCTGCTGGTCATGAAGGAGTTTCAAACATCAAGATAATATGCTAGTAAGGAATTTGAGTCAAGAAAAGACTTTAAGAAGGAGGGAATGACCAGCTGGCTCAAATGTTGCCTGAAAGGTAAAGAAAGATAATGACTGAGAGGGGGCATCGCATTTGGTAGGAAGTCATCTTGACAGGAGTGGTTTCAGTGAGGTGGAATGAATAGGAACGATTGTTAACATATCCGTTTATCCAACCCAAGTTCCTAAATGCCTAGAGTACATCAACCACAGTTATAGATGCTGGAGGCAAAACCTAGACCTTGTAGGCGTAGACCTACCTGTGTGAGGCTTACTGTCTAGTGAAGACAGAAAATACTCGAAGAATAAATGAACAAGTAAATGCAACTTGGTCATCATCGCTATGGCAAAAATCAAGTGTGGGGGAGGCACCGAGAGGGTGCAGCACGCCTGGGAAGGTGGGTACCACTTTGAATGGGGCTGTCAGGGGTGGTGGCCCGGACCGTGTGGTAGGCAGGGTCTAGGTGATCCCAGTGGTTTGCACCCTTGTAATCACCTCCCCTTGAGTTTGGGTGGATTCTTGCCTTGACTCCAGCCAAGAGAATGTGGCAAAGGTAAGGGGATATCGCTCCGTGATTATGTGTCATTCTATAAGACACCCTCTGAGTAGACTGAAGTGAGAAATGTTCTTGGTGACCTGGAAGAAGCAAGGGGCCATCTCCTAAGAGGATCACATCCAGGGACTGTGAGGGCCTCAGGTCTACAGTGTGAAGATCCAAATTCTGCCAACAACCATGTGAGCTGAAAGAGAACCTTGAGGTGTAGACAAGTCCAAAGACTTCCCAAAGGAACGGACAAAGGGCAGTGTGTGCCTCTTAGCACAACACTCACCCAGAGAGCATAAAATGCTAAATTTAAAGAGGGCTAGAAAGAAAGAAAGATGTGGGGGTGATTTCCCTCCACTGGCTTTCTCTTTATCCTCTAGAGGCTGTCGTTCCACCCATGCCCAAGGCTCTGTAGAAAACATAAAATTAAATCCTCAAAGGACATCCGGCCTTGCGGGAGAGAGGTTGCTCATGACTCATGATAAGTGAAGGTGGAAACACAAAAGTGCCATAAAGGGTAGCATGATGGGGCTGAGGGGTCAGGGTCCCCTGCTGAGGGGACAATCCAGAAGGCTTAGCAGAGGAGACACCGGGGTAGTCACCAAGATGAGAGAATGGCACGGTTCAGCAAGCAGGACTCATGGTGGGATGGCCGGAGTGGAGACTGCATGGCACGGGCGGGGGGGGGGCAAGAGTTCCTGCCCTTGACTCTGGCTGACTCCAGGCTGAGGTAACCGTGTGGTCAGGGCAGGGGCCCCCGAAATCTGTCTGGATGTGCAGCCTAGCAAGAGCCACCCTGGGGATCATGGCTCTGCGGCATGGAGAAGCAAGAGCTGCAGGAGCAGGAAGCAAGACCAGAAGCGGGAGGAAGATGGGAGTTTACTTCCGTCTCAGTGTCTCATGTCCCCAGGGCGGCAGACGTCCAGGACGCCATCAACGAACAGCAGCAGGTGGAAACAGAGAGAATTAAAGCTCCAAAGAGACGTCACCACTGTAGCTACAGATTGGTGAGTCATCCCTCCCCAGACAGATTGTTGAAACCATCCAGACCCTAACTCACACAAGGCCCGGGGTACGTGGCCAGATCCACCACACTGGCCCCACAGAGAAAGGCTTCCAGGCCCCTCTTGGGAGAAGCAGGAAGGAGAATGCTGGAGTGTGGAGCCATGTGTGCTGACGTGATGGGGCAGCTTGGCTCTGGGTCAACGTTGAGCGTCGGACGCAAGGAACGGGATATCTTGACGGTGATTGTCTGGCAATGACACTGTATCTGCTGAGAGTTTTATCTGCAGTTCTAATGTGCATATCAACCCCCCCCCCCCATGCTTTGGGGCTGCAACCATTCCATCTGTCATGATGACTGTGCGTGGCTGAGACATCCTAATTCATAAGTACGTTCCCTTGGACGGAGGACGTTGTCGCTGATGACCCCTGACCCAGCGTGGACGCTTAGTCTGGGAGTGTCCTCCGGCCTCGGACACAGGTCAGCACTAGGCTGCCTTTGGGCTGATGCTACTGTGCGTGTTCCATTTATCAAGATGAGGTGGCGGTTGTTGTTCGGTGTGTAAACCATGACAACCTGAGCAAAGAAATCGACTGCTGTTAACTTGTAGCTGTGTCATTTCATGTATGTTTTTAAGCCAGCTTGAAGGGATGAGTCACTGCCCACTGAGGGACGTGCATAGCTGAACTGTGTCTGGGTCCGTGGTCCCCACCCTTGAGAAGCTGTGTGGGGAGTAGGGCAAACCCACGGGTAGAGAGACCAGTGGCAGTGAGGGGCGGAAAGCTACGCCATCGCAAAGTGCATGAGAGCAGAGCGTGCCCTCCACAGGGGAGGGCTTTGCGCGCCAGTCGGGGTCATCTAGAGAGTCAGCTCAAGGTCCGTGCGCGGTCTGTGCAAAGACCAACATCGCACAGTTTCATCACCTGCATTTCTGTTGTGAGACCTAAATATAGTCAGCCTAGGAATCCCCGAAATACATGATGACAGAGGAGATTCATGGGTCTGCCAATGCTTCGGACACCAATCTCCAAAGCTGCTACCAAGGACCACTGCACTGTATCTTTCTCACCTCTCGGCTTCATACTTCCAAGGCCACCCACTTGAGGCCTTATGAGCGGGGCTCTGCTCTGGGCATGGAAACAGCATTACGCCCCTTGTCAGGGGCCTGGTGGTGAGGTCCAGCCTGGGGGCCTGGGCAGGGGCCGGGACTAGGAAGGACCACCCAGCGCCAGCCTAGAGAAGGGTGCTCCCTGGGTGTGGCCGGTGCGTCCGTGATGAGAGGAGTGTTGAGCACAAGCAAGCAGGACTCATTTGCAAGGACACATTGCATGGACCCATACCCCAGCAAGGCCGCCAGTCCTACCTCTGTGCTGTCAGAGCACCTGGCATCGAGGTGTCCATTTTACAGATGGGCAGGGCCGTACTTTAACATGATGCGACTTCCGCCTGAGCACGCAGCTCGGGAGCCAGCATTTCTGGTGCGTGCCCCACACCGAGTCCACTCTGTGGGCTCCGCAGGATTGCGTGGGGCCGGAACAGCTCAGGCACCTGCGTGGAGGGATGGCTGGGAGCCTCCATTTCTGAGGCAACTCGCTGTTTGCTATGGTATCACCAGGGGTAATTCTTTCCAGCATATTTTTATGGATCTTGCTGCATAAAACATCTAGTTATTGTTGGAACGAGGCCACTGAGGATATAGAAATACTTCGGCAATAGGCTTTGCCTGTGGCAATAGCCCAGAAGACCGATGGCCAATTTTGTCATTTCAAATATTTTTCCAACCATTAACCTTAAGTGTTGAAATCAACTACAATCATGGAGATGATACTTGTGATGTATCTATTTTTTAACGGAAAGCTCCAGGCTTTTCTCATGTTTTTCTGCATGCTCTGTACACGACATTCTAGTATTGCCTGAGAAATGTGGGTTCCAAAGCTACTTGGGGCTGCTAAGAGCTCGCACGCACAAATCGGGAAGATGAAGTGGTTCTAGTCGCTGAGATGGGCCCTGGAGAAGGCATCTATGGGCATGGTGGAGAGGTGTCCAGAAAGTATGTCTTATCCCTGCCCATCCTGATGCCCATGCTCTCATTGGACCGTGAGGAAGGACAGGTGCTTCTTGAACACCTGAGCTTTTCCAAGTTCATTAGTGGATAAGTAGGGAACTTAGACTTCCAGAATCTTAGAGACCATGAGGAGGAAATGCATCCCTGCTTGTGAGAGGGTGAAGAATGTTCCAGAAACCACAAGTTTCAGACTCCAAGATGGTAGGTTTCTCACCCTGTGTTTGTCTGCCCCTCCTTCTTCTCACTCTAAGGCGAAGTCTCCAGACCCAGGCACCAATGACATTTTGAGCCAAGTCTCTGTTGTGGGGACTGTCCTGTGCCTTGTCAGCTACGTAGCAGCACCTCTGCCCTCCCAGGAAATGCCGGGACTGCCCTCCCCAACCATGGACACTGAAAGTATCTCCAGACATTGCCAACGTCCCCTGGGAGGCAAAACTGTCCCCAGGTGAGCACCACTGGCTAGAAACACAATAATAGAACAATGAGCTCTAGCCCTCATCAGGTTTTCTGCTTAGTGCTTCAGAAACATTTTTCTTTCTTTTTTACAAAAAAGATTTTATTTACTTATTTGTCAGAGAGGGAGAAATAGGGAAGGAGAGCACACAAGCAGGGGAGTGGCGGGCAGAGGGAGAAGCAGGCTCCCCACAGAGCAGTGGATCCCAGAACTCTGGGATCATGACCTGAGCCAAAGGCAGCCGCTTAACTGACCGAATATCCTTTCTTAATCATTAAAACAACTCCTACAAGTGGTGCTACTGTCATTCCTACTTCTCAGATGGAGAAACGGCGACACGTGGAAGGTGAGGTAAACTGACAGTGGAGTCCAACTTCGAATCACAGCACGACGCCCGCGCAGTGTGGCTACGGTTTATTACGGGCTCACGCGCGCTGACCCACGGACAGGACACCGCCGGCCTCGTGTGTGGTGCACGGAGAAGGGGAGGTGCTGCACAGGTGTTCATACAAAAGAGATATTTTAACGATAAAATCTAGAAGACAATATGGCTTGGATGGGACATTTAGCTCCTCATCAGGAGTGTAATGTACTTTGTAAGCACAGGGGACATCCCTCCGGAGGCAGGAGCCCTGTTACCTGCAGACGCCCCCTCGCTGTGGGGCCTGTAGCCCTTCCCCCCTCTGCTATGAAGCAGCTAATTCAGCAGGTCATCTGAAGAATCACTGCCCCTCTCAGCCCCCTTGTAGGGCTGTGACTGTCCCCTGTCGCCATCTGCCCCGGAGCTCACGGTGTTTTCCTCACTGATTATCTGGGCTTCTTCAAGGCCTCGAGAACCGGGGAGCCGAGTGCCAGTATTTCCCGTGCAGTTCTGAGGATAGAATCGATGATTTCTCATTCCCGCATGGCCAGGGCCACACCCGGAGGGCCCGAGGACTTGGACACGGCCCCGCTGGCCGGGGGGGAAGAGCCTGCACTGAAAGCCACTGGTTCTTAGGAGCAGGATTAGGGCCTGACGGTGAGGGACGGGCCCTACCCGAGCAAGCGAGAACATCTGGAAACACTGACTACCATCCAGGGCCGGCCCGCAGTAGAAGGACATCAGGGACAGAGGCCGAGTCCCCCGACGAGGCTACAGTGCTCGTGCAGCAAGGCGTTTTGATCGTAGCACCAGCCATGGAAACGGGCTCAGGTCCCTCTCTGCTTCCGCGCCCACCCCAGAGCCAAGTCTTTCGGGTACGCAGCTGCCACCATCCTTAGGAAGCCGCGTCCCCAGAGACGACCTCGGGTTGGAAGGCGGAGGCCGTGCACCTCCAACTTCCAGCCGCTGCCTCCAGTTCCACAGCTGGATTTATTTCGGCTTGAACTGTGCACTGCCCTCAGAGAAACTGACATGCAGTTAATGGGCTGTTCCATTAGTTATACTGGTTAGGGTGGTCAGAGGGACAGAACCGACAGAAGACGTACGCAGACACGAGTGTGGTTATGACTATGAACATGGATCTAAAGAGAGGTAAAGAGAGAAGACTATTTAAGGATGACAGTGTGTAAGGAGAATATAAAGGATATATATATATATTTATAGACATTTGTCAGTGTATCATACATACACCCTATATATATACAAAATATCGGTATGATGATGACCGTTTCCGATGACACATATATATCCTATATATAGGACATACCGTGTAATATATAATGTCTTTGAGCTATTATATTGTCTGTACATGTAGTATATGTATATTGTATACACTACACCATATTATGTGTATTACACACATGTGTGTATGTCTGTATAATACACATTATATAGTGTGCATGTATGTGTGTATAATCACATAATATAACATTTTATCTATGGTAAATTAGTTTATATGAGTGCCTCTGTTATTATGGATAATTTCAATCACACGCGGAAGTTGGCAGACAGTATACTGAACTCCAGTACACCATTCTCCAGCCGCAATAGCAACGGGACCATGGCCAGCCTCCACTCACTCTCTGACTCCCGTCTTTATTTGAAGCAACTGTTTCAAAGTGTATCTCTGAAAGATGGATTCCTTTTAAAAAATACAAGCAGTGTATGATCCCTTCTAAAATAAATACACATATATACACACACATAGACACATACATATCAGCTACTATAGATAATATATATGTATAAATTACATATAATACCAGCACATATACTGTATATACCAGTGGATAATGTGTATTCCACAGTCACATAGATCTGTGTGTGTCTAAATGTACACACAAACACAAACTTGGCAATAGGGTGTGATGACATGGGTGTGGACCAACAGGAACTCTCTTCACCACCGACAAGGCATAAACCCGCACAACTAAGCTGGTAATCTTGCTAGAGGCCACCTGTTGAAGTAGAGGGTAAAACCCTCTCTGATGCCCCAGGCCAACCCCTGGGATACTCACCAGCAGCGTATACACAGGCGCAACAAAAGTGCGTGCAAGAAGTATGCTAGGGGCATTATTCTCCATAGCTGCAACCTGCAAAGATTGCAAACGCCAACCGAAAGCAAACGAGAGTAAGTGTTGTGCATGCAGAGCCTGCTGTAGATTAATGACCATGAGTAAGCTTCTGCCCCGTCTAACAACTTGGACGGACCTCACCCAGACAAGCTGGATGAGAGGAGCATGAGCGCTCGGAGGGCAGGAAGAGACGGGGTGCGGGGCGTGCTGAGCTGGCGGAGGGAGCGCCCCCACGTTGGGTGCTGAGCTCCGCGCTGACGCAGCTGGTGGCCACAGGAGTGACACCACAAACCTCTCTGCTTGCCATCCATGGATGACACACTTCAGTAAAAGTATTTTAACCGTTTTTGTCATACGGATGCACAAAGGACCACAATTGCTAAGTCGATGCTGTTACGAGGAGTCAGGATCGCTGGGGTCACCCAAATTTGCAGTTGGGTACTTCAAAGGGCGACTCGTAAATGAACTCCAAGGGCTTTTCATAATCTCCACTGAAATAAGATTTGTGTAACTGTTCCTAAAATTTAAAACCGCTATACAAATGTAAGTTACTGCCATCTGATGAACTAATTCAAGGTTTCTGTAAGAGACTTATCTGAATTCTTCCATTGTAGTTTCTTAAAAAGAAACAAACTTCAATTTAGAAAAAGAGAATAAAATTGAATGTTTTCGTGGAGAAGTTCTGAGGAGCCCCTTGGGTTTCGTAGCTTCCTCTTTGGCAGATGAACAGTTGGCCCTGGGCTAAAATCTGGCCCCGTCTACATGTTCCACCTTCGGATCCATGATGCATGTCTGCAGCGCTTGTTCTGAAAATTAAATGAGACACAGTGGGGAAACACCTAGAATTCTGCCTGGTGGAGCAAAGGCAAACAATACGGATTTTAAAATAAACACGGAGTTTAGCTCAATCCACGGTGGATGGTTCATGGAGAAGGTGAGCGAGGGACATGGAGCTAGCGGGCGTGGAACGAGCCCTTGGCATCCTGTGCAATGGAGGCAATTTGGTCCTTCGGCCGACAAGCTCCGATGTACGGCCTCTGTTTCTAAGTTGTATCAATCGTGTGACTCTGCCGTTAGAAAGGCACTTCCGAGAAGGAATTCTCATTAGGAAGGAAGATCCTACCGGGGGATCCACAGTGACGGCACCCTCTCTCCACATTGGCTCGGATTCATGATGGCACAGGGAGGGGAATGAAGGGCAGGGGTCGGGAGAGAAGTGGGTGCTCTGCTGCGCTGTGCTGGGGGTGGGTGAATGCTCCAGGAAGCTTCCATGGCCTCTGAAGAACACAGATGCCCTGGGAATGACTTCAGGGCATTTGTGGGGGCTCAAGGGAGAGTATGAGCTCCCCGTGTCCCCTGGAAGCCCTGCAACTCAACCAGCTGGCGACTGCCGGGGGCGAAGTCCATCCTTCTCCAGCCCTTGAACTCCACTTGCCTCCAGACTGCTCTTCTGTCACCTCTTCACACCTTTCACTTCAAAGCAAGCCCTGTGGATCCACGGGCTCCTTTTGAGTTGCTGGTCATCTGTCCCAGTCCAGAGTGTGCATCCTTGGCTCTGCCCTCCAGGCTTTCCTGCAGAAAGGAGAAGGCCTCGCCATGCCAGGTCAGGGGCGCTGGGAGCCTTCTTGCTGGACCCAGTGCCGAAGGACCTGTCACTAGAAGCGCCGGCCTGACTGGATCTCCCCGTGCAAACACGCACTCTTAGGGATACTGGAGAACCGTTCCTCACACCTACATTGTTTTTTTCACTAAAAATGTAATGAAAAATGTACAGCTTTAATACTGTGTCCAAATAACAGACTCCTTCTCCCTAATAGCTGCCCAAGCTTTCCAGCAACTCACGTTTCAGGCAGGTGGCCGATTGGCGGTCAAAACAGAATCCGCGGTCAAACCAACACACTCGCTTGGAGACCTCTTGCTTTGTTTAGGGAAGTTCAGAGAACTGGTCTTCCAATTTTTATGAACACATGTAAAATGTCACTTTGTTTTATTTGATTTTTATGGTGTTGGGTTTTAGTGGTTGTTCTTTTAAACCTCTGTTTTTGTGACCTGTGCGTGAACACGCATGTGACAAGCCTGGGCCATCACCCGCTGGCAGCAGCAGACCGTGTGTCCCAGGCCCCCTGGGTACGTGTGGCCGAGTCACTGTGGCTGAGTCCCAGACAACGCACATTAGATGCTCTCTCTGCTGACAGAGCAGGCGCAGAAATCTCCCACAGGCCTGCGTGCCCAGGCCCGTCTGTGATGACCTCCGAAGCCCCTGACATCTGAAGATAGTCGACCCTCGAGATGGCAGGAGTCCCTGACTCACGGCCGCAAGGACGCTGCCTGCCAACCTGGTATCCTTGGACGAAAAGTAAGAGTTAACCCCGTTTGTTTAGAAGCCAGAGAGATCTCAGCTTTTTCTTAATTTACCTTTATTAGCACTGTGGGAGCAAAATGCGTGCTGTTTAGAAATAAGGTCTAGTTTTAGCTTAAAAATCTTCAGACACAGCGCATGGAAGGGTGGAGATCCCCCAACCTTGGTGTCAGGCAGGTGTGTGTGTGAGAACCCAGATCCAACGGCCAGCCAGGTATGGGTCCTGGGAAAGTGGTGTGAGCTCTAAATCTCAGCGCCACGGCGACGATCTCCTGAAATCAGGAGCAACGAGGTCATCAGGGCCACCTGCATATTTTAATAATTGGTCAGGAGGTAAGGAGCCCATTGGGGCTACAGGCCCATCACTGTCTGCTTCCTGATGCCTGACTTGCCCTCTTTTCCTGTATAGATACTGTTCGTTCTCCAAATCTCAGCTTGAACACCATCGACCTTGGGCCGTGGGACCTAAGTGAGGATCTGCTCTTCCTCTTGGATTTACTGATCACCCTGTATTGTGACCACCTGCATGGCTTTTAGAAATCTCTCCACCGAGTTTTACTTCAAGTAGGAACCTGTTGGTCCACGTCATCCGGTATCCCCGCTGCCTGCCGTCTAGGAAACCGTGCAGATGTGCTGAGTAAGTGAGCAAGTGAAGAAAGTGTCATTTGGTGTGACCTGCACTACTGCTCATAGGAATGCCTTACGATCCTGTAACCTGCACTTCGGTGCACACAGCCTGCCAAAGCGTCTGAGCCACGATTCTGGGCCGTTCTAGCCAGGGTGCTACTGGGTGCATGTGTTAAAACCACTTAGAAGTAGCAGAAGACTTGGCTGGCTTTCTCTGGAAGCACACAGTATGCACTTTCTGTATTAATGTGTGTGACAAGTTCTCTGGGAACTGAAGGCTTGAGAATCCCGTCTGAATCATCTACCTCGGTTTCTTGCTCTGACTTTGTGGAATTGCTCTTTCATAGATGTGCCAGAGGGCGATTAGGGAAGCAACTGCTTTCAAAACATTTTTATATACTTAAAAGTAGAGACTGGGGGCTCCTGGGTGGCTCAGTCCGTGAAGCGTCTGCCTTCAGCTCAGGTCATGATCCCAGGGTCCTGGGATGCAGCCCCACACTGGGCTCCCTGCTCAGCAGGGAGCCTGCTTCTCCCTCTCCCTCTGCCTGACCCCCCCTGCTATGCGCTCTCTCTCACTCTCTGTCAAATAAATAAATAAAATCTTTTAAAAAATACATTAAAAAAAAAAGGCAGAGACTAATGGCTACTTTTTTGTAGACCAGCATCTACCTTCCCGGACACGAAAGGTTGCAGGATGGGTTCCAGAAGAAAGCAGAGGAGAATTTCTCAAAAGCCTGCTTTGGGAGTGTTTCCTAACTTCAGAGATTGAACGTTATCTAAGTCACCTTCTGGAAAGGCTCGCCTCCTTATTACTAGGATCCCCAAACCTAAAAGCAGGGAGAAGAAGTGGGCTTTGTCATTTAAAACACTTGCATTTACATAACATAATACAAAATAAATGATTAATTCATTAGTTAAAAAATTAGTTAAAACAGAAAGGAAGCAGGAAAAGTTAAAAATGTAAATAAATTACTTAGTTATTTGTCCTTGGGGAAAAAAAAACCAAAAACAAAACACTAGCATACTGTGCAAGCTGGCCTGACCCCATGAGGCCACACTGGGCCAGGGAAGGACTAGGCCTTCCTGTGTATGAAGACAAGCTGCTAAGGGATTACAGGCCTGGCTGCTCTCAAGACTGTCATTCAGGGGCCTCCCCACTGCTGAAGGGGTAGCAGGAAAATCCCGAGGGAGCCGACTGCACTTCCCAGTTACCACTGCTTCTTGCGGGCCAGGGTGCTTGTCCGTGATGGGATACGCCGAAGCTGTCTCCCTTCCTTACGAAGCATACACATCAGCCCTCCTTTCTCCCGAGAGTCCAGGCACATTTTCTCACCTTTGGGGAGAGCGTATTAAGCCAAATGACCGGGGCCTACATGTTGGAGGACCCTGAGTGCTAAAGTCCTCTGCAGCTGGTGTTGCCGGCCGGGGGCGGGGGGGGGGGTGGGCAGCTGGGGGCCGGGGTGATGCCACCAGCTGGGACTAAAAATACCCTGGAATGTGTACATGAGCCCTTGCCACGTGTGGCACACTAAACTTGTAAACGCCCATGTATAGAACCGGCCAGATGTCCCAACAGCTGACTCCCCGTTGGACCTCTGAAATGCACGGTCAGCAGGCAGCTTGAGCAGGAGAAGCGGGGAGGAGGCACCAGGCTCCTGTCCGACGGCCATCACGAATCCCTGTCCTCCTGGGCCTCTGGGTCATCTGTCCACGCATTCAAAAATACTGAGCAAACGGCTTCCAAGTGCCAGTGGCCCTTATGGGCAGATGTAGCGGGAATTGGGAGGCGCCTCTCCATGGGTCTCTCCTGTTTCTGCACCTCTTGTGAGCGGGGCCGTCAGCGCCTTTGCTCCAGACTCGCTTTTGGGGGATGCTGGTGCCACGAACAGCCTTGGAAGGCGGAGCGGTCTGCGGGGCAGGAGGCAGGCCTTCTCCCCACACACCATGATAAAGCAAAACCTTCCTCTAGGCCCACGAGCAGGAGAATCACACCCTCTGATGGCTAAGCCTTCCATCCGAGTGCAATCTGTTAAGCACAAACTCGAATTCCTGTTTATAAGCTTCTTGAGGGTGGGGGTTGTTAATGTCTTTTCGGTCACTCTAAGCATGTTGGTGAAGTAAAACACATATGCAAATCATGCCGGAACTTTCCTGTGGCCCACGGAGTCCATAGAATACGTCTAAATCAATGTGCTCTGCTTATACCAGTTATGGAAATGATGTGATCTATGCGTGTACAGGAATCCTTGACCATGAGGCTGCAGGAGCTAAATTGCAACCTACTTCATTTTTAAGTTTTATGCTATTGTTTCTTCTGCATTTTCTAAATTATGTGTATTTATGAACAATATCAGCCTAAGCTTTTTGTCACAGCAGAATTAATGAGTTCATAATAGAAAAGTCTTTTATTTTTTTAAAGATTTTATTTATTTTTAAAGAGTGGAGGAGGGGCAGAGGGTGAGAGAGAGAGCATCTCAATCAGACTCCCTGCTGAGTGAGGAGCCCAATGTGGGGCTCGACCCCAGGACCCCGACATCACAATCTGAGCCAAAATCAAGAGTTGGGTGCTTCACCAACTGAGCCATTCAGGGACCCTGAAAACAGTCTTCTAATCAGTAAAATGCTGACAGTGGGCCCGAAGTAATTATTTGTAAATTAGGGGATTTGACACACATCAGTCTCAAATCTTGTTTCCACTCTTCCAAAACTAGTTGCCTGTGGCTCACTCGTGAGCAGAGCCATGAATGTCTCACACATAGATCCTGCGTGTGGTTTCCCCCAACTAAGCAGTGGCATTGCCCTGCTCCCCCTGCATGCATTTTCCTTTTGGTCTGGGGAACGGGTGCATAATTGGAGAAAGCAAGAATACGGTAAGAATACGGTGAGCTATAAATCCCAGGAGAGAAGCAGGACAGTCCCACTGGAGGCACGACATTCCAGCAGTTTGCACAGCATAAGCCTTCTGCAAATACAGAACCTGAGATGTGGAGATGTGACCGGCATGGGTGTTGAGTCCTCGTGAGCAGAAAAGCTGAGGCAGAAAGCATGCTTCACGACCCGGCCCTCCCCACCTCTCTCCACAGCCATTTCTCTCCCTATCCTTCCACAGTTCCCTGTTTCATGGCTGAACACAGAGCTGGGAACCATGAGCAGAACTCAGTGGTGCGATTTTGGGTTAATTGTCACAGTGGGTATTTGAAAAGTAATTGATTTCTACAGTTGGTTTAACTCAATTTAAGAATCATGTCTAGACTCCATTTTATGGGTAAGACGGGATGCCGGGTGTTGTGTGTTCTGGGCACAACAGCCGAACTGAGGCAGTGGATTGTATTGCCGAATGCAGAATGACAGACGTGATTCTCTGAACTACAGCACTAAGGAAGTAAATGCCTCCATGCCTTGCTGTGCCGGCACACAACGATGGCCAAGGGCTCTCTCTCACTTGTCTCTAACAGTCGGTCTGGCCTTTGTAAGGACCTTCAAAGCAGTGACATGAGGCACACACATTACAATATCAGTGTTGACATTATTAACAGAATGAGAGACGTTTCCTTTTGTGGAACTAACAGAACAAACCGAGTTGTCTCTCTAAAGCAACATCACGGTTTGAGTCGAACCCAATGGTTTCCATGACCCGTTCTTCTTCTGAGTTGTCTTGTATGAGCAATGGCTTCCTAGTGCGTGTGTGGATGCTTTCCCACAGCCGATTCAGGTACCTGGCAAAGGGCAGAGTGATCTGGGGGCATTGCGACCTCTCCTGGCCTCTAACCAAACCCCAGTCCAGCCATTTGCTTGGCATCTGATGAGCTCCACTCATCTCTGACTGCGCCCACGCTCCCGCTGACCCCTGGCCCCATGGTTGACCTCTTCTCCTCCATCATCACCTCCTGGCATTCCTGGATGAACTCTGAATTCCCCTTTTCTGGCCTAACGTGCATCTGCAATGCTCCCTGAAGTACTTCTTTCCTTGACTGGGGAGCTTTCTCAAGGAGAGTTTTCCCTTTTCTGTACCCTCAGGAGACACTGCCCAAATAGTTGCCCAACTGGGAGGGCCTAGGATGCTCCATTGACCTTCCTGCCATGACCTTGATGGGCACTCTTGGCCAGAAGGATGGCGTTTGTCCATTGAGCGGATTGGTGCTATGCTGCCACCTAGGGGCCTGTCTGCACACTGCAGGTCAACCTTGTCCGCCTTCTGCAAGCACTGATTTGCCTGTCAAGTTAAAACTGATCCCCAAGCTGACTTTATTGGAGGAGGCCATTTGTCTTTCACCCATTTTCTTCTGCAGGTGTCACCTGCTCTGATAGCAGTGAGGGTCGAGAGACGTCTGAGAGCATCTGCATATGGGGGTGGAGACCACTACCAGCTCAGAGCCTGCTGGTCAGCCCCAGCCCCGC
Source organism: Ursus americanus (assembly GCF_024610735.1). NCBI lineage: Eukaryota > Metazoa > Chordata > Mammalia > Carnivora > Ursidae > Ursus > Ursus americanus. Next base: position 61,356,170 of record NC_142141.1, on the reverse strand, counting down.
CTTCCCATCTCTGGCTCTGGCCCATGAGCTCAGCAGTGTTAACGGCCGCTTCTGGGCTCCCTCACATGGGCCAGACAGGTATTTTCAAGATGGTCCTACAGATCTGCCCCTGGGGGAGGCATAGCATCAAAACGAGCAGTCGCGGTGGCAGAGACAACTCGGGCGTGGCATGGTGGGCCAGCCTCCACCACAGGCCAGAGCTCCAGGGGCCACCCAGAGTACCTGGCAGGAGAGGCTGTGAAGGGGATGCAAAGTGGCAGGTCCCTAAACAAAGGCTAGGAAGAGTTCCAGAAGACCAGCTGTGGATTGCTCTTAGGTGCTTCAGGCATAGACCGCACCAGTAATGCCCAAGGTGTTCTAATGGTGCCCAGGAACTGTTCTAATCAGGTGCCGTAAGACACCCGGGCACCGAAGTGACTGTCCTGAAGGATGGAGTGTATTATCCTCAACGTTCCTCAGAGATGCTGGGTACCCATGGCTGTGCGTGGGGGGGAGCACTTCCTACAGGAGGAAGTGAGAGACGCAGGGTGATCGGGTTTAGGATTTGTGAGCTGGAGTAATTTTAGCTGGTTCTGGGGCCCAGGGGCTGCCCTTCCGCATCTGGGGTGATTCAGGGAGATGGCTAATGTGAGTATGACAGCCCAAGAGAGGACGCAGTTGGGCTGATCCTGAGCTCTGGATTGGTTGGTTTGCATTGGAAAGGTATGCTCCTGGGCTCCTTGCTTACCCGATCCTCCTAGAGAAGATGCTGGAAGACTTTGTTGGCTCACTCCAGGAGGGGCAACCTCCCAGCATCGCCAAGACCCCACCATTCAAAGTTTCAGAATTCAGAGAACAAGAAGTCAAGGTTACAAGGAGGGAGTGTTCCCAATGCCGGCTGGGGCCCGGCTGCCAGCCTCGGATCCCCAGGGCCTCTAGGGTCCAGCCCTTGGCAGCAGGCATCCATGGCAGCTGTTTCTGAGAAACAGCGGCTGGGCTTCTGGTTCTGAGGACCATCGAGAGGGAAATCTTGATGCAGGACACAACTGAAACCCCTGGGAGGAGGAGAAGCCTGAGTCCTTCCAGAAGCTCGGACGTGAGAGAAGGGGAATGGTGCTCAGTCACCAAGATCGCGGGAAGTGCACCCCAAAATAAGAGGCACCGTGAGAAGGAAATCTGTCAGAATTGTAACTATTGTAACTATTGCCCGATGTCTGACAGTCGTCCGGATGACAGGGCGGGGGACAAACAAAAGGAGAGGGACACGTTGCTTGTCTCCACCTCTGTTAGGTTTACGGTCCAGCTGTGGAAGGAATCAGTACAAGAAAACAAGGGTAACAGGGGTCGCGTTCTGAATATGTGTCTCCTTGTCCGAGGCGGCGTCCCACACGGAAAGCAATGCCGATCATCTCCCCGAAGCTCATTTCTGGCTGCAAACCTTCAGGGGCCCTGGAAATAGATGTACAGAGAGTGAGAATGACGGTGGCCTCAGCTCTTCTCCGAGAACCAGGATCCCCGGGTTTGCCCTCACTTCCGTCTTTCAGGGGCTTGACAAAGCACCCACCACCTTCTCTGCTTTTTCTTTGATTGGGCGCTGGGGTCCTTCCCTTTGTCCCGACCACAGATCCCGCTGCCACACCCCACGTGCCGGTGCGATCCTCTGAGGATCTCTGACGAATGGCCCTTGGGTGGGATGGCTAGCAAAAGCATGTGTGCTCTTTAAATTGATACCTAATAGCAAATACTCTTTCGAAAGCCTCTGATGATTTCTATTCACCTGAGCCATGTGTGAAAGTTTCACCATTTCTTGCTAGGCCTGGGCATTTTCAACATTCAAACCTTCAAAGTTCGCCACGTGGCAAACGGCAGCTCCTTGGTGCTCCTGCCACTTCCTGGTCATGGAGGAAGGAGCATCTTATCTGTGAGCTGGCTCTGTCCATTCCGTTTCTTTGTGACCTGCTGTTTCAACCTTGCACATGGCTTTCCCCTGGGATTTTTTTTTTTTTTGAAGTACAGTTGATACACAGCATTCTCTTAGTGTCAGGGACACAGCCTAGCCCTTTAAAATTTTTATGCATTAGGAAATGACCCCCAGGATAAGTCCAGTCACCATCTGCCACCATACAGCGCTATTGTAAGAGCGTTGACTACATCCTCCATGCTGTGCCCCACATCCCATGGCCTCTTTTATGAAGGGGATTGTGTACATCTTAATCCCCTCCGGTTACTCTGCCCATCTCCCAACACCGCCCTGCCCACCTGCTCTGGTGACCCGCGGTTGGCTTCCTGTAACTGTGACCCTGTTCCTCTTTTGTTCCGTGTTTTCATCTCTCTTGTTTCTTAGATTCCACATACAAGTGAAATCATATGATAATTGTCCTTCTCTGTCTGACTTACCTCACTTAAGCATTATAGCTTCCAGGTCCTTCCATGTTGTTGTAAATGGCAAGAGCTCACTCTTTTTTACGGCTGGGTAATATTCCTGTGTGTGTGTGTGCGTGTGTGTGTGTGTACGCGCACACACACGCTATGTGCATATACATACACACTAAATCTTTTTATCCATTCACCTATTGATGTTTTCCTTCTTGGTTTGCAAGATCTCAGCATTTCATGGATATCCATTATCCATTATCCCTTATCATGGATATTTCATGGCATATAGTTTTTTCAGGCTGCTGCTTGAAATTTTCAACCTTTAAATTAGTCTTCTTCTCGATGGCTTCCTTGTTTTATTTGTTCCCAAGAAAAACCATCTGTGCCCAAGATAACCCATTTTGTCGTTTAGCTTCCTCTTACTTAGATCTTTAAACCGTCTGCATTTGTTTCTCCGCGTGGTGCGAAGCAGGCATTTAAATCGACGTCTTTTTCTCACACTGCTCTCCAGCACTACTTATTCAGTAGCTGTCCTCCTGCGCTCACCTGGCTGCGCCTTGTTCACTGCCAGATGCTAGGCACGTGTGGGCCCTGAGGGCTCCCCGTGCTGCCGGTCGCTCTCCCTGGTCTGCAGGAGCGGCCATGTTGTGGACCGACTTCTCTTACAGAAAGTGCTTAACAGAAATGTCAAGATGTTCCTGCTCCTTTAGAAATTCTTTCTAGAACCTGTAATCTTGTAAAATGGACTGAAGTCGATTTTTGTGGATGAGCGCGGAGGGGGGCGGTGTCTTAGCGCGGCCCCGTGCTGTGTGGCTTAGTTATTCTCCCCTCTCTGCCCGTCTCCTCTTCCAGTGAAACAGAGAAAACGATGGAAACTCCTCCATGAGGTTTTGTGAAGATTAAAGGAGTAAATATATTTGAAAGGTTAGCAACCCGCGTGGTTTACCGTAAGTGCTCAGAATTCGTGGGTGGAAGGAAGTCAAGTTTAGCGTCACAGGCGTGATCAGCCTGTAGCTTACAGAGAAGCTTCAGGACCTGCGTGAGGCACCATTAAGGCTCCCAACTCCTGGGAAGGACCTTGGCTCAGAGAATATAACTTAGCTAATGTCACAAACCTCTTATTTTGCAAAGGGAACAGAAATCAGATACTGATTTTTTTTTTAATTTCCCCTCTAGTCCCATGGCCCGTGAGGTTGTAGATACAGAAAGTAGAGTGTTCTGTGTTCAATATTAATGGATGTATTTGGATACTCTCTGGAGAAATTCAGTCTTTTTCTATGTATTTATTTGGTTGGTTTTAGTTTGCTTTTTTGTCGGGATTTGCTTCTCCCCCTTGATATTTCCAAGTTGTCCTACGCCTCTGAGGTTTCTGGTTAGCACCGAAAGTCTAACTGATAAGGGTCTAGCTGCCCCTGGGGATCCCTGAGACCCGCACTTGCAGGCTGCACTCCCCAGACCCTCCTGCGAGCTGGGACACCGCACAGGTGCTGGTGTTTCTGCTGCTGGGCATTAGAATATGAGCGTCTGTGCCAGGAGGAAGGAAACACAAAATGCAAAATGCCCACTTTTACTTGATATCACAACCCTTGCCATTCTGCACACAAATCCCCTTGGAGGCTTGCAGGGTCCAGAGAGGATGGTTTCTTTTCTTTCTTTTCTTTTCTTTCTTTTTTTTAAATTTTATTTATTTGTTTGACAGAAAGTGAGAGAGCACAGCAGGGGGAGAGGCAGGCAGAGGGAGAGAGAGAAGCAGACTCCCTGCTCAGCAGGGAGCCCAATGCGGGTCTCGATCCCAGGACTCTGGGATCATGACTAGAGCTGAAGGCAGACGCTTCACCGACTGAGCCACCCAGGCATTCCTAGGATGGTTTTCTGATTCTTCCCTTGACTGGTCCAAGCCTCATCACTCAGCTCTCTGTGAGGTTGTCCTGGGGATGCTCTCGGGTCTTTGAGGAGTATTCACGTGGTGGACCTCCCCCCTTCCTTTTCTCCCACACCCTTCAATATATTTCTTCCTAAGCTCTCCCCAGAGCCCCCATCTCAGCCCCCCCCTTCTCCACTCCAAGCACAGAGATGAAGCCCCACCCTCTTCTGCCATGCAGATGTCCCAGGGCCCTGCCCCAGCAGCCACTGCCAGGGGAAGAGTTTTGTGTGGGAGGGGGAGCCCAAGCGAGCAGACTGGTCCCAGGGTCTCTGGACCGAAGCCATGAGCAATGATTGGGAGAGAGGAGGCAGTGGGATACAGGGGAGACAGGAAGGAATCTTCCCCTCCGAGACGCACTTCTGCAGCTAAAATAGAGCATGCCTCCTCCTCTCTGAAATCGAGTTTGTGTAGAAAGCAAGGGAAGGTAAGCTTCTTTCCAAAGGCAGGGGTGCCTACACTCGCGGAGCTTGAGCTGTGCTGCTGTAAACCGAGGGGCCCCTGCCCGCTTCCCAGAATCTGCTGCGAGTTACCCCAGCTGGCACCCTTATCACCACTAGACCCTCGTTGCTTCCCTCTCTCCAGGAAGCAGAAAGCTCAGTGCATCCCACTCTCGGTAACGACATGAGCCCCCAGCCTCCTGACCAATATTTCTATCCCAGGGTTGTGTTCTTTCTCACGACCAACATGATTTATTTCCACTCTGCGTCATCTGATTTGAAATCCAGTTTTTCTTCCCAAAGAATGATTTTCTCCTCTTTGTTTTACTATTAGTGCTCTGACTTCTGAAAGACCAAGAGCCAAAGCAATGCTTTTCCCAGGCCCCAACTGCATGCAGACTCATCTCAATGAGTGCCCAGAAAGGAGTGATACCGTTTGATTCCAAAACACACTTTGACGTGGTTCATCCACTTAATGAAGAAATGACAAGTGAGTCTGAGCACCCCGAGCTCCAGGACCATGAGGTAGCCCGGAATGTGCCAAAGAGCTCAGCACCCTAGATCCGTCCACGGTGACAGCAGGCTCTCCTGCTGCTGAAAGCACTAAAGAGAGGCTGAGTTGCAAGGAATGATGTACTTGGCATGAAGAGATGCTGCTTTGTGAAACATTCTAATTTGCAAGGAGTGAGTCAAAGATTCAGTGTAGTCACTTGTCACAGATTCAATATAGAATTATGATAAATTTCCATGTTGCCTTTTTTTTTAATAACTCAAAGCTCTTTGCCATTTAGTTCTTCTGGAACACATTATCCACTGGTTTCTTATCACAACGCCTATGTGGTTTATGTGCATTCTCTAGCTGCTTCTTGGTACACACTGTAAAGAACCCTCCACGGGTGGCCCAAATCAGAGAATGGAGAGAAAAACCCCCATTGGAGGAATGGATTCCCTTACGGAACAAACTCGGGGTTCCCTTGACATAGAATCCTTTGTCCGAGAATGTTCCCTACCGAGTTCAACAATTGGGTAGTGACTGTGTTAGTGAGAGCCCGAACAACGGTTGGGATTATTAGTCCCGTTGGCTCTGAATTGTAATATGCTCAACCACGCAGGAAGAGTGTAAGTCCAGAAATGATGGTGATGTCATGTTTAAGTTGTGTGCATATAAAAGTAGTAATAATATCACAGAAGTCCGTACATCACCTAAAAATCCTTGGTTCTCATAAAACAGAGAAAACGGTGCAGTTGGCAATCAGTCTCTGTCAGGCCGGGTGGGCTGTGCTATTTCATACCAACTAGTGTCGCATCGGTTAGGTCTGGGTGGCGAGTGGTGCAAAGCCCACCTCAAACAACTTACGTAAAGGGGACTTCGGCTGGCGGGAGGCCGTTACACACTCAGAACCTGAGAAGGGCCACATGGGCTTGGGCTTGGGGGCAGGCTAGGACTGGAAATTAGAAAGCTATCTGACTGTGGCATTTATATCGTACAGAGCAGGGCTGCCCAGAATGGTCAGCAGCCTCTCGCAGACCAGAGACAGACTGACCTGGCATTCCTCTCCCCACCCCATACCCAGACATTTCAGGGGTCCACCCTTGGCCCTGCCTACTTAGGAACCCAACCTGGATGAATGAACTGGGTCCAGAGGAGGGAAGGGACGCAGAGAGAAGCATTACCACTGACTCAGGTGGGTCCATGTACCCACTCCCGGACCAAGTGGCAGGGGTGAGGCGGGCAGCTCTCTGACCCTTCCTGGAACAGGAATTCTGGACCAGAAAGATGGCTGAGATTCACAACAGATGAAAATAGCCTTGAGAAATGCCTTACAGATCACGCTTTATGAAGCTCTGCCTTATACTCCTCATTCAATTGTCACGCCGTGTAACGTCTTATACTCCTCATTCAATTGTCACACCGTGTAACGTCTTATACTCCTCATTCAATTGTCACACCGTGTAACGTCTTATACTCCTCATTCAATTGTCACACCGTGTAACGTCTTATACTCCTCATTCAATTGTCACACCGCGTAACGTCTTATACTCCTCATTCAATTGTCACACCGCGTAACGTCTTATACTCCTCATTCAATTGTCACACCGTGTAAGGCAGGCTTTTTGTTATCCTCCTTTTAGAAATAGCAGGTTGAGATTTGGTTAAAAGTCTAGATCTTCGGATTACACATTTCAGAAAGTTTTTATTTATTAAGACGCGAAGTGAAACTATGTTTTGTAACCATGCTTTGAACGAAAGCGGGCTGGGAGAGCCCCGTCTAACACATGTGAGCCGGCTGACGGGGGGTTCGTAGAGTCCGCAGATCAGACAATCTGTCCTTCCGACCGCGACGGTCCTCCTAAGATCAACACGGTATTCTTGATGAGGCCCGACAAATGCAAAGCGAGTCATAGGATCCAGGATGGCACACATTTTATGGCAGAAGCTGGACGAGTCGGTTACCAGATAACAAATGGAAGCATCCTCTTGCAGCTAAATTAGGAAAACGTGAGCCCCGGTGCGAGGACAACACCATCTGTGTGAGGCAGCATGATGAGCATGTGGCAGGTGCAGCAGGTGGATGGAGGACACGGTCGCATCAGCAAGAACTGAAACGTGCTGAACTTGAGCCAGGCGGCTGGAAAGGATGCGTGTGACGCCTGCGGCAGCCGAGAGAGAACATTCACAGAAGCAGCGCTTTCTCAATGGATTTGCAACACTTGACCCGAACCACCGTCTTCACTATTCCTGCCAGGCGCCTGGCCGGGGCAAGGGCCGTGGCGACTGGGAGCGCCCAAGCCAGAGGAGAAGCTCAAACCGCAGGCCAGGTGAAGGAAAGCTGCTTTAATAACCAGTTCTAGAGTCCAGACACCACTGTTTTTTCTAGAAACAGAGGATCGGAGAGATATTCAAAGATCCCGAGTCTATTGCTGAAGATAACTCATCTCAAATCAAGCTATCCCTCCCTCCTTTAGACTGCAGGGCACATGCGTTGGAGACAGACACTGCGTTGTATTTTTCTTTGTGTACGGTCCTTGGAAGGCAAGATACTGGGGATAGTGGGTAGATGTCTTTGGGTTTTTTACAAATATTTTATTTATTCATTTGAGAGAGAGAGAGAGCAGGAGCAGGGGTGGAAGGGACAGAGGGAGAGGGAGAAAAGATTCCCCGTGCAGCAGGGAACCCAGTGTGAGGCTCGATCCCAGGACCCTGAAATCATGACCTGAGCCCAAGGCAGACGCTTCACCCCCTGAGCCACCCAGGGGCCCCGCCCTTGGGGGTTTTACACATCTTTGCAAACTGCCAGCCCAGGACCCGGGTGTGGTTGGCCAAGGAAAAAGTAGGTCTCTCGCCGGACTGATGGTGACACGTTCTGGGGCATCTTCAGTAAGTACGGGGGATGCGGGCCCACACCTCGGTAGAGCAGATCCTGGCCACACAACGCAGGAATCTCCCATAATGTTCCGCAGGGAAGGGGTGCAGTGACTGCTTGGGCTGCTGTAACGAAGTGCCAGTGGCCTGGTGCCTTAAACCACAGACACGGACGTCTCCCAGCTCTGGAGGCTGGGAGTCCGAGATCAGGTTCGGCACGTTCCGTTTCTCCTGAGGGCTCACTCCTGGGCGTGCAGACGGCTGCTTTCTTCTCATGTTCACACATGCTATTTCCTCCGAGCACGTGTGTCCTTCCTGGACAGACCCCAGTCCTATTGGATCAGGACCCCACCCTTATGACCTCAGTTAGCTGTAATCACCTCTTCAAAGGCTGTTCCTACACACAGTTACACTGGAAGTTAAGGTTTTCAGATACGAATTTGTTCTTAGCCAGGAAGAATGCCTCTAGTCGCTGGTAACTTATTTTTTCTGGAGCTGCAAATACAGAAAATGGGAGAACACTGGCATGATTTTTTTTTCCTGAGAGCTGGCACAAGGACCAGCTGCTGCTGCCTGAACCTAGGGAGGGAGCATCTCCTTGTCTCTGTAGCCAAAGACCAAAGTGTCCCCTGTGACCAGCTAGCTGTTCTTCGAGGGCTGTTTGCAGTGACTAGCACCTGGAAGGACCTGGAACCCACAGCAGGTGTGCCTCAGGTTCAGAGGCCAAGCCTGCAGAAGGGAAGGCTTTGGGGCATGCCTTCCTAGCCAGAAGGATGGAATCTTTATGTAGTCCATTGTTAGGGACCCATGGTCTGTATCCCCCTGGAGAGCAAAAGCCTGATGTGAAGCTCTTGGTTGTAATATAAGTGCCTGACTTTAAACTTTTGATTGCCAAGACATGCATTTCAATGATATCCATCTCAAAGAAACACGCTGCAAGCTGCAGGACAGAGCTCCCAGGAAAACAGCCAGGCAAGGCAGGAGGCTGCCCCCCATGAAACGTCCTTTGTGGAAAGCCTTGGGTGTCTAGGTTGCAGAGGATCTGAGTGACCTCGCTTCACCCTCCCCACACCCTAATTCCTGCTCTTCTGCTTTAAATTAGCCTCTAGTGAGCCCATAAATCCAAGGCACCCCACCCTCGACCCCAGGAGAAGCAGAGCCCCAGGTCTGCCCGTGCTCTCTCTACCCACGGCTTGGCTGTGTGGCCTCAGACACGCCGTGTACCCTGAAGGACCTGTGAGTAATGAACCTTGTTCCCCAAGTTCCCTGATGCTTTTTGCCGAAGTGCATCCTGCGATCGTAATGAAAACCACGAGGGCCGGCACAGCCCCATTGGCTCCAGGAGGGAAAGTCCGGGGACTCACTCAAAGTACTGCCGGCCTGGGTGGGTGCCTCCTGCCTTCCCAGCCAAGGGCAGCATTAGCAATAGGCGAAGACCGATACAGCATCCCCCGAAATTCACATGCCGTGTGCCCAGCCCCCCAGCGTGATGGTATTTGCACAACGGGCCCTTGGGAGGTGGTGTGGGTTGGGCGAGGTCCTGTGTCAGGCTCGACAGAGGGCTTGCCCTGTCCCCACGCCCTGGCCCTGAGCAAAGGCTCTGTGAGCCCAGGGAGAGCAGGGGGACATCTGCAGGCCAGTCAGAGGGCCCCCAGCAGAGCCCAACCTGCTGGCTCCCTGATCTTGGGCATCGGGTCGCCAGAACTGTGGAAAGTCACTGCCCACTGTGTCGGCTGCCCGGTCGTGGGGCTTTGTCACGGCAATCCGAGTATACCAGGACAGCTGTTCCCGTGTCCACACAGAAGGACACACTCTTAGGAGCTGTCATTGTTTTTGCCAGCATTCATTTAGGTATGAAGAAACGTCACCCACAACAGGTCCAGAGGGGCAAAAGGGGGCATTCACCGGTGACATTCTGGACGGAGATGGGATCACCCCAGCTTCCAGGTGACAGCATGTTTTATAGATGGTAAAAGTGAAAGGAACTGACCGTCTGAACAAGAAAGTTTGTCCGGTTTGACTTTTACTAGAAAAATTGGTCTAAGCTTCCTAGTGTTCAGTGAAATGAAAAAAGTATTGATCAGGAAGTGGTCAGGAACTTCTGAACCACCTTTGGTTGCCAGAGCTGATGAGAGTTCCAGAATTCCTGCTGATCCCAGAATCCAGGGGGCTGTGGTGCTACATTTGAAGCAAAATTTGAACAGCTTTTAGAAATGAAACTTTTCTCCGAAGTGGCCAGGTGGTCTCATCCAAACCTGAAGCAGTGAATAAGCAGGAAACGCTCCTAAGCAATGTCATGGCAGAAATCAAGGTTATACGTGTGTCTGAATCTCCTCTGAATCCCTTCTTCAACTGGAACGCAGACCTAAACTTTGATTCTGTGTTTAAAAACCCCTCCGGACCTTGCAGGCTTACTGTTCAATGAACAGAGCTGCCCTCCACTTGGTGCTGCTCTGACCCCAACGATTCGGACAGACAGCATCAGACCATTTCGCCCCAACGTGATTTCCCTAAAACCCTGAAACACAGTGCAGGATGGAGTCATTTTCTATAATGTTGTCAAGGTAACACAGTTTTACTTGATGTTAACAAGTAAGACATTAAAAAGAGAGAACACTCTCGCAGGTCAAAAAAGTTTGGGAAATGCTACATGAAACGACCATCTCCCTCCCGTTTTTGTTTTTTTTTTTAAAGATTTTATTTATTTATTCGACAGAGAGAGAGACAGCCAGCAAGAGAGGGAACACAAGCAGGGGGAGTGGGAGAGGAAGAAGCGGGCTCCCAGCGGAGGAGCCTGATGTGGGGCTCGATCCCAGAATGCAGAGATCACGCCCTGAGCTGAAGGCAGACGCTTAACCGCTGTGCCACCCAGGCGCCCCTCCCTCCCCTGTTTTTTAAATTCATAGTTTCTAGAATGCATCAATACAGTGACGTCCTTTGGTCTCCAGGGAACGAGGCGTTCTGTGTTTCCCGCAGGTCCTCTGGCCCCGGGCCGGGGCACCAACTGTGATCAGGGATACGGGTGAACTTGCCCTGATCATGGGCTTTGGCATCAAAAGCAGAAGTGGGGCGCCCTCACGCACATGCCCCAATTCACCCAGGAGGAGGCGTTTAAAACGCTGCCCCAACTTGTGCATAGAAATGGGTGAGAAGGGGCACCTGGGTGGCTCAGTCATTAAGCATCTGCCTTCGGCTCAGGGCACGATCCCCAAGTTCTGGGATTGAGCCCCACATCAGGCTCCTCCGCTGGGAGCCTGCTTCTTCCTCTCCCACTCCCCCTGCTTGTGTTCCCTCTCTCGCTGGCTGTCTCTCTCTCTGCCAAATAAATAAATAAAATCTTAAAAAAAAAGAAAAAGAAATGGGTGAGAAAAGCCATTGGTTTAGTTATAATAGTAAGTGTATTGGTAAGCAAGCAAAGGTACACATTGGGATTTTAAACAGAAAAATGTAAACAGAATTTCATGTCCAACAGAGGAAGAGTCTCCCAACACCCGTGACAGTGACCCCTGGGCTTCGTTAGGCAGAAAAACTTGGCAATTTGGAAGTCAGATGAGCAGATACAGAGTCAAGTAAAAATACTAATTGGCACATCGGCATGTTTGGCGATAATTGTACTGGTACCAATTCAATGAACCACCAGTTAAATAAATTTCTATACCAATTGTGTCATCAAAAAGAATTTTCACATTCCAAATGTCAGAAAACAAGGAAAGAAGGTTTGTACATTGCTGCAGTGTCCATGGGAATTTCTGGAAAACCCTTCTATTTTGTCGTATTCTACTCGGTAGTGAATATGCAAATATATTATCATTTTCATTATTTAATTAACAGGGTTTTGTAATGCATTTTTAATTAAAATAAGGGTTCGTTTTCAGATGATTTTATTCATGTGTCTCATTACCACTAATGGAATCATAAAACAGATGTACTCGTAATACTCATGTTTGGCCATCTGATTGCAACACAATAATTGAAAATGTGCCTTTGCGAGTGCTTTTTCTGGTCTGGGTCTATGTCGCAGACACCATGTCTATGCTGTGAACCCAGAGCATCCCTTCCTCTATGCAGCTGCTGAAGACACATGGAAACATAAGGGCAAGAAACTCTTCCAAACCACGTGTTTGGTGTGGTTGTTGCTGTGTGCTGAATTTAAGGCTTTCCCCTGAGATGTAGATGCGAGGACAGGGGACGGCAGGGACAGGAGTGTTCTGGTTATGCCACAGGTAGGATGGGGGCCATTCCCTGGGTCCCTGTTTGGAGTGATGGAGTCACTTAAGTCAGCCACGTGTCCCTCCTCCCAACAGCGAATTCAATCTCTTCCCCTTCACCCCTCATGCCCCGGTGAGACATTTTAAACCGTCCATGCTGCCGTGTGTACAAGGAGGAATATGTCCCAATATAGGACTGCAAAAGTGAGGAGCCCTTTCGTTCTACTTTGGAAAGACATCTGCAGAATACGTACAACTACTCCTCAAATTCAAATCATTTTAACTGAAAATTACATTGTTATCAAAAAGCAGAAACAGACCTGTAAGTACAGAAGACACATGTCCAGAGGGGAGGGGCGTGAGAGTAGAGGGAGGTAGAAGCTTCCGGTCACAGAATGGGTAAGTGACGGGGATGTAAGGCACGGCACAGGACACACAGCGGATGGTACCGGAATAGCATCGTACCGTGACTTACAGCGGCTACACTTCGGGGAGCACAGTGGAACCTGCAGAAAGAGCGAACCACGCCGTTGTATTCCTGACACTAATGCAGCATTGCGTGCCAACCAGACTCAAAGGAAAAAGAATTAAGAAAATAAAATGACATTGTTGCTAAAATGCCTCCCTTGATCTTAAAGAAGAGAGTGTACGAAATGGGCCATAAAAACATGGTCAGTCTAAACCCTACAGGACAGCTCTCAGGCGAAAACCAAAATAAAGCAGAACCCAGAACTGAAAGCGTCTTAGAAATGTATTTTTCTCTTAAAATCTAATGGACTTTCATTCTTCTAGCAGAGAAGGAGGAGAACAGATGTCCCTGCCTCACACAGTACTGAGGCTCGGGCACGATCGGGGGAGGAGGGCGGCTGCTCCTAGGAAATGCACTGCCCATTCAGACGTAGGCGTTTGCTTTCGGTTCTGAAAACGACTCCAAAAGTCATCTGCACTCTGTCGCTACTTTAAGAGTAAATCACTGATACACTAATAGCCCTGACGGATCCATTTTATTTGATTAATCAAGTTGCTTGATGGGGTTCCAATGTTTTGTATTCACGAGGGAGATTGGATTGCATGATGCACAATTTTTCACGCTGATTCCTCTAATTACCAAACTTTAATGCAGTTTCTGGTCAAAAATCACAAATGTATTTGATTTAACAAATGCTTCCTTCACCACAGACAAAGCCCTTGAGGTACGCTCTTAGAGGTGGGGATGGTTTTCTTCTTCGGCATTACCTAATCTGATAGAGTGCAGCCAGATGATTCAAAGTGAAAATCCAGATGAGGAAAGTACTTTAAGAGTTTCAGAGCCCTTTTTAAATTCCTGCTGGCTATCCTATCATGCTGTGTCATGTGTCACGACAAGTGTGCCATATGCGATTTAACATAAGTCAGTGAGAGAATTAATAGAGTTAATGTAGCTAGCTCCATTGTCCAAGGGTGCAAATTACGTTTGCTGAAAGTGCGGGGCTTTAAGGGCAGAATTTTCTTTATGGCAGATCCCGAAACGGAGCTAATCTAACTGTGTGAAGAATGCAGTGTAGACAGAGGATCCTCTGGGGCTCAGTTGGAAGGAGGTGCCCAGGGAAAACCCTGAATTAGCTCTTTGGGAAAAATCTGAAATAGAGAGGGCATTGGTAGATGGAGCAGGGGACCTGGAGATGTCCACAAGTAGGCTGAATCTCCCATGTCGCCAGAGGTTCGGGACGGCTGACCTTGAGCACAAGAAGGGACCTCAAGGAATACGGGTTCCCACAGGAAAGAGCATGCTTCTCTAGGAACCAACCAGAGATGTTTTCTATCTTTGTCCGGGGTTCAGAGAAGTATCTCCCCAGGCCAAGGCCTCTGACATGGAAATGAGAAGGAAAGACAGTCTATAAGAACTGAAGTGCCCCCAAAGCGCAGACATGGGGACACAGTGCCGAGTGAGCCCTGAGTCCTCTTATGTCTGATGCAAAAAAAAAAGAACCCCCTGGCTGAAATAGTTTTGGAGTCTCCCTACGTCTGATCAGTGTCTCCATGCAGCCTCTTCTATTTCATGGTTGATTTTGTATGGATCCCATCATCTTCTGTTAGTCGTACTTTTTCTTGTAACTCTGAACCAACAGCATTGACCTGATGCCGGGACAGGAGAAGAATACAGCCCAGCTAGTCTATCAAAGCAAACATTATGCCGAACAAGGTTAAACAGGCGAAGACTTTATTCAAGGCTATTGCAGTAGGGGAGGGCTACCAGAACTCAGTCTGAACTCAACTCCGCGGACACCAAGAGGCAGGGAGTCAGTTTTCTCCATGAGCTTGTGGAAAAGCACTGGTGAGTGTGAGGGAAGAGGTTGGTCAAAAAGTGCATCCAGCACGTTGAGCTGTTCCTGCATCTGCTACGGTTTCTGTCCCTGATTAGGCCATCTGTGTTTGCTCATTGTCACCTGTCAAACTAAAAGCTAGGAGACACGGCTGGTATCTTCCTTCACGATCACATCTCAAAGGCATGGCCCCCAGCTTCTTGAAGAAGACGTCCCTAGGCTGTAAAAGTGGCGAGAGGTTTTTAAAAGAGTTCCATGTGTATCAAAGGTACAGAAAAAAGACTTAAACAATTACAAGTTTCCCAAAGAAAGTACTCAAATACAAGGGAAGCCATAGGCCAAGACTCAAGAAGAAATCTGTCTAGAGTTTAGTCAAGCCGAGGGGGATCTTAAGGTCATCCCGGACAAGTCCACGAACTAGAGATTGGAGAGCTTATTCAAAACTGCCTGAAAGAAAGCAATAGTGCAAACAAAAATTAAAGGAGAAAACAAAACCACAATCTGAATGCAGAAAGAGAGAGCCCAGCAAACGGACACCACATGGAAAAGCCTGACACAGGCACGCGCATCATGTCCACCCACGAATTATGGCTGCTCCCGCAGCTGCCCAGGCTCATCAGACCCTGGCAGAGACTACTGGTGATTCTGTTGGATTCATTTCCTACCATCGAAATCACGAAGTGGGATTCCGCAGTGCATTCCAATAGCCAGGCTTGAAATGGTGATCATGTCGTGTCTTCACGACCAGCAGGTAGCAAGGCAGGCTATGAGCAACAGGCAAGGTGCCCCCGGGGTCCTGAATGACTGCCACTCCATGACTTCCACGCATGGTGGGGCAGAGCACGGGTGCTCCAGCGTAAGGGCGTCTTCGAAGATGTGACTGGGGCGTACCAGGCAGCTCCCAGGACCTCCACCCGTGATCTCGGGCAGAACAGACTTTGTGAAGAATGGACTCTGCAAGGTGCTGCTCCCAGGCTCGCTCAGGGTCTGGTGAGCCCCGACACAGCCTTTACCCTCAAGTCAGAGACTCGATGAAGAACAGTGACCTGTGCACGAGGGGTGTTTTTCAAACAACACCCAGGCAAAGACAGCCAGGCAGAGGAATCTAGCAGCCAGTCAGGTACACAACTGTAGAGATTCACAGAATGTCTGGATACAGACAAAGAAAAATGAATAAAGAAGAGTCAAAAGTGGTTGTTGGAGAAACACGGGTCCAAGTGTCCAGGGCAAGGCTGCGTGAGGAGAGCCAGAGAGGAGCACACATGACAGACGAAGGCTGAAGGACGTTTCAAGGTCAGATGCTACCTGCAAGGATGGGACGAGCCAGTCCGTTGGCTTGCTGGACCCTCACTGGGACCCCGCTGAGAGGGATTTCCACAGTGTGGGTGGAAGATTCCTGACCTCGGCTGGGGTGCAGGGAACCGAGGAGGGGAAGCACGAAGGACAAATAACAGCTTGTGCTTCTAGAAACACCATTACGAGAAATAGGAGAATCTTCAGATCGTATCTGAAAAAAATCAAGACCAAGAGAGGTTGGAGGTGTTCTGCTGTAAGTTGGTTGTTTACGCCGTAGACGTGAGGATGTTTCTCCGGGGACGTTTGCAAAGAGACAGAGAAGGAAAGTCTCATTATGGGAGGTCAGGACGCTGTAGGACCGACGTGACAGGGAGAGCAGCGGGCAGCGGGGAGAGCAGGAAAAGCCACGGGCCCCAGAGCGGGCCACTCCGGGGTGGGGGCTGCTTGTTCTCCGAGAAGAAGCTGGCTAGGGCCCAGCGGACTAGTAAATCCTGGGCGTGGTTGTTCGATCCTTGGAGAAGGCGTTGGTGGAGGATACCCATCGAAGTCAAGGATCAGTTTTGCACGGGTACCAGACTAGATCAGAAAGACCGTTGGCCCAGAGGGCCTGGCCATGCACGTTTCTCCAGCAACACTCACGGCCCCGGTGTTAGTGTGAGGGGAAGCCAGACAGCCACAGGACGGACACAAAGTCATTTCTGGGGACATGTCCAACTTTCACCTCTTTTGGTCTGAGCTGGAGTGTAAGGCCTGGAAAGCGGATGGGAAATTAAGATGTTGGCATCAGCAAAGAAACAATGTCGCCTGCCCTGTCTCCATCTCCTCCAGGGGAGAGTCTGCCTCTGCATGCCCCAGCACCAGAAGAAATTCCTAGCTTCCTGTCCTTTGCTCCCACTCACTCACTCTGCCCCAAGAAGGAACAGCTAGCCAACTCGAGTTTGGGGCACAGGTCCCTGGACTGAGGCTTCGCTCAGCTCCCTTGGCTTTGCTGTCCCCTCCCCTGCATTTTCTATCCTCGAGGAATTCCTTCTCGTCCCGGCCTCCTCTGCAGTCAGCACAGCAAAGCAGTGCTCTCCGCCACACCCAGCGCTCCCCCAGGAGAAGCCAGCCAGGCACTCTGGCGGGGAAGTTGGGTTCAGAGCTGCATTTTGGCCTCAGGTGCAAACACCCTTCTCCTGTACAGGGTAACTGCTTAAAAACTGCTGGTTTAATCTTCCTTTGCAATCATCCGTGCTTTGCAAGCTGCCCTGTTGCCCACAGGGCAGGATGAGGTAAGGTGTTGATGCCAAGCCTGCCAGCACGTCCCCAATAGGCCGACCCACAGAATTTCCTGGTTCAGTGGAACTGAAGGGAGACATGGTAATCTGGGGTTTTAGAAGAATTCCTCGGGGGCCTCTGCTGGCGAGCCCTGCTCAGAACACTGATGTGGTAAGGAAAATCTTTCTAGAGAACAAGGGGCCTCTCCTGCTCAGGCGTCTAACCAAGGGCAATCCATAGCTCCAACATAAGAATGCAAGAGAGTTCAGGAAGGGATTCATGGGCCCCTCCTGGGCCTGCAACCCAGCGTGGGAACCACGCGGGATCCCCACAGGAGAGCCCGACCATCAGAACAATTCAACTCGTTAACAACAGAGGACTTCCTGGCAAATCCAAACGGTGATATAAAACACGCACCCAGATGGGGAAGATATAAGACAATGCTCTTTGGACTTTGGTTTTACAAATCAATTTCTAGAACCGTCTACATGTCATCAGTCTGCATGCTCATGGCTGTTTTGGACGCCACAGGTGGGGCTCACGTCCGAAACACTAGATGCAGCCCAAGGCCCTGGCCTGGAGTTTTTAACGTGCATCCCCACCAACCCATCACATCTGTCTGCGCTTAGTCATGAAGGAGGCCGGAGAGCAGGACGGACCCCGGAGCATGCTCCCCGCGCAGCCGCGGAGTCTGGAACTTATGTGTAAGTGAGGGCTCACAACGTCCAGCCCAGCACCCTGTCAGACTGGGGGACAAACCACGGGGAGCGTCTTCCCATGTTCCCAGCAACGGAGGGGTTCCAGCCCTGGTCTGCCATCAGAGCCTCCCCGGCCGGTGGCCCCAGCAGTGTGTAAGGACCAGGAGAACCAGCAGACTCCACTCCATGTCCCTAGGTGGTCTGCTGCTCCCGCCAAGGGACTCACCACTGAGTCCAGAGCGCTTACCGAAGCTCTGTCCCCGCCCTCCTCCTTCTTAACAACCCACGCATCCACTCAGAAAGTGGCACCGTCCTCCCAGGGACAGCAGCAGCCCGCAGGCGGGGCGGAGGGAGGAGACCGGGGAACCGGGGGTCACACGTTCCAGCTCAGTCTCTGTGAGGAGGCTGGAGTCCTTGCAAACAGGGCATTTCCATGGTCCCACCAGTCCACCTCCATGGTCGGGCCTGCATGCCCGCCGGCCTCCTTTGCCTGCCCCTGTCAGCCTCCTCTCCTGCTCCAGCCCCCCGGAGGCCTCCAGTGCCGTGCCCAAGCTGGCCTTTTTCCTTCCTTGTGTCTTGGCACATCCTTATGCCCCCTCTGCACCCAGAACTCAGAGAAGCCCTCCCGGACTGGGCAAATGTAGGTCCTGCCATTCTCCTCTGTGGCAGATGGTCCGGGACTCCCTCTGCAGCACTGACCTCGGAGGGCAGTGACTTCTGCATCCTTGACGAGCGTGCTGCTTCCTCACGCGAGGGCCTCTGTGTGATCTTGTTCACGGTGCCAGCTCTTGCACTCAGCGCACTGCAGACACGTGCACTTTTACTGGAAGAACTGAGTTCCAGGTCTGGTAGATTGGTCCAAATCTAACAGTCCAGGTAGCAAGGGTGGCATCAGGCCAGCAACAGCCCCAGACAGTCTGCACCCTGTTCTGTTCTTCCAAAACACATGAAGTGATTCCACTGTTGCTGGGAAAATGCAAGTCACCAGGGATACAAGGTGTCTCTGCTTCGAACGTTTGCCCAGGGAAGGGGGTTTTTCATACTTAATGAAACAGCTGTAACCCCATGTCATCGGTGTTGTGATCAAGGCCGTGAACAGCACCATGAGAATGCAGGAAGTGAGCAGAGGACCGTGCAGTATCCAGGGCAGCTAGACAGAGCCTGGCTTGGGAACACCGGGTTGAATCCATGGCGGAAAGGGAGCTGGATAACTGGCACCCATGGAGTGTGGTCGGGAGCTGACATGGGACCAGGGAGTAGCCCGGGTGCCCCGCACCTGGCCGAGCATTCCTCTCACCCACAGATGTGAGGGATTCCTGGCCCTTCTGGACTGCTGGGATTCACTGGATCTCAGGCCAAGTCCAGCAAGACGCATTTCTGATGGACACAACGGGATGTACTCCTGGGGATGAAGATCAGGCCGTGTAGGCAGAGTCTGGAACAGGATGGGGAGAAGGGAGGCCGCTGTGCACGGCAGTTTGTCTTCCTGTGCAGATAACTGAATAGTAATCATAGAAAATACAGATGCCCGTCCTGTGCTGTCACTGTGCTGTGTGCCTCTGGGGTCCTCACCACCACCTTCGAGAAGACATTAATGCACCCTCTATGGACTGAACGTGTCCAACAAATGAGCAGGACTAGATGAGGTCATGAAAATGGGCCCTCCTGATGGGGTGCTGCCCTGACCAAGAGAGACACCAGAGAGCCCGCAGTCCTTCCACATGCGTCAGCCAGGAAAGGCCAAATGAGCACATAGTCTGCAGTCCAGGAAGAAGCCCTCACCAGAACCCGACCATGCTGGCCCCCTGACCTCACACTCCCAGCCCCCAGACCTCACACTTCCAGCCCCCTGACCTCACACTTCCAGCCCCCTGACCTCACACTCCCAGCTCCTCTGACCGCACACTTCCAGCCCCTTGATCTCACACTTCCAGCCCCCTGACCTCACACTTCCAGCCCCCTGACCTCACACTCCCAGCTCCTCTGACTGCACACTTCCAGCCCCTTGATCTCACACTTTCAGCCCCCTGACCTCACACTTTCAGCCCCCTGACCTCATACTTCCAGCTCCTGACCTCACACTCCCAGCTTCTCTGACCTCACACTTCCAGCCCCCTGACCTCATACTCCTGGCTCCCCTGACCTCACACTTCCAGCCCCCTGACCGCACACTTCTAGTCCCCTGGCCACACACTTCCAGCCCCCTGACCTCACACTTCTGGCCTGCAGAGCATGAGAAATAGACATCTGCCGTGTGAGCTGCTGGCCTATGCTGTTCTGTCATGGTGCCCGAGCTGGCTAAGATGCCTCCGGACCCGACCCCACTCTCTGGGCTGCCATCACCTGCCCTTCGCCAGGTTCTTCAGCTGGCTGTTCCTCCCCCTTGTCTCCAGAGCCCATGCACACCCACAGGGCAATGGATCCCTTCTGCTGCTGTGACGAGTTACAGCAAACTAACAGCTTGAAACCACACAAACTTACTGCCTCATCCCCTTGTAGGTCAGAAGCCTGGCCAGTGTGACTC
This sequence comes from Ursus americanus, assembly GCF_024610735.1. NCBI lineage: Eukaryota > Metazoa > Chordata > Mammalia > Carnivora > Ursidae > Ursus > Ursus americanus. The sequence goes on along the minus strand of NC_142141.1, from coordinate 61,335,804 downwards.
ATGCAGTTTCTCTGCTCCGGGTCTCACGTCCCCAAGATCGTGGTAGTGGACAGGCTGTGTTCCTTTCTGGAGGTCTGGGGAAGAATTCATGACCAGACTCACTCAGGCTGTTGGTGGAATATTCTTCCAGGTGTTTGTAGGCCCATACTCGCTAGCTTTGGGTCTGGTGTTGTCCTCAGCTTTTAGCAGCCACATCCCTGCTCACGGCACCCTCTAAACCAGCGTGAGCAGGGGTACATCGGTTCCTTCTCGTGTCCAGACTCTCTCCAACTGCCCCCCTGCCACGTCTCTCTTCTGCCCCCAGCCAGAGAAACTTCTCTGCCTTTTTTTTCAGGGCTCATATATTTAGATTGGGCTGAAGGGATAATTCAGGATTATCTCCCTGTTCTAAAATAGATTACCTCATCTATCTGCAAAGGCCCTTCTCCACAGTACCCAGAATGCTCTCCTTCCCAAAGACAACATCGACATAATCATAAACGGGTTGCTCCTAACATCAGCAGGCAACACCGATGGTACAGATAGGAGAACTTGACAAATACGTATCGTAGCTGGACGCTTCAGCAGTCCTCTGTTGGTAGTTATGAGATCAAGCCAGCAAAGGAGATCATAGGCCTGAGCAGCGTTATCCATCACCTTACTCTGTGGACTCTTATAGGCTACTCCACCACCAACAGCAGAATACACATTCTCCTCACACTTGCCTGGAACATCCGCTCGGAGAAGTCACGGTCTGGACCATAAAGCATAGCCCCACACATTTAAAAATTAGAAATCATACAAAGTGTATTCTCAGACAATAAGGGTGTTAAACTAGGAAACAGTAACAGAAGGGTAGCTAGAAAATTGGCTAATATGCTTATTTTGGGAATTAAACATAACAACCCATGAATCAAAGATGTAGTTCCAAAATGAATCTTAAAATACTTGGATCTAAATGAAAATGAAGTACAGCTCACCAAAATTTGGATGCGGCAAAATCGGCACTTAGAAAGACAATTGTCCCATCAAATATGTATATTAGAGAAATAAAAAAAGATACAAACTCAACCACATAAGCTTCTACCTAGACAAGGAAGATCAGGTTAAGTCTAAAGTAAGTAGAAGAAGTAAATAATAAAAGAGCATAAATTAATGAAAAGGGGAATTAAGAAAACAATAGAAAAAGATCAATGAAACCAAAGTTTGGCTCTTTTTTTTTTTTTTAAGAGCGCTGGGTGTTATACACAAATAATGAATCATGGAATATTACATCAAAAACTAAGGATGTACTGTATGGTGACTAACATAACATAATAAAAAATTATTATAATAAATAAATAAATAAATAAATAAATAAATAAACAAAATGCCCAAAACAAAACAAAAAGACCAATAAAAAGGATGAATTCCAAACAGGCTAAAAAAAAGCAAACATAAAGACGTAAATTACTAATATCAGGAATGAAAAAGATGTCATTATTACAGATCCTATGTACATTACAGGGGTTTTTAAAGCATACTATGAACCATTCTATGCCAACCAAGACAATAACTTCGATGAAATAACTTAAAAGGCAAACTATCAAAACTCAAAAAGAGAAATAATCTGAATAGAACTTGAATAAAACTATATCATTAAAGAAATTGAGTTAATTATCTTCAAAAAAGAAAAAAATACCCAAATGGTTTCATAAACAAATTTCACCAAATATTTAAAGAATGAATGATACTACTTCTCTACAGTCTTCTCTGGAAAATGACGCAGATGGAACACTCCCTAACATCCTATGAGGCCAGCATTACCCTAATAACAAAACCAAGTAAAGACATTATAGTAAAGGGGAACTACAGACGATCTGTCTCATGAACCTCATCAGCATAGACATAAAAATCCTCAACAAAGATCAGCAAATCAAATCCAAACAATGTATACCAAAAAATAAAAATTATACTTGCAACCCAGTGGTATCTATTCAAATGGTGAAAGCCTGGTCCAACACTTTTTAAAATCAATCAATTTAATCCACCATATCAGCAGACTAAAGAAAAAAATCATAAGATATTATCAGTTATAAAAATTAAGCCATTTGATAAAATCCAACACCAACTCATGATAAACACCAACGACAACAGAACCTCTCAGCAAAGTTGAAATAGAATGAGCTTTCCTAATCTGATAACAGCTTATAGCCTGCATCACACTGAATGAGAAACTAGATACTTTCCCCAACGGATTGCAAATAAGGCAAGGATGTCTTCTCTTGATACCCCTGTTCAACATCACACTGGAAGTCCTTGCTACTGCAATAAAAAAAGAAAAGGAAATAAAAGAGGTATGGATTGGAAAAGAAGATGTAAACTGCCTTTATTTTCAGATTACTTGATTTTTTTATGTAGAAAATATGAAAGAGTTGACACAAAAAAGTCCTGGAACAGATAAGTGAATATAGATAACAAGTTTGCAGGATAAAAGGTTAATATAAAAAACCTGAGTTACTTTCCTATAGCCTCACAAACAGCAATTGGAATTTAAAATTTTAAAAAACGTATCTTTTACAATAGGACCCAAAATAAAAGACTTAGGAACAACTATAATAAAATATGTGCAGGCTTATATGTGGAAAACAAAAACTCTCATGAAAGAAATCAAAGATTCCAAGAAACGGGGTGATATTCTAGGGTCATAGATTGGAATACTTAGTAGTATTAAAATATTCACTTCTCTCAACTTTAAGTATAGATTCAAACAATTCCAATCAAAATCCAAGAAAGCTGTTTGGTAGTCAAAAACAAAAATTTACATGAAAGGGGTAATGAGCTAGAAGACCAGCACAATACAGAAAACGAGAGCTGGCGAAGAGCTCAGACTACCTGATTTAAAATCTTACCGTAGGGGCGCCTGGGTGGCACAGCGGTTAGGCGTCTGCCTTCGGCTCAGGGCGTGATCCCGGCGTTATGGGATCGAGCCCCACGTCAGGCTCTTCTGCTAGGAGCCTGCTTCTTCCTCTCCCACTCCCCCTGCTTGTGTTCCCTCTCTCGCTGGCTGTCTCTATCTCTGTCGAATAAATAAATAAAATCTTTAAAAAAATAAAATCTTACCGTAAAGCTACAGTTGACAAGATAACGCGGTAAGGGAAAAAACAGATGGGGACCAGAGACACAGAAAAACTCAGGATGGCGCGCATACATATAGGCTCACACAAATACAGTGAACTGATCTATATAAAAGAATCACTGGCAGTACAATGGAGGAAGTATAACATTTTCAACAAAATAGTGCTGGAATATATAACCATCTATTACTTTTGAAGACAAACCTAGACACAGACCTTACATATTTTCCAAAAATTAATCCAAAATGTATTTTTTGCCCTAAATACGTAATTCAAAACTATAACACTTCTAGAAGGAAACATAAGTTACTTTGTGTTTGGTGATGAGCTTTTAGATACAACACCAAAAACGTAATCCATGAAAGGAAAAAATCAACAAATTGGAGTTTATTAAAATTATATGCAACTAATCAACCATTAAAGACTACATCAAAACTAATGATGTACTATATGTTGGCTAATTTAACGTAATAAAAAAATTAAAAACTGGTGTTCTGTGAAAGATACTTTTAAGAAAATGAAAATCAAGGCCACTGACTGGGAGAAAATATTTTCAAAACACATATCCAATAAAAGATTTGTATTCACAATGCACAAAGAACCATCAAGACTGAACGATAAGAAAACAAACAACCCAAATTTAAAATGTACAAATGATCTGAACAGAAACCCCATCAAAAATATATACATATAACCCTATGACACACAACCAAATGAAAAGATGTTCAGAATCACTTGTTATTAGGGAATTCCAAACTAAAATAGCAATTAGATTCTATCGACATCTAGGAGAATGGCCAAAATAAAAAACAAACAAACAAAGAAAAACCCATCAAACCCAATTGCCACAAAGGTGCACACCAACAGGAGTTCTCATTTATCGCTGGTGGGAACACAAAATGGCACAGCCACATTGGAAGCCAGTACAGCAGTTTCCTATGAAACTAAACAAAGTCCTACCATACAAGCCAGCCATCATGTGCCTAGGTATTTACCCAACTGATTTGAAAACTTATGTCCACACAAATGCTTACATATAAATGCTTGTAATAGCTTTATTCATTATCACCTAAAAGTGGGAGCAGCCAAGATGTGCCCCAATAGATGAAGGGATAAACAAAGTCTAGCACATCCTGACAATGGAGGTCAGGGTATTCCTGGACGGAATGCGCAAGGTGACAAAACAATCTAACGCTCTAATAAATTTATGAAACAACCCCCTAAAGGGAATGAGGGGAAGAGTTCCATCCTAAGCGACTTTAGATATTAGTGGAAGCTATAAAAATAAAGACAAAGTGAGTTGGACGTAGCATTGCACTTCGGTTGAGAAGGGTATTTTGCGTGCGAGCACAGGTTAGCGAACATGCTACGGCTGTACCAGAATTGTCAATGAACAATTAGGTGTACGGATGGCAGAGTGAGAGTCCGTTTCTCACTATTGGAGTGATACAGATGAGCAAGGAGAGGAGACTAGAATGATCCAGGAAGCAATGGAATAGAGTCTAAAATTTCCATTCAACTGATAATTAGCAAAATATAGAAATAGATGGTGCCATATGGAAATATGTATAGATATTTACACATAGAGGGATTACAATACACACATGCATTTCCTTGCTATGCCAGCTGAGAGGGTCGAGAAGCAACAACACCGAGGAGCAATCGATCCATCTGGCTCCCAGATCTCCACTTCTAAGTCTGATAAGGAAGCCAGGGCTCTCAGATAAAGAGCTGATTCCATGACTGAGTGGATATAAAAAACCAGCTTGGAGCATCTTGTAGTACCAGAAGGTAAGGAATTTCTCAAAAACAAACAAGCAAACCAAAAGCGCGATAATGGGGTGTATCAAAAGGACACAGGAGCCAACTGGAAGAGCTCCCTATGGCCGTAGCTAAACACCGAAGTAATAAAGTAAGTAAAGTAGTATTGGATTGTAATTCAAAGTACACAATAAATACTCATAAGTTCACACTGACATACATAAATTATTAAATAAATATATGGGGAAGAATAGACAAATGTCCCATGCAGGAGAACTCCAAATAATTTATGTTGACATTTGCTGTAGACTAAAAATCTTAATGCATCCCTTCCCATTCACGTGTTGTAACCTAACTTTCAACGTTCTGGTGTTTGGAGGTGGGGTCTTTGGGAGGTGATTAGGTCATGAGAGTAGAACCCTCAATAATTGGATTAATGACCTTTTAAAAGAGACCCCAGAGAGCTCCTATGTCCCATCTACCATGTGAGGGCACAGCAAGAAGATGACCACCTATGAGCCAGGAAGGGGGCTCCCACCAGACAATGAAGCTGCCAGCACCTTGGTCGGGGGCTTCCCAGCATCTACAACCATGACAAATAATTCTGTTGTTTACAGGCTGCTCCGTCTACAGTGTTTTGTTAGAGCAACCCGGACAAAGACAATACTCCACTACCCCACTATGTAGTGTGCGTCACATCATGACAAAGAGTACATTATAGAAAGGAAGAAAAAGAGCAACTTTTCAGTGGAGAAGCTGACAAACATTCCCTCAGTCAGGAAATCAAGGTCAGCGTCAACAGTAGTAAGTCATGTTGAGAACATTATTCCCTGGATACAATTAAATGCAAATGGTGCTTGTCTTGAGAACCTTCCTCCCCAAACCCCATAATTTCAGCCTAATCATGGAAAAACATCAGACAAATCCCATTTAATGCAAATTCTACAAAATACCTGACCAGAACTCCTCAAAACTGTCAAGGTCATCAAAACCAAGGAAAGAGGGAGTAGCTTGCGCAACCAAGAGGAGCTTATGGAGACGTGCCTGTTGAATAGAACGCAGTATCTGGAATGGGCCCCGACTAGAGGAAGGACACAGGGTAAAAATGAGGCAATCTGGAGGAGGTGGGGGGATGGGAGAGGCCGGTGATGGGTAGTAAGGAGGGCACGTATTTCATGGTGCACTGTGTGTTATACGCAAGGAATGAATCATGGAACTTTACATCAAAAACCAGGGATGTACTGTATGGTGACTAACATAATAAAAAAATTATTATAAAAAAATGAGGCAATCTGAACCTGCACGTTAGTTAGTAATCATGTATTAGTATCGGTGAACTCAGCGTAACCAAAGTACCTTACTGATGCAAGAAGAGTCCCCCAGACAGGACAAAAACCAGCGTTACCTTACATATTTAATCTGCGGAGTAAAAGAGACTCATGGAAAACTAGGGTTTGATTGTTGTAAAAGAAATGCTTTATTTTTGTATGAACTGAATCATAGCATGTCATTTATAACCAAACTAAGTTTAATTAATAAAACATTTTCCTTCCCAAATGAGGTAACAAGTGAAAAGATGATATTTTATATTTCTTGCTAGGTTTATCCCAACTCTTCAGTTGCAATCCATTTATTTCCTAAAAGAATTATTAAATAAAAGTAAAAACAATAAATAAATAATAAATGTGACTCGATGTCCATCTTTATCCCTTTGTGTTTGTTCTACTGGAGTAATTACTGTACCTCTAATCATTCTGTTTGCTAAGAGTTTTCTACCCAACCTAATCACCACCATGGCTTCTATAATCCATCGCCATCATCATCGCAGCAAACATCTCTCTAATGCTTACCATGGCTCAGGCTTTGCTCTCAGGGTTTATGTAATTAATTCTGCTCCTGCCTTCAAACACCCCAAGAGGTCAATTCCACGGGGCAGCTGAGACACAGAAAGGCTGGGTGACCTTCCAGGCAGAGCAGTGAGATGGAGCTATAGTCACTTTACGCTGCCCCCTTCTGGAGCACGCTCTTCCACCCCCGGGGCAAGCTGGCCCCAACATGGCGGGGTGCTGACTCTCAGGAGAGCAGAAACTCTGCCACTAGCTGGCTCCACTGGGGGCCCATCTGGGAAAGGCACCTCTCACTTCAGTGCAGAGGTAAATAACAAGCCAGGATTTCTTGAACTGGATCAGTTACTGGCACACGCGAGGCCCTTTGTCACCCGTGGGCAGAGTGAGAGGTGATCTCATCCGCTGGGCACCACGGCGCCGGGCAGGGGACGCTGGGGAACCCGGCTCCACTCTTCCCAGGGACTCTATTGCCCGAAAAACATGTGTTTGGCAGCTGGGGGAAAGTGTCAGTTCAAAGGAAATAATAAAAGGCGGGGAAAGAGGGCAGATGTGCATTCTCCAATTATTTACTTGTAACATATGTCCAGTAATTGCAATGTGTTTGTTTTCGTGTTTCGTTACTAGGAACTTTTACCTTATCTCCAAAGAATAGAAGGCCGCCAAGTCACAACATGTCTTGCCTCTTTCTAAACAAGTCATTTATGAGCAGTGAGTGTAATGCTGACTCTGACTATATTAGCAGCAAATCCTGGCTACTTAAAAACTGGGAAATAGCTTCCAGACACTTAATAACTAGCAGACTGGTTCTAGTTGAAATGGCTTTGTAAGCAGTACCTGTTTCCCCGCTTGTCAGGGCTCCTCAGGGAGGACAGACCACGCTCCCAGCCTGACAATCAGCCACCCCAGAGGAGAGTTGTTCAAATTCTGAAAAGCAGTTTGTCAGTTTTGAAAGAACAGACCTGTACATTCACCCAAGGAGCATGTCAAAAAATGGCCTTGTGCTCTTCTAGAGTCAGGACAGAACAAGGGGGAGAATCTGGGCTTTGGTGTAAGGATGTGAACATTTGCCTACAGAGTGACTAGGAGCTAATCACCTCATCTCCAGGAGTCTCCATTGCCTCATCCAAAAATTCAGAGTGATAAACCACACTCCACAGAGTGATGCAAGAGTTAACATAAATGTGCTGAAATACTCAGCCCTGATAATAAACATGGGTCCAGTTTTATTTATTTATATTGCTCTCTGCACCACACCCCATTGAGACTAAATTCCATCTAGTCTCCCAGCAGTACTTAGAACCAACACTTGGGGGAGGAACTCTTGCTGTTATGGGGACAGAGAAACAACTAATTCGTTGACAATCTTGAGACCTTCTGTCTTATTTTCGGTAGATGCACAGCTCCCTTCCCTTGGCTGAAAATTGAAAGGAAGTAAGCAGGTGGGTGCAAATAGCTCCCCAAAGTGGGAATGCAGTTTATTGGAACAATCACGAGAAAAAAAAAAAGTTTGCAAGGTAATCCAGAGTCAAGGCAAAGAGTGTCCTAAATGAATATCCCACTGAATCATCTGGATGTCTTGACATCTACAGAACTCTAGAGCAGTTCATTCTGGGTGTGTTCTCTCACGTGCAATCTCTCAACTACCCTGTGAGAGGCAATCAAGGTCTCCACTTGGCAGATGAGACAGAAGGGCCACACGACGGGCCACCATCCAGTTCACACATCAATCGGCATGATAGCCCGTCCTGCCCAGTGCAGACGCCTGAGCTCCTAACCCAGGTGCTCCCGTGCCGCCAGTATTCTGCAGGCCCTGAGCACGGCAAGGACAGTGCAAATGGCTTATTCAGATCTGCTCTGCTGTGGCCCAGCGGCCCAGGCTGCCAAATCATAAATATTTGTTAGATGAATGCTGTCTAGGTTGTAACTATTTGACCCAGGCAATGTCATGATGAAACGGGTGTTTGGGGAGCATTAGTCTGATAGAGTGCAGGTTGGTTGGACACGAAACATGGGAGTGGAGATGAGAACCAGAAAGCCGTCCTCGGGGATCACCACAGTGGACTGGGGTGATGACATCCGGGGCAGAGGCAGAGCTTAACTCTGCTTTTCCTTTTTCCATTTCACATGACACAGTGTGAGGGGCACACGGAGCCTCGCGCCCTGGGCCGGTTTGCACACTCACCATCCATTGCCCCTTTACTTTGCCTTTTTTCCTCTATGGAGTTGGACACCATTCTGCCTCAATTAGGTTCCCTGGTGATAGACATTCATTCCAGAAGCTCTCCAAAATGGTCACAGAGAGATGCCATTATTGAGTAAAAAAGACTGCGTGATGCTCCGTACCCTTCTCCTGGCGTGTACATCTTAGCCAAGAGGTTGGGTTTGGCATGAGTGTGTGTGTTTGTCATGGCTCTGCACATCTGGTTACTTGCATTGTCTTCTAGAATCCACAAAGACCTTGACTACGGTAGTTCTTTCCACTTGAGGCTTGAAAAAGTGCTTATCCATTCATATTTGTCATGTGCTTATTATACACGAGGCATTCTCTTTGATTGTAGGAGCCAAACCAGGTGCCCACCCTGTAGAAACCTACGTTTTAGAGGGATGAACAAACCAGAAAAGAGTAATCCACTCATGCCTCACCTGGCTTGAAATCCTCCAGTCATTTATCATCAGACTTTGGGCTAAATCTACACTTTGCTTGGCCTGGGAGTTCCATCAGAGTCTCAGCCCCACCACCCCCTCTAGCTGCCTGTGCTAGCTCTTTCTCTTGAGTCCAATTCTCAAGTCCTCCTGAAAGGAGTCTCTTCTCTTACGTGGTCTGTATTCTCTTCTGGCATGTCCTATGCTCCTGCCTCTCCCAGGACTTGGAGCAAAATCCTCCACCTTCGTTGCTCACCAGCTGACCGTCATTTAGTCTCAGCTTCGATGGTGAATCCACTTCCAGGAAGCCTTCCCTAGAGTCCTGTACCCACACCAAGTGGGTGGTCCTTCTTTTTTCAGCCATGAATTTGTGACAGTGTTTTACCATCACTGCCTTTGAACATGAGGATTTTACTGTTTATCTCTGAAATCAATGACATAATGTGCTCCGTATGTGGCTACAGGGAAGGAGGGAAACAAGGAAGGAAGGAAGGAAGGAAGGAAGGGAGGAAGGGAGGGAGGGAGGAAGGGAGGGAGGGAGGAAGGGAGGGAGGAAGGAAAGGGAAGACAGAGTATAAATTAGGTCTTATGACCACCCCTTGCCATTATTTTGCATTATGATTAAGTCTTCTTCCCTCAGGGTCAGTTCTGTCCTTATTTCAATGACAACCAGACACAAAGTAATGAGGTCCTCACCTCTGGTGATGGCAGTAGCAAGAGAGAAAGAGAGAGAGATGGAAGAAATTGGAATGGAAGAATGAATAGTTGGTGACAGGTCCAAAAATGGAATAAAAGGAAGAGCTTTCCTTATCTTCTGAATAGAATGGATACATTTAAAAAGCCATATCTCTTTGCAGACCATGTTCTCCACTGGGCAAGAGTTGGGTACTTGAGTTATCCCACTTAAATCAGAGTATTCATAAGAACATAAAACATGCATTAATGTAGAACTAAGCATGAAAGCCTTAACATAAATGCAAACAGTAATCACTGCACTAAATTATTTTACAAGTGTAGAGACCATCCAAAATATTTCCTCAAGTTTTAATCCAGTAACAGCAAATGTGAATCATACTTTGTCCAACATGGTTAGCTCCTGCCTCCAACCCCCCTCTTTTCTCAATGGAGACTTCTTGAATCCTATCTCAGATTCAAGCATACCCCCCAGCTTGAAGCTTAAAGGACTAAGGACTTGAGCAAGCCATAAAATCCTGATGCGATTAAAAATGAGACCAGAGGAGACAAATAGGCAAGGACCATATTAAGTCTTTAGCTAATGGATTACCTGTTCTGTGAGAATCAGCACAGAGCTAGTGAAGTCCTGTGGTCAGACACTAAAGGTACAAGACAAAAGCCCCAGGAGACAGGAAACTGGGCAGGTGGCAGGTGTGAGGGAAAGCGAGGAGCCAGTCAGAAAGCCATTCTCATGTGTATTGAGTTTGAGAAGTTCTTTGTAGATCTTGGATACCAGTCTTTTATCCATAGTGTCATTTGCAAATATCTTCTCCCATTCTGTGAGCTGCCTCTTAGTGTTTTTGACTGTTTCCTTGGCTGTGCAGAAGCTTTTTATCTTGATGAAGTCCCACAAGTTCATTTTTTCTTTTGTTTCTCTTGCCTTTGGAGATATGGCATGAAAAAGTTGCTGTGGCCGATGTCAAAGAGATTGCTGCCTTGTTCTCAATACACAAGAAATGAATAAACAAATTAAAAAATGGGCAGAAGATATGAACAGACACTTTTCCAATGAAGACATATAAATGGCTAACAGACACATGAAAAAATGTTCAGCATCATTAGCCATCAGGGAAATTCAAATCAAAACCACATTGAGATACCACCTTATGCCAGTTAGAATGGCAAAAATGGACAAGGCAGGAAACAACAAATGTTGGAGAGGATGTGGAGAAAGGGGATCCCTCTTACACTGTTGGTGGGAATGCAAGTTGGTACAGCCACTCTGGAAAACAGTGTGGAGGTCCCTTAAAAAGTTAAAAATTGAGCTACCCTATGATCCAGCAATTGCACTACTGGGTATTTACCCCAAAGATACAGACGTAGTGAAGAGAAGGGCCATATGCACCCCACTGTTCATAGCAGCATTGTCCACAATAGCTAAATTGTGGAAGGAGCCGAGATTCTCTTCAACAGATGACTGGATTAAGAAGATGTGGTCCATATATACGATGGAATATTACTCAACCATCAAAAAGAACGATTTCTCAACATTTGCTGCAACATGGACGGGACTGGAAAAGATAATGCTAAACGAAATAAGTCAAGCAGAGAAAGACAATTATCATATGGTTTCACTTATTTATGGAACATAAGAAGTAGGAAGATCGGCAAGAGAAGAAAGGGAAGAAGAAAGAGGGGGTAGAAAGAAGGGGGAATGAACCATGAGAGACTATGGACTCTGGGAAATAAACTGAGGGCTTCAGAGGGGAAGGGGGTGGGGGCTGGGATAGGCTGGTGATGGGTAGTAAGGAGGGCACGTATTGCATGGAGCACTGGGTGTTATACGCAACTAATGAATCATGGAACACTACATCAAAAACTAAGGATGTACTGTATGGTGACTAGCATAAAATAGTAAAAAAATATTATTTAAAAAAAAAGAAAGAAAGCCATTCTCAGAGGGAACTGGCTCGCACATTTCTTTCCATGGAGCTGGACACAAAGGTTGTGACTTGCACGAGCAAAAGCACACAGTTCACAGGGCGCAAAGCAGCAAGCCTAGGAGACTTGGAGAAACACTCTGAGGAGAATCTTCTTTTAAATTTGAATTTGGATTGCTCACAATACTGGGGGATTCCTTAAAGACAGAATAATTCCAGGATCTCATGAGAAGTCTACTTTGTTGGAAAATTCCTACTCAAGCCTGAGGTGCACTCTGCCGGTTTTCTGAGAAGAGGAAAGTCTATCCAAAGAGCTCTTCTTTATGGGGCAACGATTCTTCCTGACTTCCCCCACCCAGGCCTGAGGACCCCCTCCCCACCACTAAGCTGGCATATGTTCCCCAGGCTTATATTGATTTTAAACTGGTGTCTTGACTAGTAAAGCCCTCAGGACCTCAGAGCCTCCCTCCTTTTACCATTCTGGCCAGGCTATTTACATTCGCCGCTGCTATTTGTAATCATGTGCGTTATTAGAGCACTTGTGAGTTTACGATACATTATCTCATCTGGCCTAAGGATTTGGCACAGTTGTCAGGCATAAGCAACCATCTGGGGGACTCCGATTTACAAGTCTGTCATTAACTCATCAACAAACAGCCCCCGAGCGGCTACCGAAGGCCACTCACTACATTGACTACCTGGGGGAAGCTGGAAAATGAAAAAGCAACATCATGCTAACATGAGCTAAAGGAAACTTCTAGTTGGAGAATAAAACAAACATCCATGAATATTCAAGTTTTGAGAAAAACACTAGTGTTGTCAGAGATATCATCCTTGAATGTTGCCATTTTTCTACATACTCTCCCCAGGTAAGTTGGCTTAACTCTGTTCATGGTTCCATCTTCTCCTCTGAGTAATGGCACCAACAGCACACAGCCCATATCTCTCTTGGGGGCTAGGACTCCCCTCAGAAAATCTTCCTGAATGTCCTTTTGGTACTTCAAGCTGTCAAGTTGGGCTTCATTATTTTCCCCCAAATCTATCCCTTATTCAATATCCCCCTTCCTAGGCCCCGGCTCTGTTTTTAGATATTGGCTCCACACTAATTTCCAGAAACCACAGATTCCCCCCAGCATTTTTCTTATTAATCATCAAAACCTTTTGGTTTAACTTTTTTTTTTTTTTTAAATAGGCTCCACATCCAGCATGGAGCCCAATGTGGGACTCAAACTCATGACCTTGAGATCAAGACCCGAACTGAGATCAAGGGGCAGGCACTTAACTAACAGAGCCATCCAGATGCCCCATGGTTTAACTTTTTAAAGGTGTTTCATACCATTTCTGTTTCTGTTAAACTGCTATCAAACACTTCATGGTGTGTACTTAAGTCAAGGATAGCCATATCATACCGTTTAATCATTACTTCCTTACATGTCCTTTGCTCCTGCAATATTGTGAACTGGGCTCATGAGAACTCTGTTTCCTGGGCCGTGTGTGGTCAGCTGTGGAAGATACTCGAAGATACCCAGTGGATGTGCACCAAAGGAAAGGACAGGGGAATGTCTAAATCCGGTGCTCGTGTTTTCTTCTTCATGGTAAACAAAACTGAGATGGCCGCAAGCATTCCACTCCCTGGTGTCTGGACATCTTCACCCAGTCATCCAATAAAACATTAATCTGATTACTGCTGTGAAGGGATTTTTTAATATGTAATTAAGGTCCCAAGTCAGCTGACTCTAGGGGTTGGGCATAATCAGGTGAACCTTCTTTTCCTGGCAGAAGAGAATCCAAGGAATGAGAGGCATTGAGGGGAGAGAAGACTTCCATTCTTGGCTCTGAAGATGGAGGGGGTCACACGGCAGGGAATGTGGACAGTTTCAAGAAGTTGAGGAGGGGTCCCAGCTGACTGCCAATAAGGAAATAGAAACCTCCCTCCTACAGCCACACTGAGCCAAATTCTCCAACAATCTGAATACGTTTGGAAGTGAATTCTTCCCCAGAGATTCCAGAAAGGCACATAGAACAGCTGACCCCTTGCCTTTCGCCTAGTAGGACTATGAGGAGAGAATCCAGCCATGCAATGTCCACTTGCAACCTAAACAATTATGAGCTGATCAATGGTAGGTTTTGCAGCTGCTCAATTTCTGGTCATTTGTTACGTGGCAAAAGAAAACTCATAACTTTTCGTCTAATTGTGCACTGCTTGAGCGCACAATTAAGGATAATGCTCATTCTTGAACATGTCCATGTCCACCTTAGAACTAAATGCAGGCTTTATAGATGTCATCCTCCAGTTCTCGGGAAGGATGGCCTATATGTTTTCAAAGAACACGTCAGGTTGCTAAAAATTCATATTATTAAGAACAGTTGAGAGGCTCCTGGGTGGCTCAGTCAGTTAAGCGTCCAACTCTTGGTTTCAGCTCCTGATCTTGCAGTTGTGGGATCGAGCCCCGTGTCGGGCTCTGCACTCAGTGTGGAGTCTGCTTCTGAGTCCTTCTCCCTCTCCCTCTCCCTCTGCCCCTCCTGCTCATGCTCCCTCTCTCTCTCTCTCTCTCTCATAAATAATTAAATCTTTAAAAAAAAAAAAAAGGAGTTACAGGCCAAGAGAAAGAGCATCTCCTTTAGCCTCTTATTTTAGAAACCACCCAAAATTTGTGACTCCAAGAATATTTCAACTTCAGTCGTATTCAACTACCAGAGTAAGAGTGTTTGACCCAGGGGCGCCTGGGTGGCTCTGTCGTTAAGCATCTGCCTTCAGCTCAGGGCGTGATCCCAGTAATCTGGGATCGAGCCCCGCATCGGGCTCCTCTGCTATGAGCCTGCTTCTTCCTCTCCCACTCCCTCTGCTGTGTTCCCTCTCTCACTGGCTGTCTCTCTCTCCGTCAAATAAATAAATAAAATCTTAAAAAAAAAAAAGAGTGTTTGACCCATAGATTCCACCAATTGTTAACAAATAAAAATAAACGCCACCAGAAGATCCTGGGGAGGAAGTCAGGTGATGCTGGGAAAATAGCCCAGTAGGCAGAAACATGACTAGAATCTGAGACTTAACTTCAATCCCTCCTAGTAAATGCTTACTTTAAGGACTAACTGGAAACACTTATAACACCTTTTGCAGTGTAGCTTGTATGCTAATGAGGGTAATTATATTTGTGTACAGGGCTTGGACCATTTGCCTGGGAAAACGTTTCCCTCCTCAGGCTTTAATGACACAATGTCCTGGTCATCCAAGGTCCCCCAGAGAGCTGGTGATTAGCGGGTGAAGCCGCTGGAACTCAGCCGATGGGTGCTGCCGCAGTCGGGCCAGCGGATGCTCTGCTTAGGAGAGCTGTGGATGGAGGCGGGGATTTCAATCTCTGCGGACATGTCAGCTGAGCTTCTTTTCTTTTTTTTAAGGTTTTATTTATTTGAGAGACAGAGAGCACAAGCAGGCGGAGGGGCAGAGGGAGAGGGAGAAGCAGGGTCCCCGCTGAGCAGGGAGCCTGATGCAGGACCTGAGCCAAAGGCAGATGCTTAACCCCCTGAGCCACCCAGTCGCCCTCAGCAGAGCCTCTTACCTACACCTGTCCCCGCAGGTACGCCTCCGCCTCCACCCGTCCCTACACCTGTATGAGGAAATGAGGGGCAACTCCGTGCACGCGACACCTAACACCCAGCCGTCGCTCCCGGAGCACCGCCGCTCAGGCGGCTTCCGGGCAGCCTTAGCCCTGATGCGTTCCAGCTCCGGGGAGCTGTGGGCCTCGGACACTGCGGAGAGCAGGGCATCCAAGTACACTGGTCGCTCCCCAGTCACAAACCGTGCAAGTTCTCGGAAAACATGCATTTACGTCTGTCTTGATTCACTTCACTCAACTTTTAACCCTGTGATTGAACACCTTTGTTCACTCCCTGCTTGGCCCCGAGGGGGCAGGGCCTCGCCCCTGTCGGGAGCAAGGCCCCGTTCCTTCCCCTAGCCCCTGCATCACCTGCCGTGGCCAGGACGAGGAGCGGCGTGTGGCATGTGGCCATGCCTGTCCACCACGGCCGCCGGGGACACCAGCAGGGCGTCAGCCAGGGTCACAGTCTCCGGGAACAGGAGGGAATGGGAGCGAGATTCCAGAACGTGGGGGGCCCCGGTAGCCATTCTCCTGGGTGGACAGCGGACACGTGACAGAATCTACAACAGGCTCCTACAGCCACAGAGACTATTTGAAAAATCAAGTGCCAGACCTGGAGCCAGAGTCTAAAGCTACGAGATCAGTGGATAGGAGTCCGGCCTGTCCGCGTTTCATGAACGATCCGAAGCACCTCGATAACATCGGCCAGAGGAGGGGGCCGTGCACAGCTTGTCACTCAACACCCGCAGAGACTGCTTCTGCACGCATCTGGGCAGCGGAGTCAAAGACAACGTCACAGAAGAGGTGACACTGAGTTAGAACCTGAAGCAAGGGCGTCTTCCTCCAGGCCGTGGGAAAGGCGCCCCGGGTGGAAGGCACCGCAGAAGCCAACGCTAGGAGAGGCCAGACAGCCAACGATGATCTGCGGAGAAAAGAGGAGAGCTAGTTCCAGGCCCTGGAGCGCCGGAGGGACCCATGGTGTAGACTGCTGCGTGACCCCACCCAGGACAGACAGCCACTTCCAAATGGGCGCCTTCTCTAAGGGTAATTCCATCTCCTACGCTCTGGGGCTGACCTGGGGTTACTCCAACACCTACGTCCCACGGAGCCTCCCCTTCTCCATTGCTTCCCACTGTCATTCCTGATCAGATTGCCTGTTTGGAAGTGAGCGAAAGTGCAGTCAAAAAAACCCAACAAAAAGCTGCACATAAAAATCCGTGAGATTGATGAAACCGAGCGAGTGTTTCATAACTTCTGCTTTGTGCTGGGAGAAGTAGGCTGTCCTTCTTCTAAATCACACTGATATCACATTGACAGGAGCAATTACTTTCTTTATAAGATGTCTTATTTCTCTGTTCAGACCCTCGGGGAGCCCAGCTTTATCTCCATTCCAGATCATCTGCGTCAATGGGTCTGTTACAATGTGTTCAACTCTTTCTTCCTCTCGTTTTACACTTTAGTTCAAAGGAGGCTTGCATAAAGGGAACGTTTCTAATATTGGGGATTAAATGTTAGCATCTTCTTAAATTTCCTTGGCTGACACCCACTCTGCACAATTGCAGTTGGTCCGGGACTTAGTTATGCTCCCTTAGTACCAATAAACCTGAGTAAAAATATCCATCTAATTGGAACCTTCTTTAGGATGTTTTCTTGATATTTTAAGAGTGTGTGGTTTGCATAGCAAATAGTGAACATGGTGTTGAACATACCACAGTGTGTCCCCCCGCCCTGGACAACAAGGGCCCAGTTTCCCTTCCACCATTAGCTCTATAAACAGGGGCCTGAGTGTTTACAGCAAGCCCTCGAGGGTACACAGCACGCATTCCTCACTGCGGCTCCTCAAGCTCACCCATGTGGCCCCAGCCCTGTAGACAAGGCCGCCATCTTGTCATGGTCCATCTGAAAGAACTGTCTCGCTGTTTGTGTTCTTGGAAAGCATTTTCTCTGAGGCTTACAGATCAACGGCCCCAGGATGTATGGACCATCAGCCACACCACTCCAACTAGAAAAGCCAGTGAGAAGAAATGCACATGATAGGACTCACATATCAAAGCAATGAGTAGATTACTGAACGGATGCACGCACGAAGGAATGAAGGGCATAGCTGAGGTGACTACCCGGTTTGGGGCCAGGTCACATCTAAGGAGGTCACATCTAAGGAGATGAGGGCACCAGCAACTCACACAGCTCTTTGTTCTCTCATCGTGTTCCCCTGTGAAAACAGAGTAAACATAGAATTCTGATGTAGTTTGCAAGTTTCTTCCTCAGACGTAGAGTGCGGGATGATTGCTGGGTTTATTATTGCCAATTACTCAATTACACAATGGTTAATAAAAGACTGTCATCAGTACTACTTCATACTTTTCACAATGTTTCATGACTGTTCATTGCATTTTATAAAGGGAGACAGAAAGACAATGAGTTCCGTGTCTCCTTCCATTAGCCTCCAAGGTTTCATCTATATTTCCCTTCTGTTATATTTTTTGTTTTATCCAGAACAAAATGCTATTCCCTTCTTGTGGAAGCAATTTAAAAAATCACCCATCGCCATATACAGTTCCTTCATTAATTGAAATGTCCACAGACATTTTCATCGGGTTTTCAGACCCATGCTATCCTCATTCAGAAGCTGGACACGGGACAAGCATTACTTCAGCATCCCAAGTGCTGCCTTAGGAAACAAATAGAAGCAAAGAGGGGAAAAGCCATAATGAAACCACAGTCTAATTAAAACCTGACAGTGAGCTCCCTATACCCAACCAGCTCTTGTGGCTGTGACAGCAAACGTGAGTAGAAAACACCACAGACAAGATGCTGTGCTGCTGGATGGTTTCTGGAAAGCGTTAGAGTTTAGGTAAAGAGCCCATAGTCACGGGCTGAGGACTGGGCTTGGGCATCTCTCACTTACTCCAGGTTGGGCACTTTCTGAGTAGTGTGTTCGTGTGTGTGTGTGTGTGCATGCATGCGTGCACCCATGCTGGAGAAAGCCTTGAGCACCTGGTCACCCGGATCATGGGAAGATGGAATCCTAGAGCTGGAAGGGCCTCCCATCAGCTGGCCCAGTCCTGTTCTCCTGCCTCCATGCAGGACCCACTCTACATCATTTCCAGCCTTGACCTGAATACATTTGGGACAAGTGGCTTCCCCACCTCACGGGGGTGTTCTCTAGGTGTGTATTCCTTACAGCAAAGCTATGATCTGATTCGTGTTGAAATGCACCATCTTCTGCCCATCCTGACCTGCGGCACAGCGAGTACCACCCCCACTGCCCCACTCATGCTCAGGTCCTGGCTGCTGCAGGACCTGCAACAATGGCTCCTCATTGAGCTCTGGCCTCCCACCCACTCTCAGGTCCTCCACACGGCACGCATCCTCTGTGGGTGGGCTGAAGACCAAAGCCGTCCAGCTCCAGATGGGAGCAGCCAGACCTGCCTGGCCAGACACTGTCCCCACTAACCCCTCAAATCAAAACACTGCACTTCCATAAATTCACACTCGGGTTCTGTGAGCTTTAATCTCACAAATATATGGAAAAAAAGTATGGCCCTCTGATTGCTGGCAAACTTGTGAACAGCTACCCATAAATTTCTAGAAACTCCTAACTTTACATTGCCCATTGCCATTCCTTCCAGTCCCAGTTCCTTTGTTCTGAATAATTCTGAAGTTCAATTCTGTCACCTGTTATGTCAACAACCCCTCCCTTGACCTCTTAGGTCCTGTACAAATCTTATAAGCATGTGTTTTGGGGCCTTAGAAGTTAACACGTAATAAAGAACAGGACACAGCCGTCTGTGTTTTTGGGTTTTCTCCTTTGACTGATACCAATTAATTAGTGGTTGTCTTTGAGTAGAATATTAAGGCACGTCTGACCTGGTGAGTTGTGGCTTCATCAGGTGCACAAAAATAGCAAAAGGACAGCTACCTGCCAGGCTGAAGTAGGAAGCCCAAAATCTAAAATGTTGTCTGATGCAAGGATGGCACGAGCTTCGTAAGTTCAAGTATGGCTCTTCGTTAATCTTTATGTGACCAGAACCCAGCAAAGTGAATTTACTAAACACAAAGAGAAAAGACGCTGCTTCTGTGAAACTGATTGGACAGGATCTCGTGATTGCTCCTCCTTTTTAAGTGCTCACTGGACTGGTAATAATTACTTCTTCATTGTTGTCAGTGGTCACTGTTGAAGCGATCGGCCCATTGTTTCTGGAATTCACCCTTTTTCCAATTTTGAAATTGGAAAAATATTTGCCTCCTCCACTCATCTGGCTCCTCTCCCACAACTCAATATTTTCTCAAGGAAAAATAACTCCTCCATCCTATCGGCACATCTTCTCGGGCTCTGAATTGTAACTTTTGTGGGGCCGAAGTCTTGCCCTTTTCTGGAGTATCTGCTCCACCTGTCAAGGGTGCAGAACCTTCTTGCTGACACCTCTGTACCATCCAGCCCAAATGCTGCCTTCTAGTCAAAAATGATAGAAGCAAAACTGTGGTCAAAAGGCTCTGCACTCTCTTTGTCCTCTGCTAATATTTTAATTTTCTTCACGAGTGGACCCGTCCTTTTCTTTCTCTATTTGTTCTGTGGATATCAGGCTGTTACATCTGATGGCTGACAATTAAATGGAAAGTTTCTCAGAAAATGAAAAGTGGAAAGAACTTTCTAGGGAGTTGTCTTCCTCAGTTTAATTTTCTGGAAAATAAAAGTAAAGAAACAAGAAAGAAAGCATTGACTGGGATGGGCTTTCCATAATTTGTAAAAAATAGAATCTGGAACGCAGAGATGATGAGTATATAAATGACATCTTCAAAATCAGAATCTATGAAAGCATCTGTAAAAAATGACATATCACATTTGTGGGTGTTCAATAGTCACTTTTTTCTCATGGATCATGTTATTAAGAACCTATAAAGCCAACCAACTAATTCGAATATTAAGTACAATAATCATTACTAATTGAAATACAAATAGTTACTTGAAAGTTTTACTGCGATATTTTCAAAGTATAAAAATGCTTCAGAGAAACAATGTGTGTGTGTTCCTTTTGTGCATGGATATGCGTGTCTCCGAGGGGCCTGAGCTGGGATTGTTTGCTATGCCAGCTATTTTTCCAAGATCCTGACTTGTTTGGAATATCTCTTGGGAATTGGTTCCTATTCTTCTGGCAAGCCACCTGTAAGCTAAGGCGGAAGCTAAGAAGGAGGAGTGAAATGGGTGGAGTTGATTATGTTTTTAACATGACTTCATTATTCTGCAATGTAAGCACTTAGCTCCTAAGTCCACACATTTTTGAATAGGGTGTGTGGTTGCTTTATTAAAGCCATTCAGGTCAAGCAATCTGAGTGAGTTTTTTATTTAAAATTTCAGAAAAGACTCTTTCAAAGAAATCATGAATTTGGAAAATTTATCAGTGACTTAAAATAGTAGCATGTCAATCTAAAGTGGACAACACCAGTTTGTTTGGCTAAGGGAGGTATCTGTGCCCACAAGTGACGATTAATTTCGCTTCTACTATATCAGGGCAAACGACATAAACCCAAGACATTTATTTTATTTTGCTTTGATGTTTAAACTTTAAGTACAAGGAAAGGAATGCTTTTTCATGCTGTAGTGCTCCCCACACCTACAATACATTTCCCATTGGGTGATGAGGAAGGTCCGATAGGAGGTGGTCCCGTGGCAGTTGGCAGAGTGGACAGTTCCCAGCTGACCTCACTGGTAACACAGTCCACATGAAGTGGAAGGTGGTGCAGATCAGTGCATCCCGACATGTGGTCCCCGGGTCCGGAGTGTCGGCGTCACTGAGAAGCCAGAATCCAGGCCACGCCTACTGAACCCCAGACTCTAGGGTTGAGCCTCCACAGTCCTGTCTCTTCAGCAACTTCTGGGCGATTCTGCTCTGTGCTCACGTTTGAGAACCACTGATGTGGGTCATGCCCACTGAGTGGATACAACCGTTTTTGTGGAAAGCAGCTTTATTAAAGACCAACACAGAAAACCTGTGTGAAACACTGTAAGAACAACAGAAATAGTGAAGTCTGATTTTATATATATGACAGGATAAAGATGGACTCCAACACGTTCAGTAAATGTCCAAGTCCAGACAGAAATCTGTTACAAATCATAGTTCTGCATTAGAAAGAACTCAGCACGATTCTGGAGGTATGACCATGCCAGTCCGTAATTTGTGGTCTTTTGGGTGGCCCTCCTCTCCAAGATGTTTCTCAGCGATATCTGCATTACCGTTAAAGGTCTGCTAGTCTAATGGTGCATCAGTTAGCACCTAGCTATGGGTGGCGTTGCCTTCCAAATGTTTGGAGGAAATAGGGTGTGAGCAGCAGGACGGTGCACTCAAGGAGGAATGGGAGTCAGGCTGCTAGTTTCTCCAGCATGAGGGCCGATGAGCCAGTAAGTGAGAGGTTCTCCTTACAGTGTGCTCACTCTTCAGACATCTGTATTCAGACTGGCAGTCGGACCCGTGAGGTCATTCCCTCTCATAACATCACAAATAAAGGCAGAAATACTCTATTTACAGAATTAGCTATTTTATTAAGCACTCAAAGAATATTCCAAGTCGTACATGGCCACTTTGGGTTCACACTGTTCTGTAGGCAATGGATGCTCATTGGGTTGGAGAGCACATCTCTATAGGCTTCAGGCCATCATCATTCTCCCACTTTTAAGGGTTTAGTAGGGAGAATATGAGATATAACTTTAAAGATGACTCAAATGGATTCACGTGATCCCTTTCAAATGCTTGAGTGTTCAAGAAATAGACTTTCAGAGAGCAAATGGGACATTAATGCTCTCAGAAACCTCATGGCCCATCCCTAAAGCTTTGTCCAAGACAACCCAGGAGATGACTGGTACCCAGGTCCTTGGATTCTTACACCAGTTCATCATCTTGTTCTTTTTTGACCTTTCATAAATTGTTATTGAGAAGGTAGGAAAAAGTAATATTAACATCAATGCTGTGGTTCCATCAGCAGCAGTTATGTCTCCAGAGTTCCTCCAGCTCTGGGATCTTCTATAAACTTGCCCACAGGGCCCTGTGCTCCTCCGGCTCACCATTGTATGATAATGGTAATGATAAGTACTTGTGTTTAACGTGTCTCTTTCAGCAGACTGTGAGGTCCAGGAAGACAAAGACCGCGTATTTCATTGGCTGCACCCTGTGGCCCACACCCCGCACTGCATCCACCGTATTGGTGGTACTCCACTCCTTTTCCCACGGAAGTAATAGCTGCTAATTAATGCCCATGTCGACACTCCAGCACACACCATGCTGCAGTTTTGCATATCATTTTTCATGCTTAGATCTTTTGCTGGGCTGAATCAAAGTCATTTCTCACCCCCACATCTAGTGTAGTGCTTGGCTCCTAGGGATCTCAAACTGTTTTATTATGGAATGAATAACTCTTGGGCTCTGGGAATGACTAAATATGGCCTTGATTCTCACTTTCATTGCTGACCAGGGACTTTAAAATGAAACATTCTATGTTCCAGTTTTCTCATCCATTATATAGACATAATTATATTTGTCTTTGTCTCCCTGGGACATTGTAAAACCTATGAGAAAAATGGTAATACGGCACAATGAGCCTTGAAAACAAAGGTGTTACATAACCCTGTGAGAACAGCAGTAACGTTATTACTTGCGTTCTGCTCTTTCCCTTCGGAAATACCTGTTCTTTTCTCATAGCGCAGGCAGGATCTTCCCATCTTATTGATTTTACTCTCTAAATAGCATTTTCCTTGTCAGGATGTTACTGAATCCTACCCAGTGGAAGACAGAAATCAACTGTGTGGACTGATCCTTCTTCAATTTCTTTTGCAGACACTTCAAACCCTCTTAGAGACTCCCAAACTCAGAGAAATTCTCCTAAGTCACTCATGATTCCTTTTACAGCTGAAACTATAATTGGTGCTTCTAGAAACCCACAAAGGAGGCCATTGAGGCCCCATGTGTGTGCGGCACACGTGGGACCTCGCATCACTGAGATTTCTCACGGTGGCCACGGGCAGAGCACGGTCCCAGGTGTCCAGCTCCAGCAGGGAAGCTCCTCCAACGGTGGCTGAAACCCAGTAACTGTAACCCACACCCTGATTGCTGGGCTGCGTATCAGTGTTCGAAAGCGTGTGCCCTGTTAAGTATCTTCACAACTGTGGCAGTGAAGACCGGGATGGTAGGCGGAATGCATCCACAGAGGCAGAAATAGAGGGGAGGTTTTTAGGACGTTGAACAGAACCAGTTGAGTATGGGGAGGTCTGGGGTAGAGAAAGTATAAAGTCTTATAAACTATTTAGAAAAGCAAAGCAAGACCCCCCCCCCACACACACACACTTAGGCATATTTGCAGGTTCCCCCACCTACAATTTGGAAGCTTTGCTGTAATGTGACCTGCCGTCCAGTGGAAACCAGCCCCTACACTGGGATGGTGAGAGCACAGCTCAGCTAAAGCCAGGCCTGGTGCAAGGTTCTAGAAATTCAAAGAATGAGGACCCTCAACAGGCAATCCCTTCAGGCCTATGTGATTGATCCCCAGGAAGGACCCCAGGCTCTGCTGAGCTTTCCTGGTTGGTCTCACTTCATGTGGCCGTCACACAGGGTGGCTGGGAGGCAGGCACGTCTATGGGGAGAGGACACCTGGGAGCTGGCTCCTGGCTTCCCCTGGACACCGCCCCCTGTCTCTTCTCCTAGCAGCTTCTAGTCTGTATCCTTCACTGCAGTAAACTCACTGTGACTATATAATAGCTTTTCTGAGTCCTGTGAGTCCTCCTATGAGCCACCGGTCCTAGGGTGGTCCTGGGGACCCCCAACCAGACACAGAGAATGCAACAGCTGCAGGAATCAGTTTAGGGGAAGGACATGAGGAAAAAGACGCAGTCGTGGAGGCCCAGAGGACATGTAGCCGGAGGAATGGGCTCCCACTGTGGGGAGGCTGGCATGTGAAGCCTTTTTTTTTTTTTCCGAATTAAAAGAAGGGCAAACACTTCTACAGGGGGTGATGGGTTTGGGGACCCTCTTATCTATTCCACCTTCCTTTTTCATTTTCTGGTTTCTCCTCATTCAATTTTAAGCATTGTTTTCTCTTGCTGCATTGAAAGTATTTTTGTTAGTTGCACGAAATCATTTCTGTAAAAAGGGATAAGCTGATTCATCAACTTATCAAATAAATATCTCCTCCATGTCCCATTGTGATCCCAAATCAGATAAATGTGACAACAGAGCAGGTGACCCAGCTCTGGTATACGGCCACCACCACGGTGTGCTTCCAGAAAATTCCACTGTGTTAGGAAGACAGCAAGTCAAACTCTCTCTAGTGTCCTATTTTCTGTTCCATTTTGAGAGTGAATTGGAGTTATTATCCACACCAGGTGATTCACCCACATCTTATCTCCCCTGACTGCAGCACTCTTACCGATTTGAGACATTCTGTCCTACCTCCTGACATCTAAATAGATTTGTCTATTCTGGAGGGCTCTGGGTCTGACTCATCCAGATCTCTTAGATCAGAGGACCTTTTGAGTGACAAATCCAGGGCCAGTTGCAAAAGTACTCCGTTCAATCGATGGTTCTCGAGCAACTTTTTTTCCATTTGCCGTGTATCTTAATAGGGCTGCACTTTACAAATCATTCCTCTGAAATCATCTTACTGCTCCGTTTTGTTGTTTTATAAACTGGTGACTATAGGCTGGTATTTATATTATTTAACAAGTCCGTGTTGCATGGGTCTGCCTGCTTTGTCGGGGAACACAGTGTTTCATCTGAGCATTCACAAGCACGAACTGTTAAATAGCGTGAGTTGCATGTAACCGGGCCTGGGCTTGGGAAGTGGCTCATGATGCCTGACTCACCGATGCAGCCTGTAAATGAGTGGAGAGAGTTTGACAGATGGTGCATTCAGCCCCCAGTCTCCCCTCCACTTTCTGGATACACTAGCTCAAGTGAACACGGAAGTTTCCACCAGCTGAGCAGCACTCTTTACTTGGTTCCAGGTGGAAAAGCAGCATCCGATGCTGTGGCCCCACTGGATATCAAAGGCGGATCCTCTACTGGGAAAATATGGCTTGTGCGCAAAAGCCCCAGAAAATTACAGCAGTTCTCGCTGAAAAACTGATTGTTTACAAATACATTTCAGAAAAATATGGGTTCAGCTGGTCTTTAAAAAAAATTTTTTTTCCCATTAGAATACTTCTGGGACCTGTTCAGGGCTCTCAGGCAGAACTCACCTGTGCCAAGCCAAATATGGGGCTTGCCATAAGCCCTGCGGCAAAATTTAAGTTCTCCTTCCCTTTGCTCCCCTTTAATTACAGACATGAACGTTTTCAAGGACAATTCATGTAAATTGGTGATAGTTTTGTTTTGTTTTGTTTTGTTTTGTTTTTTCCGTGTTTGGGGACCAGTCCCTTACATGCCCTTGTGCTAAACAGTTATTGAACTTGATTGATTTAGTATTGAACTTCAGTGTTGAATGAGACCCCACAGGGTCATGCAGTTCATGTGTCTGAATATATAACGGAAGAAACTAGAACAAAAACAGATGGGGGGCTTTGCGCATCATTTGCTGGGGTGAGATGAGACTTGGAACCATGTATGGCAGACCCGTGAGCTGCTCTGCTAGTCGGTGCGTGCCGTTTTCTTCCCGACTGCACAGTGACGCAGCGTTTTACAGGATCCCTGCGGAGCGAGGCATGTGGCCAGGGAATTGATGGAGTTCAAGCCAATGGATGTGGGTAGACGTGAGGTACCCAGTAGTAGGTGACAGCCCAGCACACAAGACCTCCCCACCCAAGAGTCTCCACGCTCTTTCTTCAGCTGCTGATGCTGACTTAGTGTAGATGTGCGTGCCAACTTGGAGATCATCAGCCCAAGATGGGAGAAGCATGGGTTCCTGGGTCACTGATTGGGGAAGAGCTGCCCACCCACCAGGAACACTGTTTTGGATTTTACGTGACAGAGTAAGAAATAAGACATAAGCTTCCAACGTTGGAGTCATTACACCTTTACTTTACTACTGTGCCAGTTCTCTGCGGGCTGCACCACCGTGTGCGCGCACGTGCGCGTGCAATGCACCCTAACGCCATCTGCTTAAAAACCAGCTGCCCCCATATAAATGCCAAAGACAACCACTATCACCCATGAAGTGTAATCAACAGGCTACCACAAAAAACCAAAGCCCAGATAAGCCAGTACTGGGTATGGACATTGATGACGCTCCAGTGGTTACCGTGTCCCCGTAGTTGTGACTTGGAGGCTGGTATTAAGATTTCTGGCTTCCATACCTTATGGTCTGCTAAACTAAAAAGGCCAGCTGGCTGTCATATACAAGTACAGATTTGTATTTTCTCATCCAACAATCCATGTTTCCAACAGTTGCGCAAAATGGATCTGGGATACTTGGAAGCAGGGAAGTGTGACTAGAGTCACTTTCAAGGAGTGTGTGCATGAAACACACACGTGGTCGTTCTGGCCCAAGCTGGACCGGGCGGGCAGGAGTGTTCGTGCCCAGGTGTGTTTGTGGGTAACAGATGCGCCTCCAAGAATGAGCGAGCCAACTTATTTTCCAGGACCTTTGCAGAAAAGTTGTTTCTAAGATGTCTACCACTGTTTCCTTTTGTAAAAGTAATTTGTTATTCCTATTATTGAATAAAAATGAGTAAAAAAAATCATCTTAAACCGGAATACGTTTACGCCTGGACCCCCCATAAAAGCAGCCTGCATTTCTAAGAGCAACGCTGTAGCCTGCTCTCTCTGTACCCGTCATTTCCAAGGTCACAAAACCCTCCAGACGTCTGCGGACTCGATACTAAGACATGGCCTCAGTCACAGGGCCGGGGTTTGAGAGAGACCTCCGGCCCCGTTTCTCGCTCATTCTTCAGCTCTTTCCGTGTCTAGTATAAACTCTACGATAAAGTCTCTCGTGTCACCATAGTGCAAATAAACGCCTCTCATGTTTCCCAACCCAACATATATGAGGCCGTCAGGGGTCTAACTTCAGCCTCCTGTCCTCGGCCTGAAAGGCTTCCGTCTCCTTCATCAGATGGAGCCCACGTGGATGACGGCTGGTGGCCACTGTCCAGATCAGGCCGCTGGTGCTACATCGTGGTTACTCACCCGTGGCACGATTCATATTTGGGGCCAGGTGCTTCTTTGCTGGGGTGGGGGCTGCCTGTGCACCACAGGGTGCTTAGCAGACCCCCAACCCCCTGTCCCCCTCATGCTGGCAGCCCCCTCGCCAACACTACCAGCAGCAAATGTCTCCAGACATGGCCAGATGTCCCCTGGGCGGCAATCCTGTTCCCTTTTGAGAATTACTGCTTCACACCAGTAGAAAACAGCAAGGTACTAGAAACGCCTAAACTTCTACTCCTTGGTTGCTTTACAAAATACTAGCACTCTAAAATCTTAAATTCTGATGGGAATTTAGAAATCAGCTAATGCCACGCTGGCGTCCAGACAGCCTCACACAGAGCTGGTTCTGCTGACCTCTGGGATCACGGAACGTGGGGGATGGGACTGGATCTTCCAGGAGCTGTTTACCTGGAGGTGGCAGGACTTCCTGTAAACAACCCGAATTCCCAGGGCAGGTTAACTTCTAAAAGAGAAATGGGGGAGATCTCGTAAACACCAGAAATGGCATTCACTCGGGCAATTGCTTATACCATCTTTTACTAAATGCCCACACACCATTTTCTCGATTCCAAATGCTCTGAGTTTGCTCTGTTCTCATTAAGGAATCATGAGAATGTAATCAACACATAACTTAATAGCGAACCACTTATCTGGTCGACATGCAAATTGAATTTTAAATAGATGCTTCATTTATACAGCATTTGATGTGCTTAATATTTTCTAGAGAGAATAGGATTTAATGTTAATTTCTACTTCATCCATTTGACAACATGCCCGAAACATGCCTCTTTAAGCTCTTGAGTGAAAGGAGAGGTTTTATCTCACATACTTCAGACACCCCTCTTGCGGCAAACTTCTGCACATATGCACCCGATAAATGCCATGTGGTTACTTCAAATATTTAAACACAAACATGATTTTCTTTAATATGTTCTGTTCTTGATATCTTTAATCCATCAGTATTTCAATAGAAAACATAAATATTGAAATAGTTACATTTCCCTTGGCTGTGAATATACACATAGTCAGCAGGTAGCATCTGCTATGGACTGCATGTGCTCCCCTAAAATTCATGTGTTACATCCAAGTCCCCAAGGTGATGGTGTCAGGAGGTGGGGCCTGAGATTAGGCCATGAGGGTGGGGTTCTCATAAATGGGATTAGTGCCCCTTATAAAAGAAATCCCAGGGAGCTCCCTCCACCCTTTTGTCATATGAGGGCACAGCTAGAAGACAGCCATCTACGAACCAGGAAGGGGACTCTCACCAGCCACAGCGTGATTTCTCCGGAACCGTGAGAAGTAAATTTCTGTGGTTTATAGCTACCGTGCTTATGGCATTTTGTTGTAACAGCCCAATGGACTGAAATACGGGTTTTCATACGAACTCTTATGTTCCTAATCGGCATAAACAACATACCAAAGAACTGGCCTTGACCCTCAGCAGGTTTTCATATCCCACAGCAGGGCCCTGGTGGACTTTGGGAGCTGTTCGGGACAGCAGCAACCATATCTTGCCTTAAAAATCTTAGTACATGGCCCTTCACAGTATAGGGTCTGTTTCATCTGAAGTGCAAAGGTTGGAACCCTTGAATCAATAGAAACATCTAGCGGCCATATTTAATCCAGTAGCAACTGGCCCCGTGGCACCTCTATAATCAACTATTCTCTTAGCTATGTTAGTTCACTGAAAAGATTCAAAGCTTTGTAAGTAACCCAGAACGTGGATTGATGCTCGCAGCTCTCACTGAGACAATGAGCCCGTGAGAAGAGTCAGAGCTCGTTCATGTTGGCTGCCCTTCGGCCCCTTTCACTCCTCCTGCTGAGTCTCCCTGCTGGCTCCTTACTTATCTCTCTTGTCCAGGGAGCTCACTCCTGGGACCTCTCTTCATTCTGTCCACAATCACTCCGCTGATAAGCTCATTAAGTCTCATGGTTTCAACATCGTCTGCATATAGATTCAGCCCACATTTTAATCCCCAGCCTGGGACTTTCCCCTAAATTCTAGATCCTCATGCACAGCAGACGCTCAGCAGCACCACTACCTGTGCTCAACCATCTGCAACCTGATGCGATCCGAACTTTGGGTCTTATATAAGCCCTAAATCTATTCCTTTTTATTGTTCCCCATCCTTGTAAGTGCGAACTCCATTCTTCCATTTCATCAGCCAAAAGATGTGATTCCCCCTTGGCTCCTCCCTTGTTGTCATACCCCACGTGGCATGGGACAGCAATTCCTACTGGCTCTAGAGTTAAAACATACCCAGCATCTGACGTCTTCCTTCTGACCCCATGGCTGTCACTATCATCCAAGCCACACACGTCTTTTTTTCTTTAATTGAGGTAAAAGTGTACATAGAGTGAAACACACTGATCTTAAGTGTGTGATCCAATGGGTTTTACAAATGTATACACCCATGTAACCAGCAGGCAATCAAGATACAGAACATTTCTGATATTTCCCTGTGCCCCTCGCCTTCCCCCTCCAATGACAGCTACTGTTCAGAGTTTCCGTCACCATATATTAGTATTGCCCATTCCTTAACATCATACAGATGGGATCATACAATATTTATTCTTTTGTATCTGACTCACCTCACTCACTATAGCTTCTAAGGGTGTATTAATACAGTCATGATTATTAATGGTGCATTATTTTGTATTGCTGGGTAGTATTCCATTGTAACAACATACCACATTTTTTTAATGCAGATTCCATGCCCAGCACAGAGCCTGATGCAGGACTTGATGTCACAACCCCGAGATCATGATCTGAGCAGAAATCAAGAGTCAGACACTTAATCGACTGAGCCACCGAGGCTCTTCCACAATTTTCTTATTGTGTTAGTCAGCATTTTCCAGATAAATAGAACTAATGTGTGTGTGTGTGTGTGTACAAAGACTTTGAGGAATTGGCTCACATGATTGTGGGGGTTGGCAAGTCTGAATTCTGCAGGACAGCCTGGCAGCCTGGAGACCCAGGGAAAAACTGATGTTCCAGTTCAAGTTGGAAGGCCATCTGGAAGCAGAATTCCTTCTTCCCTGATGACTTGCCACTTTTTCTTAAAGCCTTCAACTGTTTAGATGAGGCCCGCCCATATTATGCAGGGCAATCTGCTTTATTCAATGTCTACAGATTGAAATGTTCATCTCATCTAAAAACAACATCTAATCAGTGATTGTCTAATTGGTGCCATGAGCACCATAGCCTAACAAAGTTGACACATGAAAGTAACCAACATATTTATCTATATGCTAATGGATAGAATCTTTGATTCCAGTTTTAGACCTCTATGAATAAATATTTTGTACAATTCTTACTGTGGAAATTTATTTTCATTTCTCTTGGGTAAGGATCTAGAAACAAAATTGCCAGGTTATGGGGTAATTATGTATTTATCTTTTTAAGAATCTGCCAAACTATTTTCCAAAGGAGTCACATCATTTTAAATTCCTACCAGCAACATATGCGAGTGTAGGTGACTTCACATCCTTGGCAAACTGTAATGATGTCTCTCTTTCTAGGTTTAACCATTCTAATGGGTATGAAGAGCTATTTCATTATGCTTCTGTGCGTGTTTAAAGCATAGGCTGTTTATTCATAAATGAACATAGGGGAACACATCCGCTTTAAGCTTTTTTTCAGTAGGGCTTCAAACGTGTTAGAAAGGAGAACATGTTTCATAGAGTAAATAGAGGACACAGCGGGTAATGAGAGGAACAGTCTCTGACTGACAAGCATTGTATTAAAGTGGAGCTTTGGAGGCAAGGAGACTTTCTACTGGTGTTTAGGAAACACTTGGCGGTCCTGAGTTGGCTGCAAAGGAGCGAGTGGACAGTTTGGGACATTTCAGTGTTGGGGGCAGAGATTTCTCTGTGTAGCTGCTTCCTAAAACCAGTGGAGGTCCACAGGGAGCTTTAATGAGGTCACACTGCCACCCTGGATCCTGAGGGGTAGGGAGGCTGCCATGACAAGTAGTTCCTCAATCAGTAGTTTGCTCCTTTTTATTACTGAACAATTTTCCATTGGATGAATATACCACGATCATTTATCCATTGATGAGTTCACCAGTAAAAAAAAAAGAAATTTACGATACAGACAATACATCTATTAAGATAGGAGGATATTATTCACATCACAAAAGGATTCAGTTTTGAAAAGATTTGTACCAGAGATCATTTAGCTGGAATGCCCACAGGAATACCTACATTGTTGATCTAATCACAGCAAGTCACTTTGCATTATTTCTTGGCTAGATTGCAGCCATACAAAAAGGTGCTGTTCCAGAAGGCTCTTGGTGGGTCTCCTTTTTACAGCACTGTACCTTGTTGACACTTGCCATACATTGAACATTTTCCCCTTTCTTTGTAATAAACTGTGCACACAATGGACCACTGGCTAGTTTCCCCAGGCAAGTCCCGATGAGATTCATGTGCACACTTCTTGGAAAGGAGATGTTCACTTTATCACCACAGTGGAACATGTAAAACTGGCAAAGTCACTGTGGGAGTTTTCTGTGCAAAGATGCACCTTCTTACTATTTACTATCAGTGCCGAAAAATAGAAAGATCCCTCATTGGACCTTTCTCATGAGGTCACAGAAAGGTGATTAGATGTCACCAGTGCCCATCTTCCTCCCTCAGGACGGGTGCATGCAGGAAGCTTTGTGCTCACCTGTCTTAGATGAAGCGAGGTCAGGGCTACAGGTCAGAACTATGAAAGGAAGAGCATGCAGGGCTGCCTCCAGTGAGGGATTCCAGAATGCCACTTCATTTCATGTGACTAGACCAGAAAGGGGCATGAGAACAATGCTTTTACTGATACTTTGGCGTGTTTAAATTTTTTCCTACAATTTATCTAAAAGAATCAAAACCAGACATAGTCTACAAAAGAAAGGTTCCAGCTCTGATGTGGAAATGTGCCTGGCATAGCTATGGATTGATCCTATTACATCTGTCTGTAATACAGCAGGTAGAAAAGTGGTTATTGACACAATGTACTGTATCCTTACAAGGGCTCAAGTACAGTGACTTCTATCAGGAGTCTCTTGGGTTGACTGTCCTACCTTTTTAATATTATTATAAAAACTAAGAAATGATTGATCACTATTATTTCCTATAATATATAAAGTAACATATAATTATGTGTCAGATGTCAGGGTTATAGTAGTTGAAGAATCATTCAGCTTATCCAGAAAACAAGCTGAAAATCCTATAAACGAAGCTTTCAAGTAAGCAATGGATCAAATTGAGGTTTTTCTCTTGGAAGAAGATGTGGAGAGGTGAGGCTCCCCTAAGGAGTGCAATTGACCCTTGCCTCCATAAGTATGAAAAGTCAGGAACATTTTTGATCCAGAAGCTGTGGTTTGTGATCAAAATCTTCATCATATAGAATGATCTTTATTCCTTCACCCCAACATGGAATGTGTCTACAAGACCTAACACACAAAGAGTGGTATTCTTTACATTTAAGAGAGAGATGGGAAATGTAGATTGGATTTTGTGTAAAAAAATTCATAAAACACATTTAGTACAGAGTCAAAGGCTCAAAAATGCTTTCTTTATATTCAGAGAAAAGGTGAATTTAGTTTGAAATTATCCATTCAAGTCTGAATAAATATGTGTGATGAGGTCTTTGTTCCTTATCCTATTGGTAAAGTATACTAAATTATTTTCCTGATGTTAGACCAATATTTCATTCCTGGAATAAATCCCACTTGTTCATTGTATATAATGTTTATGTTGCTGGATTCCCTTGCTACTATTTTGTTGAGGATTTTTAAAATCTATATTTATATTGGTCTGATCTGGAGTCTCCTTTCCCTGTGATGCCTTTATCTCATTTTAGTATCATGATAATCCTGGCCTCATAAAATGAGTTGAGAAGTATTCCTTCCTCTTTTATTTTTGGAATAGTTTATAAATAATCAGTATTAATTCTTTTAATGTTTATAGAATTTACCAGTGAGGCTACCTGGGCCTGTATTTTCCTTATGGGATTGTAGTTACTAATTCAAACTCTTTGTTATACGTCTATTCAAATTTTCTATTTCCTCTTATGTCAGTTTTGTTGATTTGCGTCTTTCAGTAAATGTGTGCATTTGATCTGAGTTAACTAATCTCTTGGCATATAGCTGTTCAGAGTATTCCCTTATATTCCTTTTTATTAATGTCTCCTCTTCATTCTTGATTTTGGTGATTACACTCATAGCTTTCTCTTAGTCATTTTAACTGAGGGTTTATTGATCTATTCCAAGAACTAATTTTTTTCATTCCCATTGTTGTCTATGCTCTAGTTCATTAGTAGCCTGTATTCTTTTTCCAGTTTCTCAAGGTGGAAG
Source organism: Ursus americanus (assembly GCF_024610735.1). Classification (NCBI taxonomy): domain Eukaryota; kingdom Metazoa; phylum Chordata; class Mammalia; order Carnivora; family Ursidae; genus Ursus; species Ursus americanus. Next base: position 61,301,781 of record NC_142141.1, on the reverse strand, counting down.
GTAAATTGACTGATTTGAGAGCTTTCTTCTTTTTTAATAGAGGTGTTTACATATACATTTCTAACAAGTGCTTTACTGTATCCTGTAAGTTCTGGGGTGCTGCTATCTTCATTTTCATTCACCTCGAAGTATTCTTTATTTTCCCTTCTGATTTCTTATTTGGATCATTGGTTATTTAGAGTGAGTAGTTTAATTTTGACATGTTTGTGAATATCTGAAATCTCTTCCAGTTATTGATTTTGAATTGTATTCCATTGTGGCCAGAGTAAGTACTTTGTATAATTTCAATCTTCTTAAATAGATTGAGGTCTGTGTTATGGCCTGGCATTCGGTCTCTCCTCAGGGATGTTCCATGTGCGCTCTGCTGTGTTTGGGTGGAATATGTGCAGATGTCAGTTGGTCTGACAGGGTTATGGTCCCATTCAAGTCTCCTCAGGTCATGTTGCTCCTCTGATTAGATGTGACAGCCGTTACTGAAGGTTATTAACGTCTGCACCATGAGTGTTAAATTGCCTATTTCTCCTTCCATCCTGTAAGATTCTGCCTAGTGTACTTTTGCAATTTGCTAATTGTTTGTTGGTTTGCAATTGTCATGTTGTTATATCTTCCTAATGGGTTGACTCTTGTCTTTCCATAAGATCTTTCTTTGTCTCTAGTAATAATTTTGTCTTAAAGCATTTTTGTCTAACATTAATATAGGCTATGTTTGCATGATATGTATGCTTCCATCTTTTTCCTTTCTACCTATTTGTGTCTTTGAATCTAAAATATGTCTCGGAAGAGAGCATACATTTCTATCATTTTTTAATTCATTCTGCCAATCTCTGCCTTTTGATGTTCTTTATCTGATGAGTTTCCTCAGATCTTTGTTTTATTCAATTTCGGCCTTTGTATATATATATATACATATACATATACATATATTACATATATATATTACATATATTATATATATTACAAAGTAATATAATATATATATATATATATTCTGAATAAGTGTGCATATCAGATACACATATCTCAAAAATTTCCTCTCAGACTGTGGCTTGCATAAACATCTCACATATCCTTTTTTTTTTTTTTTTTTTTTAAAGATTTTATTTATTTATTTGACAGAGACAGCCAGCGAGAGAGGGAACACAAGCAGGGGGAGTGGGAGAGGAAGAAGCAGGCTCATAGCGGAGGAGCCTGATGTGGGACTCGATCCTGTAACGCCGGGATCACGCCCTGAGCCGAAGGCAGACACTTAACCGCTGTGCCACCCAGGTGCCCCCATCTCACATATCCTTAATGTTCTCTTTTAGGAGCAGAATATTTAATTTTAACAAAATGTAATTAATCCATTACATTTTACTTATGTTTAGTGTTTTCTCATCATCTCTTCAAGAAACTTTTGCCTACCCTAAAATTGGGATTATATTCGCTTATGTTTTGTATCCAGAGTATTAATTTAGAGTTTTTAATGTTTCAGTGAATGATTCATTTCAAGTAAAAATTTTATGTGGTGTGAGCTAAGGATCAAGGTTCATTTTTTTCCATATGGATAGTCAGTTGTTCCAGCACCATTTGTTAAAAAGACTTTCCTGTCTCCATTGAAATAAATTGGCACCTTTTTCAAAAGTTATGTGATCATGTATGTATGGGTCTACTGGGGGGCTGGTTTCTTCTTTCCTTTCACCATTTTAAAGGTGCTGATTCATAGTTTTCTGTATTTGACTGCTTCCTATGAGAAGTCAGGTGCCATTTATAGTATTGTTACCCTCTATGTAATGGTCTCTTTCCTCTATCTGCTTGTGAGATTGATGTTTATATCTTAATTTCAACAGTTTTACTCTGATATGAACACACATAGTTACTTTCTTTTTCTTTTTTTAATTTTTTTTTTATTCATTTACTTATTTTAGAGAAAGAGAGAGAAAGCTCAAGCAGGAGGAGGGACAGAGGGAGAGGCAGCGAGAATCCCAAGCAGATTTGGTGCTGAGCACAGAGCCCCACACGGGGCTTAAAACCGGAACCCTGAGATCATGACCTGAGCCAAAACCAAGAGTCGGTAACTGACTGAGCCACCCAGACACCCTAGTTGTTTTCTTTTTAAATGGATTCTGCATGAGATTTTCTGACTTCTTAGATCTCTTAGTTGACATTTTTCAACAAGTTTTATGGCATTTCTGCCATTATTTTTCAAAAATATTTTTCTGCCTGGTTTTACATCTACCTTTATTTTTGAGAGTCATGCTAAACCTCTGATAGAACTCCTGATATTGTTCCACGGGTCAGTGAGGCTCTGGTCAGTTTTTAATTCTTTTTCTCTCTCTGTTCCTCCGACTGGATAGCTTCCTTTGACCTCTTCTTAGGTTCACTGGCTCTTTTTGCTGCCATTCCTCATCCACTGTTAAGTCCCTCCATTGATTTTGTTTGTTTCAGATATAGTCATTTTCAGTTCTGCAATTTCCATTTAATAGTTTATCATAAGTTTCCTGTCATTATGGAGATTCCCCATCAGTCTACTCATTAGAATCATCTTTTCCTTAAAATTCTTGGATATATTTCTAATGCTGCTTCCAATTTCTTCTCTGACAATTCTAGTATCTAGTTACCTTGAAATCTCTCTCTTGATTGCTCTTTTCTTCTCGGTAATGGGTCATATTTTCCTGCTTCTTTGCTTATCTAGTAAATTTGTATTGTATGCCAAATATCATGAGTGATACAAGGTATTATCTTGTCTCCTTTTTAAGGATGAAAAATTTTGTTATGAGAGACTGCCAGATTCCTGGTGGACCCCAGCAGGCTATTTTCTCCTGTTAAGATGCTTCCATCGCATTTCAGTTTAGTCCTAGTATGTCATCTTTCCCTACACACTGGGGGACCAAGTTTCAACATAGGGATTTGGAGCTGGAGGTGGAGGGATGGGGGCACAAATATTTAGTCCATAACAAGAATCTTCATCACCCTTTAAATACTTTAAATACTAAGAAGCTTGTAAAAAAATTATACTCTGTATTTTTTTCCACTCCAAATAAAATATAGAGCGTCCACATGATTTTATTTAATGTCTGGTGAAATTGAAATGATACATTAATGCACTTCACTGTGGTATAATGACACTCTCAAAACCTCTAGAGCTTTACATGGTTTACACTGGTCTGCAAATTTAACTCAAACGGCTCTGTTTTTTGTATTTTTACCTGTTTTCCAAGTTACTGAAACTTTCCACTTTAGATCCATTTAAGTAAAATAACCATGATTATGGAAATCTTTCTCAAGTATAACAGGCTTCCCTGATCTAAAGTAGGATAAAAAATTGCTCTTCTTGTTTATGACTTCTGGGCATCTCGACCCTCCTGTCCATCTCTCTCTCTGCTCTGCTTTGAGCTTCAACACTGATGACTCTAAACTGAGTCCCCAGTTATTGGCTGGGCGTAGCCCCACCAAGCACTGGGAGGGGGACCTGGAAGGTGGAAAGAAGGGATAAGCCAGTGGGATCTTCCTTCTATCTGCCTCCAGAGGCAGTCGCTGTGTGGTAACCCCAGCATCCGCAGGATGGCCCACTGGGGTGAGCTTCAACTCAGTTACACCCCCATACACTGTACACCCCCATACGCTGTACACCCCTGGTCTAGTTGCAGTGGCTTCTTGCTGCTGCTAATCTCTGCTGATATCTGATGTACATTGTGTATCTGATGTGGTTTCTGTCTTCCAGGTTAAGCCCTGAGCCAATGACCCAAAGTCATGCTTCTAAGCAACAATTTCTGTGTTCTGAATCATTTTTAAGCAGGATACTGTCTCTTCTCCTGCCTCGGGGTAATGCTTTTGTTAATACTCTGACTGCTAATAGTGTGTCTCCCCCTTAATGAGTCTCAGGAGACCCCTTCTTAGCTTTAGGGAAGAGGCTTCATTATGGTGGTTTGGGGACTGGAGAAATTGTGCCATTTTTATGATGTGAACTTTGGTTTCCTGGAATAAATCAGACATATAAGGAAATGATGTCAAATGTAATAGAAAAATATGCATTATCTTTTCATGGGAGGCTCTTGTTTTAGATTAATTTGTACCCCTGGCCTCCCTTTCTGCCCACTCACTCCTCCCAAACAGAGATGGCACGAACGATCTGATTGGCAAACCTAGGAGAAGAAAGGGAGCCTATCCAGTTTGCCCTCCGGCTCTGCTCTGTTTGGAAATCCGTCTGAAATAAGCATCCATCCTCTCATCCTCTGTCACATTTTCAAGGGCAGTGGGAGGCTGAAGCTTTCCATCAAAAACTGGCAGGGTTTAATTCAGGGCTGCTGGACAGGAAGCCCACTTTGCCAGAGATGGGAGCCGTCCTGTGCAAACAGCCTTATTCATAGAAAAGGCGACTATTCTCCCCACTGCTCTGACTTCTCACTCCACGGCTTAATCACTGCCAAGTGTGGAGGCAGGGAAGACATTTATTAACTCTTTCAAACCCCATTGACAGTTCACAGAACAATCATGTCAGGTGCCATTGTCACTGGCCCAGGTTTCTGCGTCCCAGGACAAACCCTGCACCCAGAGAATATAATTCCCAAGGAAGATGTGATCGACTCTTTTTCAGTTGTGTACCTTTAAGATATTTCTCAGTAACATGAATTTAGAAAGAACCACCCAGATGAAAACGGTACGTATTATTGCTTGTTTGGTGTTTGCATGGCTCCAGATCTGCTCTGTGCCCACGAGGAAGGACTCTGCCAACACTTCTTACCGATTAAGCTTTCAGAGGAAAGACAGCACAATCTACTGAATTCACTCTCTGTTCCTAAAAATTTGGTACTTGTCATTGTAGAGTCAAAGTATTCCAAAAACTTGCCAGCAGTTTTAACTTTTTTTCCAGATTTTTGTTTTTTCATCTTCAAGAGGGAACAGCTGGGCAGGCACTGCCCCAACTATCACAGCATCGTCATGAGCTGGTGAGTGCTCACGGGGGAGGAAGCAGCAGGTCTGGGAAGGCCAAGTGGTTGGCCTAATGTTCCTGGAGAAAGCCAATCCAGAGCCTTGAATCTTACTCTAACTTTTCAGCTACTAGCCCAGAGACTTCACACTTGAAGGAAAAAATATATATTAAATGCATAGCGAGTGGCAGGGCATTCTGACCTAAGGCTGCAGAAGAAAACTCGATGCCAGCTCAACCCTGGTAAATAGGAGAACCTTCTGGCTGTGCCCAGCAGCTGTATCTAGACAATAGCAACCAGATGCTGACATTTTGGATAAGACCAGAAATTCCTATGCAAATTTCAAAGATAAATCTGATTCTAACAGTTATGTCTTAGATTCTGAAAAGGAATATTCACATTCTTTGACTTGCTAAAAGGAAAATCATTAAACGGTGATAGCCTTGAAAATGTCCCTCCCGCCCAAAGACAGCCACCTCTCAATCCTGACCTGCATTTGTCAGCTTCGATGGCAAAAAGGGGGTCTTTGCAGAGGTGACTAAATTAAGGATCTTTCAATGACGAGATTACCCTGGATTATCTGGGTGGGTCCTAAATACAATCACGTGCATGTTTGCGAGAGACATTCCAGGCACTCAGAAGGAAAGGAGACATGACCACAGAGGCAAAGATGGGAGTGCCATGGCCACAAGCTGGAGGACACAGCAGCCACCCGAAGCTGGGAGAGGTGGGAGCAAATTCTCCCCCAAGCCTGCAGAGAGCAGAGAGCGTGAGGGCCTGCTGACACTGACACCTTGCCTTCGGCCTAGTGAAGCAGATCACAGACTTGTTCCTGGCCTCCAGAACGGAGAGAGAGTACACCTGCAGGTTTTTTAAGCCACCGGGTTTATGGCAAATTATTACAGCAGCAAAGGGAAGCCAATACAAAACGACTGACCTCTGTTCATTTGCTCAGGGTAAAATCGTCCCTGCACTCTGGACTTGCAGGGCCCACTGAGGTGCCCACGGTGCCAGCCCATCCACAGCCCCCAGCCCGCTCCCAGGGCATACGGGGCATTGGCTAAACCCACGGGCTCTACTTGTCTAAAACAAGTGCTAAAGACAAAACAAATTCAGTTTTGACTGAGCCTGAAATTCATTGAATCGGTGAAAGCAACGGTAGTAAAAAAAATACGTGATTTTTTAAAAACTACTTGTTTCCGAAAGCCCAATACTTGCAGGTCATAATGTATTTTTCGTGTGCAATTGTAGTTACATATACATCCATATGCACATACACGGGCTTTCAAACAACATGCTAACATTGAAGCTAAAAATGCTGTAATTTCTCTTTTACTGGACACTTCAAAGTAATTGCTTTGATTTCCTCCCTGCCACTACCCTCATTCAAACCATCCCACTCCACAGCCATAGCGAACACTAGAGATGGAGAGCTTGGTCTGTTCACACGATTCAAGCTTAGCGCCTGGCGCTATTCTCTATAGTCCTATCTTCCAAAATACGTCTTACAGCATTAGATCCCAGATAGGGCTTTTTTCAAGGACGGTTCAAGAGACTACAGCTCTGGCCTGATTTATTTATTATACTTGTGACAATTTGTGAACTAAATAACAAAGCATCAAACTGTATAAAGTAAAACTGCTAGAAAATAAGCCCAGCAACAGCTGCAAAGCACAGAGACTGAAATTGATCAGCAGTCACAGTTGCCGATGAAGTAACTGTGTGCTTGGAAAAAACCAAGGCAATCCACTGAATCAAAGAATCAAAGAGAACCCTCAGTGAAGTAGATCCAGCAATGCCAATTTTTAAAAGATCAGTATGTCTTTAACATGTCAGTTACAACCAATGAGGAGATGAAATTAAAAATCCTAAATCAGGGCGCCTGGGTGGCTCAGTCGGTGAGGAATCTGCCTTCAGCTCAGGTCATGATCCCAGAGTCCTGGGATCGAGTCCCGCATTGGGCTCCCTGCTCAGCGGGGAGTCTGCTTCTCCCTCTGCCTCTCCCCCTGCTTGTGCTCTCTCTCTCTGTCAAATAAATAAATAAAATCTTTTTTTAAAAAATAAATAAAAACATAACTTGTAAACTCCACCAGAACATAACTTACATTGAACTGGTTTGGTGGTGCGTCTGTAAGACTGCTCAGCCCCAGGAAAAGTGAGAACGTGGGTTTGCTCAGACACTTTTGCAGGGGTCATGTTTTTAAGCTATAATCTGCTCTAATCCATGTAATTGTCAAATAGAAAACAGACAAATGTTTGCTTTCTCAGATAGCCTCCGAACACTCCCTGAAACAAAACGCCACTAATTCGTGCGAGTCTCCGGCTGCTGTGCTGAATCTTCCCGTAACTGAGGGCATGTGTTTAGACATAAGGGTTTCTAACCTTCAAAATGGAAACGAATGGTTCCTCCTCGTATGTTCTTCTTCTTGGGCAGTTTCGTGCCGTATATGGTATTTACATCTCTGTGCAAATCGGACCTGAATCCCTCTCTGTGCTCTGGCAGTCAGCACACGCCTGTCACTCAGATGCTGGAAGCTTCCAGAGGAACTGCGCCTGCTCCTTGCGCTGCGTGTAATTTGGCCTCCTGGTTCCCGTAAATGCCATGGCTGTGTTTTATGGGATTTTGAAAAGGTTTAGGGACGCATCTTGGGTGGAGGTCAGCCTACAGAATGAGAACAAAGTGGCCGAGGCCAAAAGAAAGTCCAGAAATGGTCCGTGGTGTGTTCACACCGTGTGGGGATGGCATGTCGGGGAGACAGTTCTCTGCGAGCAGACTGGAACTAACTTCTTAGACATTCTTTGGCTGCCAAAAAATGCCATCATGGAGTTTCCCAGAGGAGCCATGACTTGGGTGTCAGTATCTTTGGACTGAACGTAGTTTTTGTCAGACCCCGGGAGGTCTCCTTAGATATATTTTTCTAGTTGTGGCTCTTTTCTCTTTCCCTGACAAAGAAAAGCATTCATGCTTGAGTGTCCCGAGCGAGCAGCTGGGGGCAAGCAGGATTCCAAGGGGGCAGCTCCACTCTCACATGGAGACTCACTCTGCCTCCAGGTCGGGACTTCTGTCCCAAGTTCTCAAGGAGCTGCCACCCCAGCTCTTGTCCTCACCATCTGCTCTCTGCTTCTCTGATGGGGACCCAAATCCCAGAGGCTGTATGGACCACAGTCCCTGACCACCACCGGTGACCATTGTGGCCATGGACACCACCAACCCTAGGGCCTGGATCTTCCTGTCCTATGACCTTGTATTTTCAAGCTACTCATCCATGCTTTGTAACACCTTTCTGACATCTCTTTTAGCCTAACAGAGGTGGTTGAGGATTGAATATCTCAATCCCAAAGCATTAACATCAAATTTGTGTATGCCATTAAGAGAGAGAGAGAGAGAGAGAGAGAGAGAGAAAAGTACGTTCTGTCATGTAAATGGTATTCAAATCTAATGCAACTTGACTTCAATATTACCTTCCTGCTCAGGAATGACTCGATAAACCAGAAAATCAAAACTCAATTTAAACAATTTATAGAGACCAACGAGAATGAAAACACAATGGTCCAAACCTATGGGATACTGCAAAGGCAGTCCTAAGGGGGAAATACATAGCCATCCAAGCCTCACTCAAAAAAATAGAAAAATCTAAAATGCAGTTTTTATATTCTCACCTCAAGAAGCTGGAACAGCAACAGAGGGACAGGCCTAATCCATGCACGAGGAAGCAGTTGATCAAGATTAGAGCAGAAATCAATGAATTAGAAACAAGGAGCACAGTAGAGCAGATCAAAGAACTAGAAGCTGGTTCTTTGAGAGAATAAATAAAATTGACAGACCACTGGCAAGACTTATCCAAAAGAATAGAGAAAGGACCCAAATTAATAAAATTATGAATGAAAAAAGGAGAGGTCACAACCAACACCAGTGAAATTGGAAGGATTATTAGAAACTTTTATCAACAGCTATATGCCAATAAATTAAGCAATCTGGAAGAGATGGAGGCCTTCCTGGAAACCTATAAACTACCAAGATTGAAACAGGAAGAAATTGATTTTTTAAACAGGCCAATTAATTATGAAGAGATTGAGTCAGTGATAAACAACCTTCCAAATAATATTACCTTCAAACCCAAGGGGAAGTAATGCGATTAGCCTGAAATCATGGAGTCTGGGGGGTGGGCAGTGTGTGCTGTGTGCTTTAATCTTAAGTGAGGAATCTCATAGAAGCAAATCGTCATCTAATGGGGTTTGGATAAGGTGACATTGAGATTTGCCCCCACGTCGCCCCTGCCAGGTGGTCACACAGCTCACTCGGAAGCAATAGTGAGCACTGCCGTGACTTCCCCAGCTTTGGACAGCCCTGGCTCCTCTCACACTGGGGCATCCTGTCACGGGGCTTGGACTCCAGTGGATCCCTGGGCCGCTTCCCTAGTGAGCCCTCCAAATGTGGGAGAGCAGCACCCCTCCCTTGTTCTCAGTTTCTCTGAACAGCTGTGCACTGTCGTGGCCTCCACCTCTCCTCTCCCAGGCTTTCCTCCGGCCACTCACCCTGGCCCTGGTTTTTGGACTCTGCTTTGTTTGTTTAATACCGTCCACAGGAGGCATCCAGAACTAATGTGGGACCTGCAGGGAGGCCAGAAGGACTGCGTAGGAAGGCCCGCACCCTTCACTCCAGATGCTCTGCTCTGCTCAGGCCGCCCGGGCCCCCGCACCCTGGCATCCACCCCACACAGAGGACTCACTGAGATCTTAGTCAGCTAAGCTGCCTTTCTCCACACATGCCTCTGTAAGCCCGGGCTCCCCGGCTCTGCTCTGGGGCAGATGGATTTGTACCCCAAACCTTCTCCCCCACATGTGGACGCTGTGGGACAGTGGACACCGTGACTGCATTCCAGCTTTGCTTTGTTGCTGACCAGATCGGGGAGGAAACTCAGCTATTAGACCGGGGCCTGTGGTCCAGCCGCACTCGGGGAGCACCAGCCCAGCTGCACCAGCAGATGTGATGTCTGTGCCCCCCGAGCTTTGTGAAAGGGGCCCAGGAGCACACGCGTGTGGGCTACATCAGGCAGGAAACGTGAGCTCCTCCAAGTCGTGTCCTGAGGGAAGCAGGACCCCACGTGTCAGTCCCCTTGCCTTAGACCAAATTTGAAGAGCTTCCAATGTCAGGGCTTTATTCTGCAAGAACTGGAAAATCATTATAACAACAATTAAAAAAGAATTTGGAAAGAGTTACTGGTGGAAAAGCTGAGAAAGAACTGAAGATAATGGAATTTGCTTTTCTATAAACCCCAGAGAGAAGTCAGATTTGGGTAACGTTTGAGTCCTGTCGTGAGTTCAATGGGAATCCGAACAGTGATAGGCTGTAGGTAGAACGTGAGCCGATCATCCGGGACCACAGAGCTCCTGTGTCCCCTATGGAGAGCATCGGGCTCGAGGCTCGGGAGGGGGAGGGTTACGCAAATATCAGCCTCTCTCACCCTGGAGGGCAGCCACGGAGGCAGGGCGGCCTCCGTCACGGGTGCAGTGGGAGCACGCCGTGGCCATATGGGAGTACTAGGAGAGCATAGCGTGTGGTTACCAGTGTCACTTTGGCTAACTGTCAAGTATGTGACGTGGTCACATGGTTCTACACCTCTTCCTCTCGCCCTGGCCCCCTGACCGGTCCCCACCTGCCCATGTCCCAGCAGGTGCCTCTTCCCAGAATTCTTGTCCCGCAAACAGTCTCCTTCTGCCTTTCCAGCCACGTTAGCTTGCGAAGGCTGGCGTCACAGAGTAGCCTTCTCTGGGGGCTTCCACAGCAGAAATTCATGTTCTCACTGCTCTGGACAAGCAAGAAGTCCACGATTAAGGTGTTGACAGGTTCTGCTTTCTTCTCTCCTGGGAGTGGGGTGGCCACCTTCTCCCTGTGAGCTTGCATGGTCGTCCCTCTGTCTGTGCTTGTCTGTGTCCTAATCTCATCTTCTTATAAGGGCATCGGTCATGCTGGATTGGGGCCTACCCATATGACCTGATTTTACCCTGATCATGTCCTTAAAGGCCTACCTCCAATGCAGTCACATTCTGAGGTCCCGGGTGGGAAGACATTGACATAAGGACTTTGGAGAGACAGTCCAACCCGGAACACCCACTCTCAGTTTCCCTGATTCTAGGACGTGAACAGACTAAAAAGGACAGGCTAGACACGAATCCAGACCCAGGAAAGCTCTGTCGGCATCTTTGCTGGGGAATGGCTCCTACGGGACAACAGCGATGTCGACGGGGATCAGCCACGCTGACCGTACGCCACAGTACTCCTGGCTGGTCCACTGCTGAACAACACGGTTGTGTGCTCACCTGTGGATTAAGTACAGTTCTTCCCTAATAACCCCATTGTACAAAGTCCCAAGAGAAAAGCACCTATGTAGGGAGAATTGCAAGACACAGTACAAATATGCCAGACTTTTCTAGAAACCACCTCTTGTCTGTCTTGTGCAGCAAAGGAAGCAGCAACATTATGGGGACTTGGGTCCATGGCATGGACATTGTTCATGTGGACACTTCATGGAGGACACTGTGGCTCAGTGGTCCTACCAGGCTTATTGTGCAAGTTTCTGGTCTTCTGCTCTTATAAAGCAGTTACGAGGATGTTAAAGGAGATTTAGAAAATAGATAAAGATTTTTAAAGTCCATAGGCCTGCCAACTTCAGATAAAGAAGCTATTTTTTTAAAGATTGTATTTACTTATGAGAGAGAGAGAGAGAGAGCATGCTCATGCATGAGAGGGAACAGGGGCAGAAGGGGAGGGAGAGGGACAAGCAGACTCCATGATGAGTGTGGACCCAATACGGGGCTGAATCTCACAACCCTGAGATCATGACCTGAGCCAAAATCAAGAGTCTGACACTTAACTGGCTGAGCCACCCAGGCGCCTCCAGATAAAGGAGCTATTCTCCAAGAATTGTATCTCATTTTAGACAATTAAATAAAGAAATAATTAGAGCTAAGAGTTCAACTTAGGCATGAAAACACCAGACTCATGGGGAAGCAGAATCCTTGAATGGCAAAGTTATTACCAAAGTAGAACAGGGGCAGGAGGACCAGGCCTACAGAAGAGAAAGTATCAGAGGAAAGAGCAGAGGCCAGCCCGGTCAAGGTGCCAGTTACCTGAGAGGTGCACTGCAGACCCCGGGGCAGTGACAGAGGGTCCACTGATGGGGATTCACTGCCCCGCTCGCACTGGCTCCCAAAGCTACGGGCTTCCTTCAGCCCCCCCTCCAGGGGCACACTAGGCACAATTGAACCAAAGGATCACAGAGATGCATTTTTTCAGAACTCTGTATCATTAAAGATTCGCTGTAGGAGGAGAAGATAACACAGCAGCCCATCCCTTGTCAACCCCGAGCGCACATGCTTCACTATCCCTGGCACTAGAACCCCCGGGGCTGAAAATATGCAGGATGCAAATGGCCAGTGCATCTGACCGCTGCACTCCTTAAAGCTGGATCCAAATGAGCTTTAGCTGTGATGTTTCTTTAGTTTGCACGCGTCCTACATTTATCGTAGTGCATCAAAAAAAATCGGAAATTCTATATGCCTACTTTACAAAAGCAAATATTCTTTTTTTAAAATATTTTTATTATGCTATGTTAGTCACCATTCAGTACGTCCTTAGTTTTTGATGTAGTGTTCCATGATTCATTAGTTGCGTATAACACCCAGTGCACCATGCAATACGTGCTCTCCTTACTGCCCATCACCGGCCTATCCCATTCCCCCACCCCCCTCCCCTCTGAAGCCCTCAGTTTGTTTCCCAGAGTCCATAGTCTCTCATGGTTCATTCCCCCTTCTGTTTAACCCCCCTTCATTCTTCCCTTCCTTCTCCTACCAGTCTCCCTGCTATTCCTTATGTTCCACAAATGAGTGAGACCATATGATAATTGTCTTTCTCTGCTTGACTTATTTCACTTAGCATACTCTCCTCCAGTCCTGTCCGTGTTGCTGCAAATGTTGGGTAATCGTTCTTTCTGATGGCTGAGTAATATTCCATTGCATCTGTGGACCACATCTTCTTTATCCATTCATCTGTTGAAGGGCATTTCGGCTCCTTCCACAATTTGGCTATTGTGGACAATGCTGCTATGAACATTGGGGTGCATATGGCCCTTCTCTTCACTACGTCTGTATCTTTGAGGTAAATACCCAGTCGTGCAATTGCTGGATCATAGGGTAGCTCTATTTTTAACTTTCTTAGGGACCTCCACACTGTTTTCCAAAGTGACTGTACCAACTTGGATTCCCACCAACAGTGTAAGAGGGATCCCCTTTCTCCACATCCTCTCCAACATTTGTTGTTTCTTGCTTGTCCATTTTTGCCATTCTAACTGGTGTAAGGTGGTATATTGATGTGGTTTTGATTTGAATTTCCCTGATGGCTAATGATGTTGAACATTTTTTCATGTGTCTGGTAGCCATTTGTATGTCCTCATTGGAAAAGTGTCTGTTCATATCTTCTGCCCATTTTTTTGATTTGATTATTTGTTTCTCATGTATTAAGTTTGAGAAGTTCTTTATAGATCTTGAATACTAGCCTTTTACCTGTAGTTTCATTTGCAAATATCTTCTCCCATTCTGTGGGCTGCCTTTTTGTTGTGATGACTGTTTCCTTTGCTGTGCAGAAACTTTTTATCTTGATGAAGTAATAAAAGTTCATTTTTTCTTTTGTTTCCCTTGCCTTTGGAGACATGTCATGAAAGCCAAAATTCTCAACAAGATCCTAACTAATAGGATCCAACAGGACATTAAAAGGTTTATCCATCACGACCAAGTGGGATTCATCCCTGGGATGCAAGGGTGGTTTAACATTCACAAATCGATCAGTGTGATAGATCACATTAATAAGAGAAGAGACAAGAACCATATGATCCTTTCAATTGATGCAGAAAAAGCATTTGACAAAATACAGCATCCTTTCCTGATTAAAACCCTTCAGAGTGTAGGGATAGAGGGTACATTCCTCAATTTCATAAAAACCATCTATGAAAAGCCTACAGCGAATATCATTCTCATTGGGAAAAGCTGAGAGCCTTTCCCCTAAGATCAGAAACACGACAAGGATGCCCACTCTCACCGCTATTATTCAACATAGTACTAGAAGTCCTTGCAACAGCAATCAGATGACGAAAAAGAATAAAAGGCATTCAAATTGGCAAAGAAGAAGTCAAACTCTCTCTCTTCACAGATAACATGATACTTTATATAGAAAACCCAAAAGACTCCACCCCCAAATTACTAGAACTCATAGAACAATTCAGTAATGTGGCGGGATACAAAATCAATGCTCAGAACTCAGTTGCATTTCTATACACAAACAATGAGACTGAAGAAAGAGAAATTAGGGAATCGATTCCATTTACAATAGCACCAAAAACCATATGTTACCTTGGAATTAACTTAACCAGAGACGTAAAGGATCTATATTCTAGAAACTACAAATCACTCTTGAAAGACATTGAAGAAGACACAAAAAGATGGAAAAATATTCCATGGTCATGGATCGGAAGAATTAACATAGTTAAAATGTCTATGCTACCCAGAGCAATCTACACTTTCAATGCCATCCTGATCAAAATACCAATTACATTTTTCAAAGAGCTGGAACAAACAATCCTAAAATTTGTGTGGAACCAGAAAAGAACCCGAATTGCCAAGGAAATGTTGAAAAAGAAAAACAAAGCTGGGGGCCTCACGTTGCCTGATTTCAAGCTATACTCAAAGCTGTGATCACCAAGACAGCATCGCACTGGCACAAAAACAGACACATGGATCAATAGAACAAAATAGAGACTCCAGGAATGGACCATAGGCTCTATGGTCAACCAATCTTTGACAAAACAGGAAAAAACATCCAGTGGAAAAAAGACAGTCTCTTCAATAAATGGTGCTGGGAAAATTGGACAGCTACGTGCAAAAGAATGAAACTTGACCACTCTCTCACACCATACACAAAGATAAACTCCAAATGAATAAAAGACCTCGATGTGAGACAGGAATCCATCAAAATCCTAGAGGAGAACATAGGCTGCAACCTCTTTGATATCGGCCACAGCAACTTCTTTCATGACACATCCCCAAAGGCAAGGGAAACAAAAGCAAATATTCTATTAATTTTCACGCTTTTTGTTTGCTTTTCATTAAGTCACAAAGAAATGAAAAGTCACATGTCTGAATACCACACCCTCTTTTGCTCAGATCACAATATCTCTCGCACTTGGGACTACAGGTGTAGCCCATTATAGAAGAGCCACCTGGTTTGTCCAATATTGCTTTCTCCAGTTCTATAGGTGGTCACGTGCTCATATCTGTAGTCTGATGGATCCGCCATTGACGGCACTGACATGGAATAGATCGCATCTCTTAAAGACGCAGGGCATGAAATGGTCATGGACTCAGCACGTACACTGTATTTTAGAGGATGGCAGCACATCTCACAGGTATCACTTTGTGTTTCTCCTCTGATGCACCTTCATGGACTAGCCCATCCGTCCACTGGCTGGCAGCTTCTGGTGGGGTAGCAGTCTGTGATGGAAACAGGGCCATGGTCATATGCCCATGTCACCACTCCCTCTCCAAAGGCAGGCCACCTGGAAGTCTGTCTACACACATCGCTATATTATTGGAATTCCCAAATACAAGCTGACATTTTTTTTCAAAATATATCACATCTTCTATGTGGTCTTCATAGCCCTAATTATCTTCATAAATATTTCATTATCTCAATAAATGAAATTATTCCTTCATCGAACTGGCTTTTCTAAAATTTACAGTCTTATTCTCACTCACAAATCAAGAACAGAGACAGTCGGGACTGCAGCAGAGAATGTGCTGGAAGAGCTGGCCTAGGAAGGTCAAATTCATGAAATGTTCTAGGAGAAACACATGGTTCAGGTACCATTTAGAGGCTCTACTTGCAAAATCCCGATCTAGTTAGACAAGCAGCCACTGAATATCTCAGCTACATGAGTTTAACTCTTGGGTCACTCAGACCTTCAGTTGAGTCCTGGTGGTTTTTACTGATGGATGCTGCCTGGGATGAAGCTATGAGATCTATTACTAAATTTTCAATTAAAATGTGCTGCAAAAATGTTTTAGAGAGCTTCAGTTGTTACGGTGAGTCATGTTCTCTAGGATGAATTATAAATTCTTTTTTTTTATAATAATTTTTTATTATGTTAGTCACCATATAGTACAACCTTAGTTTTTGATGTAATGTTCCATGATTCATTACTTGCATATAACACCCAGTGCACCATGCAATACGTGCCCTCCTTAATACTCATCGCTGGCGGGGCACCTGGGTGGCACAGCGGTTAAGCGTCTGCCTTCGGCTCAGGGCGTGATCCCAGCATTATGGGATCGAGCCCCACATCAGGCTCCTCTGCTGTGAGCCTGCTTCTTCCTCTCCCACTCCCCCTGCTTGTGTTCCCTCTCTCGCTGGCTGTCTCTATCTCATAAATAAATAAAAAATCTTAAAAAAAAATACCCATCACTGGCCTAAATTCTTAAAACTTTGTGTTTTCCCGCTGCCCCAACCTGCTCACTAACAGGCTGTAAGCACCCCTTGCCGGTGACCAGGTGCACCCCATAAGGCTGGCCTCTGTCACAAGTTCCCTTCTTATCTTTCCCGTCTGTGAGCTGGTGACATCACACACATCGGTGCTTGTGTGTCCCACTCTGACCCCCACAAAGGCACTTGCCCATGGGTCTTTGCTTGTGGTGCCCCACCTCCTGGGCACTCCCTCCACGTGGCCCCCACAGGGGCTGCTATGCCTCCGTCTGAGACCTGGGGGGGCAAGAAATCTCCTTCACATCCACACACCTCTCCACACTGTTACTGTGCCTGCTCCTGTTTGATCATCAAAAGATTCCAGTTGAAGTAACATAATTATTCCTTGTAACATAATTCTTCCTTATAACATAATGCCAAACTTCTAGATGAGAAAGTTCTTTTGGAACTTAGGACGAAGAACTCTTTGTGTCAGTGAGAACTTGACATTTTTTCTCTTTTCCCATAATCGGAATTCTGTACATATTTCTATTTTCCCTCCTACTTATGATGTCAGCAGGCTCCGAAGCCCCGCCTGAAATTCATTCACAGAAGTCATGCTGCGCCTTGTACATATTACATATACCTTCTCTTTCCCGTCTCTTACTTTATAATTTCAGACACATTTTACCATTATGGAAGATATTTATTTTGTTATAAGCAGAGTCTCAAATATCCAATGGAAAGAGATGTGATATAAATAATTATATATAAATTAACCAATTCAGTTAAGTATCTCTCCTCTAACATTAGTTATTTAGGATATTTAAAATTGTTTGGCATCCTTGGGAACTCTGCTGGGGAGGCTTGGTTCATCAGATCTAGGGAAAAGTTCCTCTGTATAAATTCTTAAGAGATTTTTCGAAGGGCTCGAAGTTTTGGGCTATCTTTAGACCTTTCCCGGAGGCTGGCACGCTGACTCCCAAGCGTTAAGCGTTCGTCATGACGCCTGCAATAAACAGCTGACCTTCTTTCATCTCATATCGGGGCCCAGATGTTCTTATTACAGCTCATACCGAACACTTCATAACTTCATCATTTTATAAATGTCATCCTCATGTTTTTATCATAGCTTCATGATTTTATGTACTATCAACCGTATTTCTCTATCCAGACTTCACCCAGAGGGGAATGTTTCCAAGCTACTTCTCTTCCTCTCTTTTATTTTGCTTGTTGAGAGCCTTTTTGTTTCTTGAAGCTTAGAGAGCTACCATTACTCATGACAGCTGTTCCTTATCCTATTTTATTATTTATTTTTCTAGAATATAATTCTAATTGTTTTTTTTTTAATATTTTATTTATTTATTCGACAGAGATAGAGACAGCCAGGGAGAGAGGGAACACAGCAGGGGGAGTGGGAGAGGAAGAAGCAGGCTCATAGCGGAGGAGCCCGATGTGGGGCTCGATCCCGTAACGCCGGGATCACGCCCTGAGCCGAAGGCAGACGCTTAACCGCTGTGCCACCCAGGCGCCCCTAGAATATAATTCTAATTGTTAACTTCTTAAATTCTCAGGTTTTTTTGTGTATGCTTGATTCTATCTTAAGATAATCACTTTGTACAAGAGACCATTTTTCCATACTTTCCTTTAATTAGCTACTTTAATAAATTAATAATTCTACTTTTTAGCTGATTCATTCAGATTCCCTGGTTATTTAATCAGCAAATCTGAAAATAATTATAGCTCTAGTTTCTTCATTCCAATGTTATTAGAAATATAAAACACACTTCATATTCACTAAAAAAAAAAGGAAACTTGGCTTGTAGAGTCATCTTATATAATCACACAGTCACTAGTAACCTAATTAGCGAACAAGGTATTACATTTACAGATCATTAAAAATAAGAGTCTCTATCTCAAACTATATTTAAAGAGAGGACTTACTTGACAATTCTTAACTGTTCTCTGATTGAGTCATAAACTGCCAACAAGTCAGAGGTGGGAGAAAATTCTTCTATGGGTAAGGTAAGGAAATTGGGGCTTACTGGAGGGAGAGACTTGATTGAAACCTTGAAACACTTAAATAGGCTAAGACAGAGAAATAAAAATAGTTTCCAAATTGTGACAACCTAGTTCCTCTTTGCTTACGTGGGTCAAGCAGCCCTTCCGCCGCAGCACCGTTGGAGGGATGGCGGCGCGGCGGCAGGGCTGGTGCTGCAGCTGGGAGGGGAGGTGGTGCTCACGGTCAGTGTATAGAGCGGTCACCAGGCTGCACTGTCGTCTCCATAACTTACGGGAATTTTCAGCTTCGTCTATGTCACCCTGATCAAATGTCAGTAATTTCATGGGACTGAGAGAAAACCATATTCTCAAGATATAAAATTAGTGCTGGTGAGTCATGACCAATAACATCCAGTGAGTATATAGGAAGAAAGGACCCCGATCCTTCAGGACAGCCTTGTTTGGGGATTGTAAAGTGCTTGGGCTTCTACTCTTGAGGGTATCTGGTTCTCCTCTTAGCCCCTGCAGCTCCGCTACCACGCGGTCCTAGAATGGGGCTGCTTTGCCTTTGCTGGACCTTCCACTTAGTCCTGATCTTTGCCTCCACAGCTATCTTCCAAAAATGCAACTCAGCGTACATCCGGCTCCTGTTCAAGAACACTCTTCTGCCTCTCATTTAGGATCAAGTCCTTATTCTTTATTGTTTTGTTTAAAAAGATGATAATTTTGTCACAGTAAAGATTTTAAGCCTCATCCCACCCCACCCGCGCCCCGACCCATGTCCTAGCTGGACTGAAAGAGTGTGTTTAGCAAACAGAAGATGAGCCCTGAATTCCAGCATAGGGAGTGATGCATCCTAACTCAGTATTATAGCTAAAATTTATTTTTAGCCTAGAAAAGAAAATTTGGGATTAATCACAAGTGAGAAACAAAAAAAAAAATGATTTCCTATAAAATTACAGATGTGGAGAGGGAAAATAACAATTTCTGGAGCTCTTCTTTGACCATGTTTTGAAAGAACATTACTATATGTGTCCCCATGGTCATCATAAATTGTATTAATAATTTTAATGTTCCTCCCTTAAGTGAAATTATGCCCTTGTGGAAATAACGAAAGAAAGAGCGTGGGCCAAATGCAAATAAAAAACTGTATCTGTGTTCATTAAACTCTGTTCAGAAATTAATAAAACTGAATCCTGATGTTATAAATCTAATAAAATGGGACTTTTTTGGAATTTAGAGCAATAACACCCATCCTATCCTCTACCCTTTCCCCGATAACCTTCTGACACGTTTTCCCTTGCTTTCTCGTTTCTCCAACTTTGACTTAAAGTATTTCTACCAAGAACCAAGAATTTACCCATTTTCCAAGGGTCCCCTTGTTAGTCTTCAGCCCCATGCCCTGGGGTCACTAGGAATCTGTTTTCTACTCCTGCTGCCCTTGTAACCGAAACGCAGCTCAAGTGGCACGTGAAGACTTTGACTCAATAGTTCGGCAGCACGCATTCCACACACCATCTAACATGCACCTGTGACTCTTCCCTCTGCGTCCTCAGGCTTATCATCCACACCAGAAAAAAATGGAAAGCAAGGGCTTTTTTCCCTCATCTGCATGTACTCTGACACCTCAAGACACATCCATGCCTCCCAAAGCAGGCATCAGATAAACTGTCTTTAACTAAGTTGTAATAATTTTAAAGAAAATTTAAGTTAACACAAGAATATTTTTCTATTCCATTATTTTAAATTCTATTTTGAATTATTAGCATATGTTTTGGACAGTTTTGAGACTCAAACACATTGTTGTAGTTTATAAGAAAAGAACTTAAAGATAGACTTGAAAACGATATAGTTTAAATATATTTAGTTAATTACACCAATACAAGTAAACTCAGTTTAACATGCAAGCAAGTAGCTTTTGATAATTCCTAGCAAAGAAAAACTGCCCAACATACAAAGCATCACTGACTCTTGTGTTCTTTCTGGGTTCAGGACGTGTCTGCATGGCACTGGAAGATATTATGTCCTGCTGACACACCTGACAAGTCTAGGTGATGTCCCAGTGACCCTCCCTGATGCTGGTGACGAGCAGTGTCCTGGATCTAAGAGGCCAGACACCTGCTGGAACAGTGCTCCCACCTGTACTCAGGCCGCCAGCAGGCTCCTTAGCTGAGGGTCAGCCTAGCAATGGACCCCGTCAGTAGGGCTCTTAGCCCTGAAGTGGCATATGTGGGGGTAAAAGCTGTCTTATTCCTTATAAAGTTGGATAAGGGAGTGAGGGTGGAGCCAATGATGAAGAGTAATAAATTGTATGCTCAGATACAGGAAAAGTTTCCTTTACTGCCTTTTGACTCTTTTGTGTCAGAAATAACAACTCAGGGGCGCCTGGGTGGCTCAGTCGTTAAGCGTCTGCCTTCGGCTCAGGTCATGATCCCAGGGTCCTGGGATCGAGCCCTGCATCGGGCTCCCTGCTCAGCAGGAAGCCTGCTTCTCCCTCTCCCACTCCCCCTGCTTGTGTTCCCTCTCTCGCTGTGTCTCTCTCTGTCAAATAAATAAAATCTTTAAAAAAAAAAAAGCAAATAACAACTCATTTGACAGTGAAGACCATTGCCATGATATGGATGTCCTAAATATATTTGTATTGCTTCCAAAATGTACATTTGAAAAGTCCGAAGAAGGTGAGAAGTTCAGAAGACTGAAGACAAGAGCAGAGGAGGGATGAGCTGACCTCCGCGGGAGTCCATCCTCCGTTGCCAAGCAACGCGGTCTTCACTGCACCATACGCTCTGGCGGCTCGTCAGAAAGGTCTGCTCCAAGGCACCGGGTGCTGGCTTTGCCCTGGGAACAGGGACTGCAGCTGGGACACAGAGAAAGTGATGGGCATCCTTAGCATAATCCCTTCCACCTCTGCATCCCCTTCAAGTTTCCCCTACAATTGTTATGATCTGCTTATCCAAATACAAATATGCAAACTAGAACTAAGATTCCATGCAACTCCAGAACATCATGTTAGATACTCAACACAGAGCCCCCGTGGGCGGTGGCTAGTCTCGATGCTGGCCCGGTCTTGTCCAATGGCTTTCATGGAGTCCCATGATAGAAGAAGGAACATTCCCTGCATGCCCCCATCATTCCTTACTCCCCTCCCCCCTGATTCTCGTGAGTTTTCCTGATTTGGAAGACCTAGACCCACCTTGTTCTTATTCCCTTTGTGAGCACGAGCTGGTGAGCGCCGTTAATCGCCCTTGAGCTCAGCAGGGTCACGCGTTTGTGCTGAACAGACTCTTGTTTAACACCAACAAGAGAAAATGCACACGGTTGAAAACTACAGCCTAGCGCAATATATAAAACCAACACGTATACGTAGGGGATTACAAGTACCTACGGCTTGCCCGATTATAAGAATACACACAACAGGGGCACCTGGGTGGCTGAGTCGGTTAAGCATCTGACTCTTGGTTTCAGCTCAGGTCATGATCTCAGGGTCCTGAGACTGAGCCCTTCAGTGGGGAGTCTGTTTGAGATTTTCCCTCTGCCTCTGCCCCTCTTGTGCCTTCTCTCCCCCCCAAATAAATAAATAATTCTTATAAAAAAAATAATACAACAAAAATGAAATAGCACCTGCTTTAAACCAAATGCCAAAGAAATGAAGGTTTCACGTGATTTAATTCTACTCGCAAAGTTTTGCGTATATCTCTTTGAGGAATGAATAACTTTCTCCTTTGGGCACCGAAGGGTCATTAACGATTTTCAGGTGAGGACAAAAGGCGCATTTGGTCCTTCGGCTCGGCAGCAGCAGCACATGGCTCTGGGACTGGAGAGGCCAGAGAACGCAGGCTCAGCGGCTTTAAAAGGTGGAGCCTCGGTCTGCCCAGCACGTCACTGATCTGGGCTTTGGTGGTCGGAATGGAAAGGAATCCTAACACATGAAATGGTCTGGACAATAAATCACCTTACCCCCAGTGAATCAGCCACCCAACTCTTTAGGATTGTTCAGCCCGATGCCTTAGGGACAATTTTAATTTCCTGGCCGACAGAAGCTCTAACGTATAGCCACAGGTTGTGGGCAGAAGAGCAGTCCCCAAAGACGAGCACGTCCTGACTCCCAGAAGCCGTGAATATGTTACCTTGCACACAAAATGGACTTTGCAGATGTGGTTAAAAATAAGGGTGTTGCGATAGGGAGATTATCCTGGAATATCACAGTGAACATAATCTGATTACTTGGATCATTAAAAGCAAACACTTTTCTCGGGGAAAGCTAGAGAAACAGGTGTGACAAGGGAGGCAGAGTCAGTGCAACCCGACTTGGCCGGCTTCGAATGAGGGGAAAGAGGCCATGTGCCAAGGATCGTGAGCCACTTCTCGAAGCTAGAGAAGGCAAGGAAACTGATTCTCCACTGGAGCCTGGACAAAGGAATCAGGCCTGCTGACACCTTGTGTTTAACCCAGCAAAACATGTGTCTGACTAACAGAACTAAGTTACAATAACCTTGTGCTGTGTTAAGCTGCTGAATTTGTTGCACTTTGTTATGGCGGCAAGAGAATACGAATGAACCACACTTCACTTTGGAGTTTTATCTTCTTAGTTGTTCATAAAACGCTGCTGCTCCAATCTTTTGTTTCTAAGACCTTCACTGACCCTGGGGCTATCCTAACTGGCAAGAGTTCAAAGGGACTGCTGAAAACCCACATGGAGATATTTCTGCAGGGGGTAGACCAGATGGAAGGCAGAATCCTTCCGTCCATCAGACAGAGGGTTCGAGGTGAGTTGATCATCGGGCTCTCAACGCAGAGATGTCTGTGGGGTTGTGGCTTTAATATCTGCCTCTCACGCTGGACTGCTGTACCCGTGAGGGCAGAAGGCTTGTCAGTAATGGTCCCCTGGACACTCAGTTCTGGGAGAAGTGTGAGCATCGTGCCAAAGTCCTTAAGAGCAAGTGTCTGGACATCTGACTGCCTGGGTTCAGATCCAGCGTGGCAGCATCCTGGCCATGTGAGTTTGGGAAAGTAAGTCAAAATACTTCCTGTGCCTCCATTGCCTCATCTATAATATGGAGCCAACAGCAGTACATTCACAAAGGATAGCTGGAGGATTAAATAAGTTAACATAATGGTAACTCATTCAACCCGTGTGAGCCGGAAACAAGCCAGTGACCAGAAGCCATAGGGAACAGAAGGGAGAAACCCTCACTGGCCTGTGGTTTACACTGTAGCATGTGGAAACAAACAACAGAAGTGATCATTGGGAGAGGCAAGAGCAACACTGCAACGAGGTGTCGAGGCAGTTGGAGGACAGTGGCAGGTGCTCAGCGAGGGCCAGCGAGATACTGCTGCTCCCCACCTCAAAGCTGGCTACAGCAGGTGCTCAGAGCTGCCTGGTCCAGCCCAGCGGGCTACACAGCTGAAATCTACTTAAGCACAGACCGAAACAGTAGTTTTTCATACTTCTCTGGACTTTGGCCAAATTTTTAGTTAAATCCAGTTATGAAAATTTGTTATGCTTTTACTTCCAGCGTATGTTGTAAAGAATTGCTGTAACTCACCCACCACTGCTTATTTTAGCAGAAACGTGAAAGTGGCAAATATGCTAATATAGTTGACCCTTGAACAACGGAGTTTCAAACTGCGGGAGTCTGCTTACACGTGGATTTTTCCAATAACTACAGTATAGGACTGTATATGTATTTTCTCTGCCTTATGATCTTCTTAATAACATTTTCTTTTCTCCCATTTTATTGTAAGAACACTGCATATAATATATATAATATGTGGTAACTGACTGTTCATGTCATCTGCAAGGCTTCTGGTCAACAGCGAGCTATTAGTTTCATTTTGGGGCAGTCAAAAGTTACAAGCAGATTTCTGACTACATAAGGGCTGGGTGTCAGCACACCAACCCCCATATTGTTCAAGAGTCAACTGTAGTCTCAAGAAAGGAACTCATGGGCCTTTCTCTGACTTGTATTATAATGGAGATGAGATGTAGGAATTTTACTCCAATGACCAAAATAGGGACAAGTATGGTATCTATGTTGAAAGCCAGGCACTTGTCACCTCAAATTATTTTTGAGAATAGATGAGCTATAAAAAGAAAGAAAACTAAAAGGAAAGAAATGGATATAATTTGATTTTTAATTGTATGTAATTGTTACAAGGAATCAACTTTAATTTGAGTTTGGCAGGTTTAGGATAAAAAGGAAGCGTTGCTTCACAGAGCAGGAGAGAATTACACAGCTCATAGCTCCAAGATCTTGCACCAGTAAGAAAGATAACCTGCTGAATAGAAGGAGATATTTACAAATGACATATCTGATAAAGGGTTAGTATCCAAAATATATAAAGAGCATATACAACTCAACACCAATAAAACAAATAATCCAATTAAAAATGGGCAAAAGACATGAATAGATATTTCTCCGAAGAAGACATACAGATGGCCTAAAGACACATGGAAAGTTGCTCAACATCACTAAGCAACAGGGAAACGCAAATCAAAACCACAATGAGATATCACCTCACACCTGTCAGAATCATGAAAACAATACAAAAAACAGCACATGTTGGCAAGGATGTGGAGAAAGGGGACCCTCTTGCCCTGTTGGTAAGAATGCGAATTGGGGCTGCCACTGTGGAAAACAGTACGGAGGTTCCTCAAAAAATTAAAAATAGAGCTACCATATGATCTAGTAATCACATTACTGGGTATTTACCCAAAGAATACAAACACACTAATTCAAAAAGATACATCTACCCCTATGTTCATTGCAGCATTATATACAACAGCCAAATTATGGAAGCAACTCAAGTGTCCATCGACTGACGAATGGAGAAAGAAGATATGGTATGTATACACAAGGGAATATTACTCAGCCATACAAAGGAATGAAATCTTGCCATTTGCAGCAACATGAATGGACCTAGAGGATATAACGCTAAGCAAAATAAATCAGTCAAAAAAATTACCATATGATTTCATTCATATGTTGAATTTAAGAAAGAAAACAAATGAACAAAAAGGGGGAAAAGAGAGATAAACCAAGGGGAAAAAAACCAGACTGTTAACTGTAGAGAACAAACTGACGGTTGTCAGAGGGGAGGTGGGTCGGGGATGGGTGGGACAGGGGAAGGGGATTAAGAGCACACTTATCATGATGAGCACTGAGCAATGTGTAGCGTTGTTGAATCACTATATGTACACCTGAAACTAATTTAACATTGTATGTTAACTATACTGAAATTAAAATTAAAAAAAAAAGTGCAAAAAAGTAAAAATGGTTTGGTGAGATAATGAAGAACAGTTCCGTAAATGAACCTTGAACATCAATGTCAAGTCAAATAAATAGGCCATTTCTTAGAGCATCCCTGGACCTTCTTGTGGACAACAGAATTGAGGGTTTCATGGGCCCGGGTTCTCACCCAGAATGGCATCTGCTCTTTTCTTACTTAAGGTCAACAGCCTCCCTGGACTATAGAATGAGTGTAGGTAAAACCTGGTAACATGTGGGGTTGGAGAGTATGGGTCTTTCCTGATATTAATGATAAAGAGATGGGATTGATTTTTCTTCAATAACAATATGAAATTAGTCTTGTCACCTCACATAAAGACTCTGTAAACTTAAACCTAGTAAGTGACTGATCTCTGAAATGTCTTCATGGGATTTACACTCAGACCTTAGTTGAACTGACAAACAGAAGCTTGGGGAACTATTGTAGAATCCCACAATGTGGATGGAAAATTGGATAATCCCGGGTTCTCAGCTTGAACTTCAAACACTCTTGAGAAAAGTGACTGGTCTATAAAAGAATGTAATTCTAAATTCCCATACTTCAATGGAAATATGCCTACTGGGAAAGTTCAGTGAGGACCAGTTTGTTTCCTACAATGAATTTAAGTTTACAAATGCATTCTAAATTTGTCTATCACCCAGGGATTCTTGTAATCCAAGACAGCAAAACAGCAGGATGCATTCTGCTTCTGAGACAATCAGGATCCCTTTGCTTTATTGGGATCCTGCCAAGCAGGGTTCCGTAGCAGCACTTATGCTAAAGAAAATATCTCTGCATTCATCAACCCAGCTTGGACCGGTGCTGTTTGTATACACTGAAAGTGACCATTACCTTGTACACACTCACACATGCATGTGTGATAGATAAAGATAAGCTTTAGATATGTGTGTGTATAAATTTCCAAAGAAACAATTTAAACTTTCAATAGTCCAAGTATTTAGTGAAGATTAACTAGGAATTTGAAATATGGTGGATAACTATTTTCGAACCTGCTAAAAATATACTTATGTTCAAACAGCAACATTTTATTTCACTGTACCCTTATCTAGCGTATCCTCCGTGGTTCTGTAGCTGGTCACATGCCTGTAGAAAATGTCCTCTTCCTTCACAAGTACATTTTGATATCTTTCGATAGGGTCACTTTCCTTTCCTGAAAGCAGCTCAGCAGTCCTGTGCTTAGTTTCGTTCTCTTGGGGGATTTAGAATTTAGAGTCACAGATCTGGGGTAACACCTCACCTGGACCCAACAGAAACTCTGCTTGTCTCTGCTCTGTCCTTGTTCCCAACATGAGGATGTGAGTTTCTTGAAGCTGGAGACTGTGTGTTGATAGACACAGTGGTTTGGTTCCAGTTCTACAGAAAAGCCAGGTTATTCAACAGTGAACTTTTCCTCTTGGTTTTATGCTTAGGATCTCTGTTACATGGTCTCGATTATAACCACCGGCTCTCGTCTTTGCGTCCTGTCTACTGGCAGCCTCACGTCTCAGACAGGAACATGCAGGTGAGGATCTGCTCCGACAGGTGCTTCTCAGTCAGTGGGACTTCTTCTAAGTCTTGGAGCAAAAGTACAAGTTTTGGTTGAAAGCTGTCCTCTCATGGTTTAGGCTGCACAAAGCTTTCTCGGGAGCAGCTCTCACATGAGTTTGGGAAGCCGTGTGGAGCCCTGCTGCATACCAGCTACTTCTGATCTTTACGCAAAAATTCCGCTTCACTGGACAATGGAGCCCAGTTATCCCTACGCTGCTCAGCTCCTGAAATCATTGTCAGCTCTTTCTCCTCCTCCCCCTCCTGTTAGTTACAAAAAAAAATTACCATAAACTGAAAAAGAACTGCCCAAATTTTAATAAGTTTTTTTCAGTCCTGCCTAAGACATAACCAGGTTATTTTCTGATTTTTTGCACGGAAACACTAATTCTGGAGGAGAATCTATTTGGGTCCCGGGATGAAGAAGAGCCGAGAACTTGAGATCCACTAACGTGGGGACGTGTCCCTGGTATAATTGTATCTTGCTCTATTTCTTTGAAATTCACTGTTGTTTTCCCCTGTAAACCTATCTTTTCCATCCCTTTGTTTTGTGTCTGCAAATCTCAGTGATCTGAAAACATAAAGGGAGTTGATTCAAAGGTTTTGGAAAACTTTGCAAATGGGCTATCCCCACCCCATCCCCCCACCCGGGCTCCTTTGTCAGGTCTGAATCTGATCCCTGTGTGGAAGGGGTGGAAGGGGACTACGCGTGCCTCCCCCAACTCCTTTTCAGACCTGTCTGGACCTGACTGTTGAAAGAACAACCCCTACCACACTCAAACCCATACTTGCCTTGGAGCTATTTTTTCCCTAAAGTTTCTCATGTGTCCTTTGTAGGTCAACCTCCCTCGCCAGCCAAGGAACTGTCCAACTTCCACAAGGTGAAAGTGATTACAGAAACGTCTTCAAGCATTGGTTGGATGCATTCATCTAGAAGGATAGTTTAATGTTCATTCAGTTGAAAGGAAACTTTTAAATTGCAAAATGTCAGAAAATATTTATGTTCCTCATTATAAGCTTAAATACACAATCTGGATATACCTGGTAGCTAAAAAACAAACAAACAAAAAAACCTGTTAAATCAGGTTAATATATTCCTGGACTTCGACTCACCTAAATGGAAAAAAATGTACAAAATGATATTGCAGGTTTAGAAGATAGATGACGTTTGTAAAAGATAACCTTTAAAAAGGGATCATTGGATCCCCGGTTTATTAGTCTGAGCAGGAAAACTCAGGCTGTGGAATCTATGTGGCCACATACATGTCCCGTAAAGAGATTCTTCCTACAGGAGCCGGAAGGATCATAAAGGCTTAGGGACAGCAAAGCCAGGAGTGCCCCGCTGGTGGGGGAGGGGAGCTCCATCCTGCTCACACCAGAGCAGCGCCCTAGACCCTAGAAGTCTGCTTCTCAAGCAGGAGGCACGCCAACCCCGGTTGGCAGTGAGACACAGCCCTTTTTCTTTCTTCCAACCTCGATAATTTTTTCCAACCTTTATTCACTTCACTGTGAACAGATAAAGACCCTTATCCTGTGCGGACAGAGAGGGTTTCTTTTTTTAGCAACAAACACTGTTTTGTTCCTACTTCTACTATACGTGAAAGTTCTACTTGGTCGAAAAAAGGGAATCTTAAGCTAGACAAATTTTTTTATTATTCATTTTTTACTGTTTACGTTTAAATTTTGTTATTCTTCTCCAAGAGTTTAATGGCTGCCACCTTTCCCAACATGCTTTTTAGGCAACAGTGGCAGGACGGTGGGTGGGCTCCAGAGCCCACTGTCAGGTGGGCCAACAAGCAAGCATGCCACAGTTATTAGCAGGTGGCAGGAGAAAGATGGAGTGAGTGTTTGCGCTTTTTCTTTTAAGTAGGCTTCACACTAGCGTGGAGCCCAACACAGGGCTCGAACTCATGACCCTGAGATCAAAAGCTGAGCTGAGATCAAGAGTCAGATGCTTAACTGACTGAGCCACCCAGGTGCCCCAGGAGTATTTGCTTTTTAAGAATACATCCCCAGAGTAATACTTTTTTGAAGCAATGAAAATCACTGGCGGGACTATGGCAAGCCTCCCTAGTTTCTGCTTGGGGCCATTGGAATGGGATACGGTTGGGGCTCAGAGGACGTGGATCCCCGGGGGCAGCCGCTCCCCAAAGAGGAGCACTTCCTCAAGGAGTTAACGTAGACGGTTTCTGTCAGCTGCGCACACTCCCAGGAATTTCTGTCTAGGTTAAGCCTCTCTTGCGTCCTGATCTACTCTCAGAATGAGGAAAGGGGACTCTAGACAAGGACCGACGACACCCATCTCACGCTACATCAGAAATCCCATAAAACAATGTCAACGTTCTCCAGCTTCAGGGGTGGAACTTCAAGTGGGTTCAGATTGTACACAGCACTTGGCTTCGCTTGTTCTAAGTCATTCAACGCTCCCTTGAGGGCAGTGCCAACGCCGAGTTCCATTTGATGGACAGACGGATCGACAGATGGAGAGTTCGTCATCAGTACCTTAAAGCGGGTTCCTGCCCCGGGACACCTGCGGAAGGCGGAGCAGCAGTGTGGACACTTCGGCGGCTCCGCGAGCTCCTAGCACACGTGCACACTAGCAGCTTCATTCCGATTCGGTCCGTCTTGGAGCCGGCGGAGCTGAGCCGCTGGGGCAGGGCTGACCTCGGGCTTTGTACGCTCCCCCCCAAGGAGCGGGGGCCCTGGACGCCTCGTAGTCAGACCCGCAGGGCATGTGCTCGGCCCCCCCCCCGGGGGTGTCATCTGACTGGTGGTTCCTGCGCCCCTGGTCCTCCGGTTCAGCGGCCCCAGCAGGGAGCCGAGCGGGAGCACCTGGTGTGTCGCAGCGGAGGACGGCCGCTGGCAGCCAAGCCCGCGGCCTCCGAGAGGCACTCAGCCGTCGCACCAGACGCCCAGCGTACGGGGTGGGGGCATGCCATCGCTGCGGGGGTCTCGCAGCCTCAGCGAGTTCACCCAGCCCGTGTGTCAGTGGCTTGACGGATGGATGGACAGAAGGAAGGACGCCGGCCGTGGGCCACCCCCAGTGCGCACATCAGGGGGCCTGGGCCTGAGGCGGGCTCCCCTCACTGGGCGCCTTGCCAAGGCCTTTGAGGGCGCGCTTTGGTGGACGGCCCTCAGCAGCTCTGGTGAGGCAGGTGCTGTTAACCCCCGTGGCAAACGAGGGCACCGAGCTTCTAAGGGTTACGGGACTTAGTCAATAATTGCCCATCACAGGAAGAACTGGCTCTGAAGGCCTGTGTTAGCTCTCTGACAGCTGCTCATGCTAGGACTCTGCCACCGCACACGCTCTCTTATGCCCCCCCTTCTTTAAACCTTCCATTCAAACCGCACTTCCTCTCCAGATCCAGTCCCTTTGATACAGCAAGAGGTCTTCCTCTTCTCCTCAAATACCACACCTGCCCCCCAGAAAACAGTGCGCTCTGCTATGGGGAGACTCTGCCCCGAAATCTGCTACTCCGGGGGGTCTGAAAGCCTAGAAGACCGGGGCTATAGGGTTGGTCGTGAGGCTTGCCAGCAGCCAGCACAGGTAGACCGCATGCATTCATCAAAACCAGGAAAGAAGAGGCAGAAGAAGAGAAGAAGGAAAGAAGGAAAGGAGGGTAAGGAAGGGAGGAAGGGAGGGGGGAAGAAGAAAGACAGGGAGGGAAGGAGGGAGAAGGAGAAAAGTAGAATTTTTGTGTGACTTAACCACAGCCACTATCAAAAAAGAATATTGATTATTTCTAGTGTATGAATTGGAAAATAAAAAGACACTTGAGTGTGGCCTGAAGTTTTCCAGCGTGGGACAGTTAACGGGACAGGTGTGACCTGCAGAAGGAAAGCATCAGGTTCCCACGCACAGGGAATAAAATGTCAGAGAGAAAAGGCTTCTTTTGAGTGATAGCCTGAGACTTACATTATTAATAACCAGATTTTTCTTACCTTGAACTAAGATAACAAAAATATTTAAGAAAAATTGGTCCGTTCTATGACCTCATGAAACTATGAAATAGTCACCCCTGACACACAGTATGGGGCCAACAGAGAGTCAATAAATTCCCGTCGAAAGCAGGCATAATACATGAACATGTGAATCAGTGAGTACAAGAATGTCTCTTAGCCATCGTCGTAGAGAAAATATCAAAGTTAAGACAGTCAGACCGGAGATGGAGCAGG
Source organism: Ursus americanus (assembly GCF_024610735.1). Taxonomy (NCBI): domain Eukaryota; kingdom Metazoa; phylum Chordata; class Mammalia; order Carnivora; family Ursidae; genus Ursus; species Ursus americanus. The sequence goes on along the minus strand of NC_142141.1, from coordinate 61,270,374 downwards.
AGAAAGAGTTGAGCAGCCCAGGCCATTGCTGAGGAGTTTAGCAAGGAAAGATATGGGGAAAGATAAGGAAAACCACCCGGCCCAGAAGAGACTGAGAGACTCGGGTAAGCCCAGGGGCAGCTCTAGAGGAAGCTGAGAGAAAAGGACAGAGGAACAGGTGTCCAAGACGGGATGGTTCACACAGATTTCTACCTAATAAGGGCCCCGCATCTTCTATAGGCAACTCAATCTGAGCTCAGAGTAAGTTGAAAAAAAAAGACAGATCCACCTAAAAACGTAAGCAATGAAATTTAGAGCAGCAAAGCAAAGGGGGCAAAGGTGAAAGAATTTTGTTTAAATCCAGAGAAATATCTGTTAGAGTAACAACAGGCTTCTCTTTGGTAAAGATGAGAAAGCCGTGAGACAGCAAAGTCAGAGTTCTGAGGGGAAACAAGACGAACCTGGAGTTCTGTGCTGCTCTGTGACCACTGAAACCTCAGGATGTGAGAAAGACACCCGGTGTCACAATTCTAAGACAGGTAAGCAACATTCTACATTTAAAGAAGGGACGGTTTACTATAAAAAGGGGGAAAGTACACCCAGAGACGTGGAGAGGAATTAAAGAGATGAGCTCTGCAAAGACCCTGGTAACTATGACTCTGTGTTTAATTCTGATTTTTTGTGTTTTGAGAGCTCAGGTTAAAATTCTAAACCACATAAGCAGGCTGAGGTGTGAGTGGGTGGCTAAGCCATACCGAGCTCCTTGTCCTTTTGTAGAAGGAGAAGAGAGACCTTCAATAATTTCAAACAGTGTTACAAACATGTAGAGTGAATCATATTTATTAAAAGCACGGAGAACATTAAAGAAAGAAAACAAGAATGAAGACATTGTTTCAAACTGGTAGAAAATAATATTAGAAAAATTTTTAAAAAGAGAGGAAGAAAGAAAGAAAGAAAGAAAGAAAGAAAGAAAGAAAGAAAGAAGAAAGAAAAAGGAGAAAAAAGAAGGAAGGAACGGAGGGAGGGAGGAAGGAAGAAAGGGAAGGGAAGGGCAAAGGAAAGGAAGGGAGAGAAAAGAGGGAAAGGAAGGGAGAGAAAAGAGGGAAAGGAAGGGAGAGAAAAGAGGGAAAGGAAGGGAGAGAAAAGAGAAAAAGAAAGGAAAGAGGGAAAGAGAGAAAGTATATGGCTGTTAATCATTTACATTTACAAACAATCTTGCAAACATTCCTTTGCAGTGGTGGGTGACTCCCTCATTTTGTGAGTTGGTGCCCTGCCCCCACAAGGAAGCAACCAGAACTCACTGCCAGGGTGCAAGCAGTGTCTCCACCAATCAGCATATGTGAATAAGCATGAATAAGGTTTCTCTTCAGAAACCAGAGAATCTAAAAAGTAGATGCCTTGTGGATTCCAATGCAGTGAGGGGAAGAGCAGAGCCATCATGCAGTGTATGTGGGCCCTGCCCCTCGCTACAACATGCTTCTCGCCCCTGTGGGGCACTCTCTGACGGTCTCTACTCGCTTCAGTATTTTTTTTTTCCTATTTAAACTACCTAGAATTGATCTGTTATGTGTAACCACAGCCCTGATGGCATTATGCACGGTAGAGAAAATGCAATGCCATTAAAGCAGTAATAGATTCAAGCAGGATTCTTCAGTGGATGTGAAAACCGATGAGTGGAGGTTTAATAAATAATAAATATGTACATAGACTCAAAATTATTTGTTAATTACAAGCAGAATAATAGGTTTATAATGAGTTACCCTAACACAGCCTTAACCAAGTAATCTGAATTAACATCTCCAATAATGGGGCAAACTGACGTCATGTGCCTACAAATATGGTGCCCCGAGAAGGAAACGTGACTTCTTTCGTACTTTTACCAAACAAACAAACAACAACAACAACAACAAAACGTAACCTGAATTCAATCACGAGGAAGTATGCAATAAATCCAAATTCTACAAAATAACTACGCTGACGTTTTAATGTCAAGATCACAGAGAACGAAAGAAGACTGAGTGTATTTTCTGGATTAAAGGGGCTAAATATCCATTTCCACAATCCAATGCAATGTGGGATTCTGAACTGGATCCTGGTAGGCAAAAAAACAAAACAAAACAAAAAAACCAAGCCACAATCCACATCATTGGGAAAATTAGTACAATTTGAATACGAACAGTGAATTCAGGGAAACACTGATAGTGTTATAACCCTGTTACTTTTCTAGATTTTGATTCATCTTCGATGGTCTGTAAAACTCTTTAGCAGAGAAGATGCACTGTGTTGAGACTTTTATCTAGTAGAAATGCTGGAGATGAGAATTTTACATCTCAACCCTGAAAATTCTGGTGGGTCCATATTTCCTCTAAATTCTGCTTATAAAATGCCCAGTTCTTGCTTTAGCTCATTACAGAGCTAATAGATGCCAGCTGAACATTCAACATTCTGCCTCAAAATATAATTGTTCAAATCCAAGTGTTTACTCAGTACATTTGCTAGCTCGAGTTACCACGTCTGATGGTTTTACAAGGTGGCCCACCACTAAATGACATGGGCCACCATGACTCCAGCCTCCTAAGAAGCTCCATCCCGTTTCTCCAGTCTTGTCCTCCCCGCAGTCCCGATGGATGGCCCCTACTTTAGATTTGTGTTACAGCCATACTTGCTTCTACCCAGCAATTTCTGCAGTGGTTACCTACTGTCATGAAAAGGAGGATTTGCAAACTATCTTAATACGTGATGCCGTAAAGCGATGCACATTTACTACTGCTCACGTGTCAGTGGTCCGCTGGAGACATTTACTGATCTCAGCTGGGTTCCTGGTCAGTGCCTTGGAGTCTGGGCTGTCTCACATGTTGGGGGTCAGCTGGCTGTCGTCAGTCCGTGACGGCTTCAGGGAGGCTAGCCAACAGACTGGGATCTCAGCCACAGGTCCCTCACCTCCCTACAGCCCTCCATGTTACCATAGTAAATTCAGAGATCGGAAGGAGAGCCTGTGCAGTCGTGCAGGAGGGCACTTGGAAATTCACATGTACGTGCACTTTGGTGCTCACACTTAATTGGCCAAAATAGGTCACATGGCTGTGTCCGAAGCAAATTGGACAAGTAAAAGTTATAGGGACTGGATACAGGGAGACCCCTAGTTGGGATCTTTGTGCAATCAACTACAAATCAGGGGGGAAATAGAAAGTTTGCACAGGGAGCACCTGGGAAATCCAATACTTATATAGAAGAAAATGAATCTTGGCCTCTACCTCACAGCAGAGACAGAAATTAACTTGAATTGGACCACAGACTTGAATGTGGAAGAGAAAACAAGGAAGCTTCCAGACACGTTCCCTTTGATTTATGCCCAAACTTCTGGGAGTTTCCTTTGAAAACACAGACCAGTTCATAAAATTTCCCTCCTCGGAAATGTGAAATGTCCCTACTGTCTTCAAAATAAATTTCAATACTTTAGCCTAAATCCCTTTGAAACCTGACGTCAAGCCCCATCCCGAAGGTGAGCCCCTCCCCACCATCTCCCGTGAGCCCCTGTCTGCTACCTTGTCTGGGTACTGTGTTCCCTGCATCATCTCTAATAGGTGGAATGTTCATGATGATGTTCAAAAGTATTAGGCCCTTGAAACATGCCAGGGTCCCCCAGTCACCGGCAAAATTAGTTCCCTGTCCTCGGCGCTGTCCTTAATTTTATTCCGAGTCGTGCTGTTGCCTCCTGTGCTCTGTGAGCGCTGTGACTCATACTGCCTCCCAGGGCTCAGCACGTCCGGCCTCCTGCCTGACAGATGGACAGTGTTTGTGGGAGGAAGGAACTGGTGGAAGAACCTGAGGGGAGGGAGCTTGGAATCTGACAAGGTCTCAGGGTCAAAAAATGTGTAAGTTAATTTTTACCGCAAAATAAAGGAGCTGTTACAATGGGGGAGTACTGGGCCAAACGCCAATCGATGTGATGACAGGGTGAGTGAGTTTCATTCCTGGTCCTTGTAAACTCTGTTGCTTCTGTTGCGCCATCCATGCTGCAAAGTTTGTGCCAGTTTACTTATCTCTTGTAGAAAATTATATATATATATATATATATATATAATTGCTGGGTACACGCTCATAGGAGCCTCTTCTGTTGACAACTGTTTACACCTCCACCAACCCCAACCGGCTGAAATATATGTATATTTATTAAAATATATATTATTATATATAATTATATGTATTTATTAAAGTATATAATTGTATAGATAATAGATAATATTAATCACATATATATATGTATATGTATATGAGAGAGAGTGTGTTTGCGCAAATGGAGAACCGAAGTATAATTTACTTGGATTTGGGAGAAATAGAAGTTGATTATAATGCCCTGTTGACATTTACCTCACACAAAGAACCACATTATCCCCCACTTTTAACTCTGTCCATCTCTAGGGCAGGAGAAAAGAAGGACGTTAGATTCTTCATAGACTAAGTAAAGTTCTGATAGTTGCTTAAACTAGGTTTTCCACCGAGTCTCTCATTTTCATTTTCACTGAAGGGAAACAGTCTTGTAAAAGTGGTGGAGAGTGTCCTTCCAGACCTTTCTAGACTTCATGGCTGAGCACGGCTGGATGGCCCAGAGGGAAAGCTTTAAATCAATGCAGTTTTGACTGGGTACATGGTCACAGGGGCCTCTTCTGTTTGCAACTCCTTTACTTCCACCAGCCCGACCGCTGAAATAAGGGACTCTGGTTATGTCTGGGGCTTGAAATGAGCTGAGATGTGTATTTCCTGCAGTGTTATTAGTCTTGAAATGATTTTCCAGACAACCCATGCCAAGGATTAGTTATTTTTAAAGAACTCTGTATAGTATTGTTATTTACCTTACTGATAACAGATTTGAATACTTGTTTTATTTTTTTCCTGTATACATGATTTAAACAGGGAAATCCCAATATTTTAGAATCTGTGTTATTTTTTATTTATTTATTTATTTATTTATTTATTTATTTATTTATTTGACAGAGAGAGGCAGCCAGTGAGAGAGGGAACACAAGCAGGGGGGAGAGGGAGAGGAAGAAGCAGGCTCCCAGCGGAGGAGCCCGATGTGGGACTCGATCCCAGAACGCTGGGATGATGCCCTGAGCCGAAGGCAGAGGCTTAACGACTGCGCTACCCAGGCACCCCTAGAATCTGTGATAATTTATATAGGACTTAGTTTGAGCTTTACCTTGCCACACTCATTGGTTATGATTTAAATAATAGTCCTTTCATGGTCAGAGATTCAGATTGTTTTTCTCTCTAATTTCTCATTTTGATTGATGACCAGAAACTAGCCATGGGTGAGTATACGCAGATTAGAATTCTGTGCTGGTGGACCCTGGGAGTGGGATCCACCAACTAGATTCTACAGGGCTCCCTCCCCTTGGTGCCAAACCAGCCCCTCCTTTACCTTCAGGCGCACTTCAGACTCATACAAAGAAGCTTGAGGACTCCAGTGAAATAGAGCCTGGGCTCAGCTGTTAGTGGAAGAGCCCTTATGCGTCATTCACACATGGACCCAACAGCAGAGGCTGAGTTCCTGAAAACCATAGAGGGATTGCTTTTGAAACCCCAGGAATTATTGCCTAAAAACATTGTGTTGTGCTTGGAGGCTTTCTCCCTCTTCCAAAATGGCGTTTGAGGTTTTAGGACTGCTGTTTCAGAGGCCTTTCCTACCCGGGGATTGGAAAACCACCCTGGTCTTCCACATGCAGTGAAATCTGGTGGAGGGGAGGGCACAGGGGGAGGTTGGGTGGAAACACTGAAGTCAGCACAGATGGGCAGACAGAAACTCAGCTGGAGGTTCAGATGTATCACCACATGGCCAGGGCAAAGCAGCGACCATCACACCGATGGAGAACCCACATTTTAAGAGAGAATTAACCATCACTGCTCCGTGTTCATCTCTTGTTGTTTTGAAAAAGAATAATTGCATAAGGGATGCAGATCTGTTTGGGGTTCTTAAATGTAAACTAACCACGATTACTTTGAGTTTTAAAAACCCAAAGCAGGGACGCCTGGATGACTCAGTTAAGCTTCTGCCTTCAGCTCAGGTCATGATCCCAGGGTCCTAAGATCGAGTCCTGCGTCGGGCTCCCTGCTCAGTGGGGAGTCTGCTTTTTCCTTTCCTTCTGCCCCTCCCCCCGTTCACTTTCTCTCTCTCTCAAATAAAGAAATAAAATCTTTAAGAAAGGATAAAGTCTGTAGAAACCCAAAGCAAATATAAATAGACTTCATGGTTCATGTGAATGTATGGCTTGTCAAAGGATTTGAATTGATGTTTCCATTACTGTATGTAATCATCTGAACATAATCACATGCATGGCCATTCTAAAGCAGTAGATTTTGAACAACTTCAAGGGATAATTTTAAAATACACTAGAAGATGTATAAGGCCATGGATTTGAATCCTTGCCCCTCCCAATTTATTGCTGAAATGTCAAAATTAACGTAACAAGGAAAATATTGTATAACTTACACAATATGAGAAGTCCTAGCCACATGGATGGGGCAGAAATTGACAAGCTCACATTGAATGAGATTTCAATGCATTCTGCAATTGGTTGTAAAAGAAACAAACTTACAAATCGATGAGCTTATATGCACATGAAGAGGACCAGAATCAGTAACCCGTGTCAACATGACCTGGGGGGGTAAAAGGGCTTAAGTTCAATTCACATAAATAACAGTGTAACAGAGTTGCCCAAAGAGCTGGGGCAGAGGTCAGATAAAGTCTATCAGCGGAAATAAAATGTCCTGGAGTCCAGTTTGGCCTTTCTCTAGGGGCTGCTGAGAGGATCAGGATTTTGCGGGGAGAGGGCTAGGGCGTCACTGACAGGGAACCAGGGCTAGCAGAGAGGCCGCGGGTCCCTCCAAGTCTGCCACTCAGGACCACACGACTGTGGTGTTAGCTGGTGACCGGGGGAGGAGCCTTAACATGCACCTTAGGGAGAAGATCACTGTAACCATGTAAACCACAGAGAATGTTCTGGGTGTGGGATGAGATCGGGTATATGACTGCATTTTGTAAAGTATTAGATGCTACCTTAGCCTAAGTTGTTGGCCAACGGAATACCCCTCAGATCTGAGCGGTAATACCGAAGTGATGTGCCGTCTGCAGGCTTGCTCCTCACCGGGTCCTCTGCATACGGCACCATGGTGATAAGTGTGTCAGGGAACGAAGTCTCTCTCACTCAAGAAGGATTTCAAGCATCAGCAGACAGCTTGGTCCTTAGTTGGTCCAGGGGGAGTTTACAATACCTGCCCTGAATTCTTACAGGTTCCGATTCCACTTTGCACTTAAAATTTTACCAGGTAAAAGAGATGGAGAGATGCTAATGGCATACAGTTTGAGTGCGATCAGTCAATTTTCTGATGAATACTTCCCTTTTGCAGACTTTTTCTCATGTCATTCTTGGCCAGCCGCTTAGCAAAAGAAGAAAATGCCAATGTCACTGACCTACCTCCCCCACCTGCAAGGAGACTAAGTCAATCCCCTATCAGTTTCAGAAGCTTTGCTCATATGTTTGCTCTACATTTGAAGAGTTCATTTTAAAATTGTTTATTACTATGAACAAATTAGGTAAGCATGGTTGTTAATTACAAGTAAATTGAAATATTTAATTTGAAATGACTTTAATAGAGACTTTTGCTCCACTCAATATTAACCACACTGGTTACCCTTACATAACTCAGTCAGAAGCATACTAGGTCTAAGTGTTGGGTAAGATGCCTAATAAAGTCCCAGAGTCTGACAAAGGCCTGAGCTGCAGACCACAGCAGCTGGCAATCTTCCCAGAGACACGCTATTATTTGATATCTAAAAACCAAGAAGTGGGGTTTTGGGAAAAGAAGATTCCAGCCTCTGGCTCCCCTGGGACCCTCCCAAGCCCTGCAGTATGATCAGATAGAAAAAGCAAAGAGCCGTGTGCCCTGGGATGTTTAAATTAAAATAAATTAAAAATAGAAGCTCCGGGGAGCTACAAATTGGAAGAAAAACTATTCCCAGATAATAAATATCTCAAAAATTAACAGAGGAAGCAAAATTGCCCTGGAAGCAGAATTGGTGAAGTCCCCTTTTCAATTTTAATATTGGTCAAAGGAATTTGCAACATCTGAGAAAACGTGCCTGGCTAAGTGTACAAGTGCTTGTGCACTGGGGACTGGTGCCACTGGGGGGGACAGTGGGAGGGGGAGATGTTGGCGAGCAAGCCAGTCAGGCACTGGACGCCGGTGGTTTGTGGGGAGAGGCCGCCGAGCGGAATAAACACTGGGCCCCACCAGTTCTGGAGTCGGTGAGCTTTGATCTGTGTTTGGACCTGTTTCTCCACGACACATCATATACATTTTGCTACAACTGAGTAGCCAGATATTAAACAACCCTTTCTTCTGGTCTCAGCTGAGGCCCCAAAGCTGAGAAGTGTCTCAGTGATGCTATATCCTGAAGGAGGACGGTGAGCCCTGCGTGCTGTGTATGTGATGCCCAAACCGGTCTGAGACTCTGAACTCACTCACCTCCAGAGTATGAAGGAGAAAGTTAACAATTTACAGGAAAAGAAAGAGATTGAGGATTTATTGAGCAAATTTATTGGAGTGCCATCCTTTCTCTTGCACCTTAAAACAGAGAATGTCTTGGAGGAACCTGACCAGAGAGCAGACCCCCGCTGCAGTGGAGACAGTGCTAGTCCCCATCCTTGCCTGGCTGGGCTTTCTGAGCTGCAGAAGCTCCCTGGCCAGGTGCTGTTGTGGAGAGAGAACGGAGCGTGTGTCTCCTGGGGACCAACACTGGGCCCTCACCTGGGTAGGTGTAAAGATGGAAGCTGGTGGGGCACTCCTGGTGGCCCAGTGAGCAGAGACCCTCTGGTACCAACAGCAGCTGGGGCATGATGCTGGCTTCTCCTGTAACCTGAGCCCTGCATCCCGAGGGCCCGGCTTCTGTCTGGGGGTCCCTGATACTGGCCCCCTTGTGCAGAGCTGTCAGTGCGTATCCTACCAGGACAAGGGTATCCCTTACTTAAACACCTATTCCAGTCTGTGTTTGCCACACATTTAACAGGCATGAAATGATGAGAGAATCTACTAGACTTAGGGCATAAGGACTAGAAAAAAAGAGGCAAACCACAAAGAATAACCGAGAAGAATCAACGTGTCTAAGCAAATGATGGATACGGGGGCTGAAGAGAAGAGAGTGAAAAGATCTCTGAGGATTCAGGTTGGGTGTAGGAATATCATTAAGAAAATTAGAGAAATCGAGAGGGACTTGTTTGGAGAAGCTGTGGTAAGGCACAGAGGTGCACAGCAGAGAGCCAAGAAGATGGCTAAGGAAATAAGAGGGAATCTAAGAGGAAAAACAGAAATTACCCAATGCTTAATCCATCTATGAAGCTTTGGTGAAGTGGCGGGGGGAGATTTTCTGCATTTAGTTCTGATTGTTGTATAAAGTAGAACTCTTATTAATGTGTTAAGTGTTAAAGGGTGCTAAAATGCTAAAGGATCAAGAAGTGTGTCCATACTTGCAGATGGGAGACAAAGCGTAGCTGAGTTTGAAGGATGGCTGATGGTAGGGTCTATACAATCAGACACAGAAGCAATGTCAACAGAAGCAGCAGTGTGATACAAGACACAGAGACAGGAAACCAAGGGGCTGTTCACGCTCCCAGGTGCCAGGGTCTGACTACGCGGCACAGAAGGGGGAATCAGTGGGGCTGAGTGTCACCCAGCCCAGTGGAGGTGGGGGTTGCATCTGGCACTAATTTTGATGAACTGGATATGTTTGTTTCTGGTATGCAGTGAGGGCAGGGGGAGTTGATGAGATCTGGAAGGTTTTTCCAAGAGCAGTAGCAAATATGATGGCAGTGAGGGAAGGAAGGGAAGTTCCAGTTCCCCTGGGAAGAGTGGCTGTGATGATCCCAGGAAAGCCGGGCCTCATAGCAAGGGTGAAGGAGAAGCACATGGAATTGGGGACAGATTGGTTGCCAGGAAAGGGAGCAAGGTAAAGCTGACAAAACTCAGATATGGAGTCTAGATGTCCAGAATCCTGGTGAGGACAATAGGTAGAGACAAAGAGGGGAAGGCATGGGTTTAGTATTTGACATGATTGCAAGGCACTGCTGGGACATCCAGATGGACACCTGCCACTGGCAGAAGGAAGCCAAAGCTGGAAAGTTGAAATTGCTCATGGAGAGGGGGAGAGTTGGTGCCTCAGACAGGTGTTCTCAGGCTTCAGCTCACTCCAATCAGCACAGATTGCTGGGTCCACCCCAGCGAGTCTCTGAGCCAGCAGAGCTGGGACAGGGCTGGGAACTGACGTTTCCTTCCCAGGTGACATTGTTGCCACTAGTTAGAGCGCCATACTTTGAGAATCACACCGTAGACAGTAAATTGTAAGGGCAGAGGCTGTGGGGAAAGATCCAAAAAGACCCAAGAAAGCATGATGACGTGTGCAGGGGTCCCCAAGCTGAGCCCCTGTAAGAACCCAGTGGGGAGCACAAATACAAAAACCAGGAGAGCCACCTCCCTCCCCAGGAGAGGAGAGGCTCGGCCCTCTCCCCCTGAGACCCTGGCTGAGTTGGCCCGGTCCCAAAAGGTGTCATGGGTATTTTTAAAGCTCTCCACATAGCATTAACATACATCCAGGGTTGAGACAGGCTGAATAAGGAGCTGAGAAGAGAAAGAATAATTTGTTTAAAATTTTAAAACAGACGGAGTTAAGGAGACCAGGGCACAAATCTAATTCTCTTTTCTTTTCTCAAGAAAAAGACAGAAAAACCATTAGTTCATAGATTCCCGCAACTGAAAGGTTGGCAACCAAGATAAGAAATTGCTCACTGTCATGGCATCTTCAAGAGCTGTCCAGTAGCCGATGCACCGAGAGCACCCATGCACATCTCCTGGCCCCAGAAGGACGTTGCTCGTGTCTGTGAAAACTGTGCCAGAGGGTTGCCTGCTGTGGCAGCCAGGAAGGGTGCGGTATTAAGAGAGATGCAATGATTTTCTGAACAGACGCATGGATTTAACGTTGAACTGAATTCAATGAACATCGAGTTGACTTTAATTTGCTATAAGAAAAATATATTTCTTGTATGGTGGGAACTACAGTATTGTGTACAGAATTGTTGTTGTTCTAGATGGAGAGGAGCTTGCAGATGACTTAGACTCCCTCTCGCTCACTGCAGAATGAGAACACATGGTGGCCTGAGCAGGTGGAGTCTGGTCAAGGTGGCGAGGCTGAGAGGGTGGGGCTGAGAAGGCGCAGTGAGGGCTGGTCCTCGCCCACCCTCCACGTCCCCCAGGTCTCCCACGTCTGCTCTCCCACACTGGCAAGGAATTCTTCCTCCCCCCATCCTCACAGATGGCCCAGGAAGTTCTCACTTACACACATGCATATAAATGGATCCCAAGGAAATTAAAATCAAATCAAACAATTGGCAAACCTGTGAAGTGTCCTCCATGCTGAGATTTCTGCAGCCATTCCTGCCTCTGGGTAAAAGTGCTCAGATGAAGAAAAATGTGTTTTCGGGAATCTGAGCTTGAGGGACCCTACAAGATTGCAAGTATTCAGCAGGGGAACCGACCACATTTCAAGCTACCCGTTCTTGTAAAAACACGACTCCTCAAATACATTCATGAAATCATTTATATTCTTTCCTGCTAACTTATGTCTGCATCCATCATACAAGGTTCCCAGGTCCACAAAATGCCTGTTGCAGGGACGGGGGAGTAGGAAAAAGGGGGCTCTCCCTTTATAGCCCCTGTCCTGGAGGTGGATGGCCAGAGTTGGGGGTGATTCCTATGCCTGCGGACAAGCCGATGAGCTTTGATTTAGAATAAGGGTTCCGTCTAAGGAAAGCCACGTGGGCAAGGCAGGCTGTGGAAGGGCTGGCTCCTGGCCAGATTCTCTGCCGAAAATTCTTTGGGTCCCAGCAGACTAAAGGGTCGGTGTCCTTATCAACATTAGATCATCGGCATTGGCTCACGAGCTGGAGCAAAGCCCCACACTCGTGCAGGTTGTCTTAGGGACCGCGTGCGAGGGAAGGGGGGACAGGAAATCTCTGTGCTTCCTGCTTGAGGGAAGCTCCAACTGCTCAAAAAACACAATCTATTCATTCGAAAACAAATAAAAGTAAATCATCCATTCTGAGTAAATATTACATAAAATTCATCTCCTCACCTACCTACTTCCTCAACCACGCTAACCTTCACTGAAGTCTCTTCTTCATTTTGCATTTTCATTCACTCCCTTAAAACCCAGTCATCTTATCCTCGACGTCCCTGCAATTTTGCTTTGTACCAAACGTCCAGGGCTCTCCACACAGACAAAGACTTTAGTGGGGGGCCCAGCCAGCCAAAGCCATGCTGCTCAGCACAGTGTACCCAGACCCACAGACAGACAGACAGACAGACAGACACACACACACACACCACCACCACCACCATTGGCCGTATCAAAGCCAATTAAGTGGGAAATTTCAAAATATGATATCAAGTGGAGTTCTTGGAGATATACTATGAAATAATATTGTAAGTTGTGTAGGTGATATTTCAAAGAACAAAATGCCCAATAGAGCAAAAAAGCATATGGATTGAACATATTTTCAGCTTATTCAACTGCAGTTGGGAGGAGGAATTTCAAAAGGCTATGGACACATGTCATTTAAAACAATGTTTCTCTAACACAATGGAGATGTGATTTAAATTTCTAGAAGATTCCATATTTCCACTTCATTGTAAAGTCTCTGTGAGCCCTCCTCTATTTCCCAAGATGGAATGTCTCTGTCAGGTGTCATTGTGTTGTAACTGGTGCGTGGAGAGGCTGACGTCTCTGGAGCCTCCTTCCCCCAGTGGGTCCAGCACTGACACTTACCCCTCAGGGACATCCTGCAGCCTCCCAGGCGACCCGAGGACTCAGTCCCAGCACCCAAACTGAAGCATGTGCTCCTGGCTGAAAAGGCATAGACAGGAGGTTTGGAAGAGCACATTCTGTGAGCTGACCCTCGTGGCGAGCAGACAAAATGCCAGAAAACCAGCTGGAGGAATAACCAGTAAGCCTAAATAATAGAAACCACAGCGGGTCCCATGGGAGCGAGGGTGGGAAGCCGAATGTGAAGGGAAGCCGGAGGGAGCAGCTGGGAGGCATCTGGTTAGCCTGTGAGCTCCAGTCACGGCCCTGTCGCCGACATGGTGACCACCTGGTTATTGTAGGCTGTCCTCGGCACTGCCCAGTCCGTGGGTCCTACAACCCAGTGCTCACCCCGACAACGGGCCAGGGAGAGGGTAGTGTCCCTGAGGACAGGGGCATGTCAGAACGAAGGGACTGGGCCAGAGGCAGGGACCCCCTCCAAGGGCAACCCGAGCCCAGTGTCTGTGGTGTCTTCTGTGAAAGTCCCCTGGGTGGCCTGTCCCTGTGCTCACGCAGAGGCCGGCACGACTGTCCCCCGTCTGCAGACCCATTTTCCTGAAAGTGTGATCTCTGCTGGCTAGGACTGTAAACCCAGAGGGATTTTTTTTTTTTTAACCTTTTCTTGGAAGGCATTTGTCTCCCAAGACCTCAAAACCGAGCAGCCTGCTTTCCCTCAGAGGAGCCGACCTTCTAGTGCGGACCCTACGCGTGCAAGAGTGCAGAGTGGGGTTCCCTTCGTCGCCTGGGAATTATCCTCTCTCCATCCACCGCAAGCTCGATGGACCATCTTCTCTGGTTCCCTCTTTCTCTCCTCCGGCCACAGAGCAGCTTGGCCCGTCGACTGCCACCTTGCCTGGCGGACACTGCTGTTTCCACGGCGGAGTCTGTCTGTAAGAGAAGCATGGAGAAGGGGAGGTGGGTGGCTGTTCCCTGATGGGGACTCCTTCTCGCTCGCAGTCTGCTGTGTCAGGGATTCGCTCTTGCCAAAACCATCAACCCTTGCCCTTAAAACAAGGGCCCCAGGGAAACGACTCATGCCACCAGAGAGCACTAGGAAACCGGAGGCATTATGAGGCTCATCCTCAGCGATGGGTGATGGCGGGCCCATGGATGCCCTGTCTTCACGTTCCCGCCATCACAGCCCTTGTACTTCAGGTGCTCAGGGCTGGTGTCTTGGGAAGAGGGAAGTTTTCAGCTCCAAGGGGCCCTGGAATCGTGAACCGTGATGTCCCATCGCATGGCCTCCCGTCCGGGTCTTACCGTCCCCTGCGGCTCCTCACCGCTGCCCCTCACTGCCCACCTGCTGTCCACCATCCCTCACTCACACGCTCTTTTCTTCCAGAGCTCCGTAAATTCAGCCAGATTCTCCACAACGAAGCTCCTCCGTCTCCAGGGATTATTCACGGCCTCATGTCTTTTAGCCAAAGCACTGGCAGGAATGCGTTTGGGTGCCTGGATACCCTGGCTGAGCCCTGGCCACGTCATGCCTGGCTGACCGGTTTCTGAAACGGTATGCTGATGGGGCCGTCTGAGGCCCCGGTCCTGGGGCTCTCCTTTCCCCAGGCTCTCCCCCTTCCCTCTTTCTCCGTCTTGCCCGGGGCTCTACCTCGCCACCCTGACTCGGGTCCCTCCTGACTCGGGTGCCATTCCGTGTCCCCCTAGCAGGTGGAAGCCTCTGGCGGTTCTGCCGCACAGAAACCCGGCTAGCTGGGTTCAGACGTGCCATTGGGAGAAGTACTGATTCCTTCGATCCAGAACCTGTGAGCCCTCCTGGGGACATGGTCGGGTAGCGTAGGTGGACTAAAATGTGTCTGCTAGTCATGCAATTAAAAACCCCAAAACGGTTTGTTGGGATTTTTTTAATGTAAGGTAAGCAATCCCACCCTGGAGCATGACACAGTGAGAACACGTGACACAGCTTGGTCCCAGAGGGGCTCAGAGCTGCCTGCGAGGGCTGCTCAGGGACAAAACCAGCATTCCCACCACGCACGGTGCTGTGTCTGCTTACAGCCGCTGAATCACAGGGACTCACTTTTTGCACCGCCCCCCGGGGGTGAGCCTTGACCAGAAAGGGCAGAGATGAAACTGGGAGTCGTGCCACAAACGTACAAACCTGAGACACCGAGTGGACTGCTGGTATGCAGACGACGTTGCAGTCCTCGACGTGCTGGGAGGAAGCCAGACCAGAGGTGCGCTGACCCTTTGCCTGTCCCAACTTCTTAGTGGGAGGGAAAAAAAGTTCATGACACATAGTTAGCTTAACAACGAACGTCGAGAAGCCCACAAGTGACCTAGAGCAGGTTAAGATGCTGTTCTCAGGGGCGCCTGGGGGGCTCAGTCGGTTAAGCATCTGCCGTCAGCTCAGGTCATGATCCCAGGGTCCGGGGATAGAGCCCCGCATCCAGCTCCTTGCTCATCGGGGAGTCTGCTTCTCCCTCTCCTCCTGGTTCGTGCTCCCTCACCTCCTCCCTCCTTCTCGCTTGTGCTCACTCATGTTCGCTGTCGCTTCTTTGTCTCTCCCTCTCTCTCAAATAAATAAATAAAATATTTTTTAAAAAAGGGGGGGGGCGCCTGGGTGGCACAGCGGTTAAGCGCCTGCCTTCGGCTCAGGGCGTAATCCGGGCGTTGTGGGATCGAGCCCCACATCAGGCTCCTCTGCTAGAAGCCTGCTTCTTCCTCTCCCACTCCCCCTGCTTGTGTTCCCTCTCTCGCTGGCTGACTCTGTCTCTGTCAAATAAATAAATAAATAATCTTTAAAAAAATAAATAAAATTAAAAAAAGAAAAGAAAAGATGCTGTTCGCAGAAAGCTGAGAGTCGAGAGACATGGAGGGGGTGGAGAGTCACCATGAAAACGCTGCGTTTGCCAATCCTGACCAATCACGCTTGTAAGGCCATTCTTGCAGGTGCACAGTGGCCCGAGAGCATCTCCTGCAGCCAACTGGGGAAGCCGGTGGGTCAGTTAGACACAGTGCTTGGGGGGACCTGCAGGGCCTTCCAGGGGCACCCCTCCTGGGGGGAGGATGTGGCCAGGACACAGACGCTGAGCCCAGGGAGAGCAGGGCAGACATGCACCGGGGCTGTGGCTGTCCCTTCACACCCCTGGCTCTCAGTGTCCCCACGTGTGAAGCAGGAATCTTCATCCTCTCTTCCTCCACCTCAGTGACCGTGTGGCTTCAACAGGTGAATAAACACTTTCTGGCGTGTAGCAGATGCCATAGGACGGTCCGCTGTCACCTGGAAATTCATCATCTAAACGAGGGCTTTGTCTTCCTGGCTTTCTTAGGAGCTGTGTGCTGGGCCGTGCGTCTCTGGTTTACCAGGTTGCTCCCTGTCTGCCTGGAGCACCGACACAGGGAGCAGAGAACACACTCAGTGCAATCCCCAACCGCAGCCTCCGCCTGCTCCCTGCGAGCCCAGGAGCTTGCCCAGTGCCTTCGGTGAAGACCTGCCTCGCTTTTGATGTTGCCACCAACGACTCTGCTCACCACACCACGTTCAGTGGAGCATTTCCCCAAATGTCCACAAACATTTGAAGTAGAAATCCAGTGAATCTTGAAGCAGAAGCCTTAATGAAGCCAGATTTCAGACACAGAAGCCCCTGGTGTCCAAAAGCCTCGAGGTTGCTGGTGCTAGAGTTTGGGAACACAGCAGAGATGCCGGAGGGCAAGCAGGGGCCCGGGAACCTCATCTGTGCCCAGGCCACGTGCAGAAGGTACAACACACGCAGAGGTCCTCAAACAGGGCTGCTCCGGGCAGCGCCGGGACCCCACACATCCCACCCGTCGATGTGCACTGTGTATTGGAAAGTGGGCTTTGGACAACATGCTTCGGTATTTTCACCGTACAAGAGCTCATTGCATTAGATGCCCTTGGCATCCCCCGCAAGATGGGGAGCGTTTCCTCTCCCTCCTCCCACAGTGTAGACATCTGTGCTGGCCGCGTGGGCAGGCTCGTCGGAGTCCCCGTGGGAGCAGCGGGTCCCGCCACTTTCACAGCAGGATGAGCCGGTGTGCCCCGAAGCCTGGGCCACGCCCACTCCGACAGGGCCCCACCGCCCTCCGTGGGGCCGAGGGGTGCCCTCCGATCAAACATTAATCTTTCCACTGAAGGCAGATTGAATTCCCAGCATGATCTACGGCCTGGGGACCCAAGCAAGAGTATTCGCGGGGCCACGGCGCTGTGTTTTGGGTTAACCCCGGTTACTCAGTGATGAGGGCAGTCACCGGAACACTCGGAAATGCCTCTGGGGTCAGAAATCAGTTCTGTGACAAGTGAGCTATTAACCGGGGTGCAGAGGCGGTCCGGCCAGCACCGGGCTCCCCGGTGACACCACGCTCTCTCACAGGAGCCAGCCCCGGGGCGGGCGAAGTTCTCTCACACCATCTATGGCTAGCTCGTCAGACAGAAGGGACTCCCTTACATCCTCCGTGCCCCTTCCTGTGCCCACACGCCTGATGAGAAATGACAGCCCCCCGGGGGGACCAGACACTTAACTCTGCAGACTGAGAGCGCACGTGCCAGGGCCTCGTGCCCCATGCCCGAGAGAACAGCCCTGTGACGTCCTGATGCCAAGCGAAGAGCCAGGCATCCCTACCGGCTGTCCGTGTACGGCAACCAACAGTACGAACCGCGTCCGTGAGCCCAACTGGAGCGACCTACACGTGCATAGCAACGTGAACGAAGAGACACACATCCCTGCCGTTTCCGCGGAGAGCGCAAGCTCAGAAGGTGAACGTTAATTCCTCTGTGTATCACTTCAGAATATCATTGTTCCCTTTGCTTCCTGAAATAGCTCCTCTTTCCTCCTCATCTCCCTGTCGTAGATGACTCCAGGTCATTCTGGAACTGAGTTAGTCTCTCAGCCTGGAAGTGGCCTGTGGAGTAGCTGACCAGTCCCCCATCCCTGGAAGACCTAGATTTTGGTTAAACAAGATCCATGAGTCTTTGTCCCTCATGGAAGGGATAAACTGGGAAATGCAGCCTGATTGGGGCCATATGTTTGAATGACAATAAAACTGGGGAGTTCTCATCCTGAAGAAGGAGGGAGAACAGCTACTAGAGACCATTGCCTGGCTCAGTCCTATCCATTCTTCCTCTGACGTGAGAAGATTGCTCATGTGGTCAGAGGGGACGTTTATCAAGCCATACAAGTCCCTTTTATGTTTTGGGATTACATGGGGCCGGGACTGGACATTTACTTCTTAATTTTCTGACGCCTAAACTGTCCCTAAGAATACCTCACCTTAGCACGCACTGGAATCTGCCCTCCCAGCACTAAGGCTTCATCCAAGTGCATTTTCAAAGTCAAACTGAGACTTTCATCTTAACAACCATTGCCATCCCATGTCTTTAACTCTGAATGGACCTACCTGTCCTGACACCTGCTAAGAATCCTACTTTGGGAATAGACTTCTCAACCAGCTCACGAGGAACACCAGAATCCAAATCCCATGCCTTTGCTTCCCAGGCCTTCCCCCTCCCCGAAGGGAAGGAGGTGAATCATGAATCCTGTAATTGCTTTGAGTCAATATCGTAATCTGTACTTAAGGATAATGTCTGCTTTGCTCAGTTTATGCTGTCGACTGTGAAACTCACAAGATAGTATCGGTCAAACCGTTCAACACAAACTATTCAGTAATTCAGTACGAGGCGAGGTAGAGAACCTACCATGGACCGCACAGACCGCTGCATTATCCAGCCAGCCACATGGCCCACCGACCGGCAGGCAGACCTCTGCTGGTGGCCTAAAGGCTCCCTCCCTTTAGCTACTGCCTCAGACCCGCACCGCTGTGACAGCTGTGAGTTAAGGACTTGGTGTCTTATGATTTACATTTTTTCTTAAAACTCTAAAAATATGTAGAATTACTACCCACCCTCTCTTTACAGGTGAGGCAATCATGACTTAAGGAGGCTGAGTGACATGCCGGTTCGCACAGGCCATGAGCCAGCTGGCAGTCCGAGCCCAGGCCGCTCCCCTGCAGCCCTGGTCAGGTGGGCAGGGCCTCACTCCACACTGTTGAAACTCGGTTAAACAAAAATGTGTGTTTAGATGAGGCAGCAGCAAGACACAGCGGCCTCAGCTTGTGCCAAATTCCCTGTAAGCAGAGTCAAGCCGTTTATCATGGCTTCAAACCAAACTCGGCTGCTACTTTTCTTTTCACTGGTATTGTTTCAAAGCCAACGGTGGATTTGTTGGGAGGATTTTTATATGCCTAGCTTCTTGTTGGCTTTCTCCCCGAAGATGGATGTTTATGTCCAGAGTTTCAGCATGCACATGCTTCTTTTATTATTCGTGGTATTAACTGATACCTGCTGATTTCCTGCCTGTGGTCCCTGGGACTCTGGTCAGGGAGCTGTCCCTGAATCAGCGTGACCCGTCTAGCTGTGATTCATCTGGTCTGGCTTAAAACCGTCATAACCCACTGCTTTCTAAAAGAGCAGCTGAACCCGTGGCTGAAGACAGCTGGCAGATGGCACCCCGACAGATGGGGTGTGCCCTCCCTCCTGCTCGCATCCTCATTCCCCTGACACCTTTTCTTCTTGTTCTTATTACTGGTAAGTTCCACCCACACCACCAGGGAAATGGCGACATAAATCCATGCTAGGTCAAGACAGGTCCCCACGGCCATGGTGCCAGAGCCTGGCGAGCCTGGGAAGAGGAGCCCTTTAAGGAACTAGGAATTTTAGGGACTGAAAACATTTCCTTTGCATGGAAGTTGATAGTATACGGTTCATCAGGATCTGCGGTGGCTGGCCTTGGGCATTTTCTGTTCGCTAGTAGAATTAGAAGATCAGGTGCATTGCAGTAGGAGGATTTCACCTTGGAGACTCCAGGGGGCGGGTCCATTGTAGGTGTCCGTAGGCAAAGGTAAGTATCCAGGAAGGAATTAAACATGAGATTTTATGTGAGAGCACCACCTTGATCCCAAAAGAAAACAAACCAACTGCAACACAGCAACGGAGCTGAGTCTGGAGCATAGAGAACCCAAGCGCAGCTCGCGGGGGTCATGGGAACAAAGCCGAGATCACCTGTACTGAGTGTCGTATGCGCCGGAGGCTGTCAGGCGCGTGACCAAGGTTCGTGGAAGTCGTGAAACAGAATCCACGGTAGGTTCTCTACCTCGTCTCATACTGAATTACTGAATAGTTTGTGTTGGACGGTTTGACCGATATTATCTTGTGATTTTCACAGTCGACAGCGTAAGATGAGCAAAGCAGAGATTATCCTTAGGTTTAGATTACGATATTGACTCAAAGCAATTACATGATTCATGATTCAGGCAAGTCCCTAAGGCTGGAAATTTAGAATTTCAGAGTCAGGCCCAAGTCTTACCTCCATCTACCTTGCCATCCTCTCCATGTGGAGCCCAGCATTTTAACTCATGAACTTGACCTTCCCATCTACCAACTCACTTCCCCAGTGTGTTGGTTACTCAGAGGGGCCCAAAGAGGAGGGGCTATTTTTCCAAACCTTGTTGACAGTATTTTTTTTTTCATGAGTGCAACTATTAAATCCTTGGAGTGTTAATGGTTAGAAAAGTAAATTTTAACTGAAATTGTAAACTGTCTAAATAAAGAACAAACAATACCCTAAAGAGAATCTCTGCCTGTGATTCCTGCCAGACCTGTGCTTATAGGAAGCAGACGCTGAGGGTTGGGAGCCCCAGACGCTGGGTAGATAATTCCTAACAACCCAGTCCTGGGAAGGGTGCTGGTGAGTAATAATGGGATATTAGACGGCCATGTAAATGGACAAACTAGATACACAGTGTGACTGTAGATTCCATCAATCATAAAATGTTGAAAGCTTAAGGGGGAAATGGTGAGACTCTAAGTCATTTGATCTAAGAAATGAATGGCCCAAGGTCTTTATTTTGTCAATTAAGACATCTCGGGGGTGGCATGGCTAGCCCAAGAGTAAAGTGCAGTGCCCACAAACAGACAGCAAAGGTCCACTGACAACTACAGGCCACTGTGGACAGATTAGTGCTGTTCTCGAATGGCCCAGAAAGCAGGTAGGACAAACGCAAAGATTCACGAGTATCCTGATAAGGAAGACAGCTGTTTCCACTGTTACAAATGATCCTCGTTCCCACTGATCTAAGAAGTTGTGTACTATCACCGATGGCCGGGTGACCAGGACTAAGTTTGTGCTGAAAGCATCATAAATCTGGGGTGGGAAGAGTCTTGTCCCAGTGTCTGCGTAAGACTGCTTACAGGGCTTAATGAAAACCTAGGTGCGTCACTCAGTGTCCCTGAGCTGGCCCCCTCGATGCTGCGTCTGATAACACCAGGTACTCGTGTCATCCAAGGTCTGACTCCCGAAAGCTTTCCGTGCCCCTCCGCCCCATGGAGAGAACCCTCACTGTGATTCCATGAGTGAGAACACAGTATATTCTGTACTTTCCAACGTGAATTTCTTACAAAGGATCCAATGCACATAGGCTCCCGACTCTGGTTTCCCTCAAACCCGGGCTGACGCGTGTGGATTTTTATACACAATCACCTTCTGTGTTCTTACAGTCTGCCCCCCTTTCCAAAAAATTCCCCATAAAACTATTTACGTACATCAAGAATTCCTAATAGATGTTCTTTAAGCCAAATTTTATTATTATGCTCTCATTATTTTACTGTGTGTTTTATGTACTTTTCTTCATAAATAAAAATAAAAACTTGCCAAAATGATGTGGAATTCAATTATCAAAGAGGGCAGAAAATGTGGATCTGATTGTCAAGATGGTCATGTCCTGATGTGAACCAAGAGCTTCGTTTCCCAGGAGCGAGCAAGGCATTGCACTGGCTGAGTCCAGCAGTCCATCATGTCAGCCCGGTGCTCAATGCCCTCTCACGTGGGCTCCTGCCCAGCCCTTTGTACCTCGGAGAGATTTCCCTGACAATTTATTCTAACACACACACACACACACACACGTGCATGCACAGGAGATTCCTACTCCCAAGGAAAGTACCTCCAACCCACATCTTTGCTCTACCTGTGGGTAAATTCACAGACCACGCTAAATCTTCTCTCCTACTGGAACTTCCTTTGAGTCCATACTGATACAAAGAAATGATTGAATGAATCAGTAAATGGGAAATACAAGACAAATCTCCCACACAGAAGAATTCTAAGGAGCTTAAGTAAACATTCCCTCATCAAAAAGGATTTGCTCAGCCCCCCACCTATGGGTCATGCTTTGTGGGTCACCCATAGGTGGGGAATGCTCGGTGATATATTACCAAACAGGACAGTATAGAAAGGGGAAAGATAACATTATGGTGGGGCTAGCTGGCAAACACAGCCTTGACCAGGGGATCAAGGTCAACATCCTCCCTGGTAGCTCATGTTAAGAGTAGGGGCCCTTCATATTATGTGATAGGAAGGGCCCTTTACACTTCGGCCTTCCTTCCAAAACCCATAATACCAGTCTGATCATGAGAAAAACATCAAACAAATATGACGAATTGAGTAATCATCTGTAAAACTCCTGATCGGCATTTTATAAAACTGCCAAGTTCATCAAAAACAAGGAAAGTCTGAGAAGATGTCATAGCCCAACGGAGCCCAAGGACACAAGATGATGAAATGTAATGTGATACCCCACATGGGTCCTGGAACAAAAAAGGACATGAGGTAAAACCAAGGGACTCTGGCTATGGAGGTTGGTTAAAAGGAAAGCCTCACTGTTGTGTCATCACTTGTGACAAACGCGTAATACTAATGGAGGTTATGTAATAACAACACGGGGATCTGGATTCAGAGTATAAAGGAATTCTTTGTGTTATCTTTTTTTTTTTTTTAAAGATTTTATTTTTTATTTATTTATTCGACAGAGACAGAGACAGCCAGCGAGAGAGGGAACACAAGCAGGGGGACTGGGAGAGGAAGAAGCAGGCTCATAGCGGAGGAGCCCGATGTGGGGCTCGATCCCACAACGCCAGGATCACGCCCTGAGCCGAAGGCAGACGCTCAACCGCTGTGCCACCCAGGCGCCCCTCTTTGTGTTATCTTTGAAACTGTTCTGTGACCCTAGAACTAACCTGAAGTCAAAAGTTTGTTTAAATAAAAGTATTCTGTAATATATGAGCAAAACTTGGAGTTGGAAATATAATCAGAATGATAAAGATTCTCAATAGATGTGGGAGCTCTAGCTGACCACAAATAGTTAATAAACTGCATAGTTGTACTGAAGAATTCTCTTAGGGCTAAAGCCCTGAGTGAGAACAATTAAAACACAAAATGGAAGAGCAATAAACAGATACAGAAACTTGCTGGGGAGATTAAGAGATTACAGAATACACAGAAGAAGTGGTTAAGAGATGGAGGATGGATAGGGAGGACTTATGTCGAGGGCAGGAAAGAGTAAGAGAAAGATGGTACTGAAACCAGTGACGGCTAAGAGGTTTCCATAATGGAAGAAAGATGGGAGACTTTGGTCCCACATGTACACCAAATACTGAATAGAATAAATTTAAATAAAACCATGTTTTCAGAAAAGCAGAAAGTTGAAAGTCTGCTGCTCCCAGGCTCATGGGCCACCGGGTATGTGACTGGCACTTGTTAGGTTATGCAGTGGGTGACATGAACAACTGGACATGGTGGTCCTTTAGGAGACAAAGCAGACACCAGCCGTGGAACCACCGTTTAGCTGAGAGCAGACTTCTCGCTGGCAAGAAAATCTGACAAAACAATGTTCTGAGGGGAAACCCTCTGTCAACCCAGAATTCCATGTTGACTGGAATGGTTCAGCTTTAGGAAATTAATATAATTCATCACATTGTTGGATCTAGGACTAAAAAAAGCACCCTCATTTCCATAGATTCACAAGACTTGGGTAGGATTCCATATATACTCCTGAAAAACTCACTTGGTAACTGAGGAGTGCATAGCTGTTCTCATAACTAATTCGGAACAATAGTGTCATTCTCATTAAAATCTGGAATGAGGCAAGGTTATTTGCCATCAATTTTATAATTCACACGTTTTCCTGTAAGCAGTAACCATCGCTATAAGACTTGAAGAAATCTGAGAACTATGTCACAAACAATGGAAAGTTCTATTAACAAACAATCATTATTCATAAATACTACGTTGGTCTACTGATAAACACACACACACAAACAATTCAAGGTCCCTGATGGGAAAAAGAAAAGAACAAGAATTATATGTTTCCATATTTCTGAAGTAACTATTAGAAATGTTGTGGAAAACAATATCTGTAAGAGGCACAGAATTTAAATGCAGCCCCTTTTTGAACAAAACTATAAAACCTTCCCAAGGACATAAAGACGTGAATAAACGGAGCACCTGTCCGCACTCCTCTGGGGGGCGGGTCGGCTGTGGGAGCAGGTGACCTTGGGGCAGAGCAGCGAGCCAGTGACAGCAAACCGCACACGGGAAACTATGCAGACAGGCTTGATCTCCTGCATGGTTGACACATCACGGAAAATGCTAAAAGCCAATTGTCAACTGGGGAGAAAACGTGTAGCCTAGTATGATAGAAAAACAATGTTTCTTTTTTTTTTTTTTAAGATTTTATTTATTTATTCGACAGAGATAGAGACAGCCAGCGAGAGAGGGAACACAAGCAGGGGGAGTGGGAGAGGAAGAAGCAGGCTCATAGCGGAAGAGCCTGATGTGGGGCTTGATCCCATAACGCCGGGATGACGCCCTGAGCTGAAGGCAGACGCTTAACTGCTGTGCCACCCAGGCGCCCCGAAAAACAATGTTTCTGTTATTAATAATACTGAGCTTTTAGAAATTAGAAAGGACTATTTGTTAAAACAGTCTAAATAAATGAACTTGCAAATGAACTTCCACATGGTCTCCTGCCCGTCTTTTCCTCGGCACCCCATCTTTCCTTGGGGCTGTGCTCCCTTTGACTCTCCCAATACACTGTCCCGGGATCGGATCCACCCCCACCTTGCCTGCCTTCCCTGACACGCTGCCCAGTGGCCCCAGCCCCATGTCCCCCAGCTTGGGGGTGGGTGACTGTAGGTTCAGATGAGACTCCCCTCCAGCCTTGCCTGCCCCCCCACACTGGCCGCACCTGCAGCCCCGCCCCAGTGACTCGTGCTCTGGGAGACTTTGCCTGTTGACCAGCACCTCCAACCAGCCCTGCTCTGCCCGCCCGCCCAAGCTCTTCAAAGTTTCTGTGGGGATGGCAACTTTGTGTCTTCCCCTGTGTGCAAGTGCCTTTTTCCTGGAAATTCAGGGGTCAGCGATGATATACTCCCTTCCCATGCAGCCCAGCTGAAATGCCAGGGGGAAGCCTGTAACAGACAGAGTCAATACTAGTCGCACCAATGACTCTATCAAGTAACAAGTGCCTTAGATGTGGCAAGAGAAACTTATTTAAGCTGGAAAATGCGGTCAAAGTTTACATTATACCAGAAAGAACTCAGAACTTGAAAAATCTTAAATGCACTGCTAAATATATTACATTGATTGAGTTTACTAAACCAAATAAATACGTATTTTTTGTTTTTCCTGCGTTACTAAAATAACAACCATTTTTTATATGACCAAGTGGTTGATTCAAGAAAAAAAAAGCTGTGTCTTACATGAGTCTATATAAAGTGTATGTTGTCTTATATAAAATCAATATCTGGGAATGTTTGTCAAATACTTTAAACCCCAAAAAACTTGATTTTCTGATTACTTGTTGTAAGGATTCTATCTTTGGTTATACAAGTTCTGTCACTTGATATATTAAAAGTCCTCATTGAGTGTTTTTGTAACTGTTGTTTACAGAAGCTTTCTCCCCAATAACCTTGAGTAGAGACACTGGAAGTCCACATACGTGACCAGAAGTGCACGTTTTGTTCCTTCAGGTGGGAGAACAGAAGGAGACCAGTATCACCGCAAGAGGGCGGAGAGAGAGGGGGAGCCTGAGGTCTGATGATGCTCAAAAGTCCAAGGCCACCCGCACCGGGGGTCTCGGACCGTGATGACAGGGAGGGGCACTGGTGCTCTCGAGCGGCAGCTGCCCATCAGGACCAGCCAGGCGCCGGGCCAGGGAATGCCCTCCAGAGGTCAGCACTCAGACCTTTCCAAGAATCTTCCTCCCACAGAATGTTCTCCACTTTTCTTCCCTTCCTTTCTATGATCCTTGAGATTCAGACTGGTTTTGCTAGTGATTGTTGCTGAAACGAGACTCAAACAGTAAATGAGTTCTCTCTGGTTTGGGTCTTGCAGGTGTCCCTCTCTGGGAAATGGCCAATAACAGGCTCCGAGCACCATTGATGGATGGCGTAGAAGAAACAGGTGACTCGGCACGCTCGAGCCAAGTCTGGATCTCGGGAAGAGCCTCACAGGGCTGCTTCCATCTAATTCAGAACTTTGGAATTGGAGCAGGTGAGAATCCCCCTCCCTTCCAGCCCCAGACATGTGTCAAAACCTCCGCGTCGGTCCACTTGCAAACCACAGGCCAAGCAGCAGAGACTCCCTGCAGAGACTGAGCATGGGACATCTGGTGACCAAGGGCAACCAAGGATGTTCATCCATCTGCAAGGTGATGAGAGGCCACAGGCCACATTCTTGCAGGAAGGCTCTGTCCAAGGTCAAAAGCCGGACATCAGTGTTCGGCCAGAGGGAAGTGGAGGCTAGGCCAGAAATGAAGTAGGAGTAGCAACACGTAACAAAGACGCTCAAACCTCGTGTGTTCCAGAAACCATTCAACAAGAGTTTCCGTACGTGAGCACATCCGATCTCGTAGCCATCCCGAGTAGGTGCTGTTGTTAAGCTCACTGTAGAGATGGGCACGGGGAGCGTCACTCGGCCAGGCCTCCCAGGCAGGGGCTGTGCTGTCTGTGCCCCCGACTGCTCCCCTCTCCTGCTTCTCTGTGCTCGGGGACAGACTGTGGGGCTGCTCCAGTCTGGATTTAGCCCCATCTGCTAAGAAGGGGAGAACGCGCGGTTTAGGACCTGCCCTTGTAAGAGCAAGCATGTGGGGGAAGTAGCCTGGCTAGAAAGATTAAGAAAGGCTATCGTATCTGGCCGTCAAGATGACCTTCCCAGAGAAGTTTCAGGGGGCCATTTGGGGGATGCAGGGTGAGGAAGGGAGAATGTTCAGGCTCCCGGCAGCAAAGAGAAGGAACTGTGACAGGAGCTTAGGCATGTGATGGACTCAGAAGATCCTTTTTGCAGGAGGTCGGATCGGAGTGAGCTGTCGGTAGAGAAAGGAAAGAGAGGTAGAGCCAGGAAAGAGAAAGGCTTGAAGACGCAGGGAGACGGGACACTCGGTGGAGGGAGGATTGGGGGGGGAACTGGGAGGCACGGATGGGAAGGAGCAGACGCCCATCTGAGACGGGGAGCACGCGAGAGGCGCTGAGAGCTGATGACACGGCCCGTCACTGGCGCGGTGAACCTGCCCTGAGGTGTCTCTGTGCCGAGGCTCCTTAAAGTTCATCTTGCTCTTCGGTACAGCGAGAGGACCAGCCCAGCAAACGTGGGGCTGTATGGGAACATCCCATGTGACCTCTGTAGCCCTACATTCTGGACGGTTCCACTGAAAGCTTGGCCGGACTTACTCCTGAAGTCTCGTGCCCCAAAAGGAAAGGTGAAAGCTATCTCTCTAGATGCTGTCCCAGTCAGAGCAGAGACAACCAGTTTCCAAAAGCCGTGTGTTGTCAAAGCGTCAAAATCGCCGGCCGGCTTTATGCCCCACTTGTCAGCATTAATGAGTGCCTTGTGTTTGTGATGCTTTGAAGCTGTTAAATGGAGATGAATCATTAGATTAACACATACTGGACAAACGTTCCATCGTCCTCCAGATTCCCCACCGAGTAGAAGAGGCATCCGCAAATCTGATTTGAAAGATTGGTTTGAAGTAAAGCTGTGGCAAACTTCCCGGAGTCTTGTGGTTTTCTGGGTCCCTGACTCTGCATTTGTCTCCTGGAATCATCTGAGCAGTGTGACCCCCGCCACCAAGCCCAGCCATTCCGGGAGCAACTAAGACGAGAGGAACCTGGTCAGCTTGCACTCTTCCCCACCCGTAACTGGATGCCCGTCTTATATGAAACCTATTTAACCAGAAGAGTCTCCTGTACTATTACTATGTGGTCAAGGTAATGTTGGGTTTTCCAGGAGGTGTCAAAATTGAGGACATGACAATAAGTACCGGTGTAGGGAGATAGGAGTCGTCCTTCCCCTCTTACCAATCACTGGTACTTCTGTATGCTGTGAGGTTGGTTTGGTTTTTTTTTTTGTTTGTTTGTTTTGTCCTTGTTTGTTTTTGAGTTTCAATACTACGGACTATTGCTAATAGACAATGCATTTAGATGGTGAGTCTGATGGTGAGTCTTGCAGACAAAGCATGCATGGTATTCTGTTTAATTTTATGTATGGGTTCCCCGTGCCTGCGACCCTTGGTCACTACCCTCCTCATCTCTGCGGCCCTCTGTTCTCTTTGCCACTTTCCAAGTAAAATGTCTGTTGTGCTGTCTTTTGATGAACAAATGTCCACTGAGTACTTACTATAAGCAATTGACACTAGTTGATGTTGCAAAATCGTAACTTTGAATAAGGAAGCATCCCTTTGTTGAGGAGGTTGTTGGGTAAGCTGGATAAGTTAACAAACTTGCATATATAGTTGAATGAAAGTGCCAAGAGAAAAGATGGTTTCTGTGTCAGGCCTTTTTATTTTCTGTATTTGTGGTGTTTTGGCATTAGGGACTTGCCAACCCCAGAGAGACTGCCCCTCACAGGGCCAGCCAATTCCAAGACACAGTGAAAGACGTACCTGAAAGTGTGCCTGCCGTGTGAGGGCCAACCAATCCAGAGCCCACGCCTGCCCGCTCCCTTTCTCGGGCTGCTTACGCTCCCGGGCACGATTCCCCTAAACTAGCCGCCCCCAGCACTAGACGACTAAAAACAGCCCCTACACCCCAGAGCCCTCCGAAATTATTCAAATTAGCCAATCCCAACCTGCCTACACAGCAGAGCCTGTTTCTTCCCGGGGAAGCCACAGTAAAGGATAGTGTCCACGTTTACCCCCCACCCCCACTGCCTCTGCCTCCTGGAGACCCTGGCGCTTCCCCTTGTAGCCCCTCGTCATGCAGGGCACCCATCCTCTTGGCGTCCGTGAGTAACAAACTGCATTTACCATCACGGTCATCTCCCGACCTGTTGGCCTCAGCTTACCTAAGTAATAATAAGAAAATGTGTATTTTAAAAGAGGAGAGACAAGGGAAACATAGAGTGATCCAGTAAGGGAGTAAGCTTAGCCCTGAGCCAGTCTATAGAACACTGGGAGCTCTTCTGGGAGCTCTTGAAAGGCAGGGAGGGAAGGGTGCTGTGTCCAAAGAAAGACCTCCAGAATAGAAGCCAAAGTAAGAAATTGTGCTTGATGAGCAAGACGTTCAAGGGACCAGAGTGACATTAACGCAGCCTCCTGCAGGTGCATGGGACCAGTGGTACAGATTCGTGGCACAGTGCGGATTGCAGACCACCGGGATATACTTGGAAAGTCACGTGGAACCTGCCACGTACCAACCCTGCTGCACAGGTGGGCAGGAAGATTGATAGATTGAACAATTCCTAAGGGCCACATGCCTTTACATAAACTATCTTTCTCTCCTTTTTTTTTTTCCCCTTATGGACCTATGAAATCGGTGGTCTCGTGCCCCAGGTATGGACGGGAAATGGAAGAGTGTTAGCGTTACAAGACTTCTAAATGTGCAAACATGGCAGAGAGCAGTTCGGTTAGCACCCAGGTCTGACGTCAATGTTTGGAAGCCGTGGATTTCTAGAATTTCCTTAGAATTGTCTCTGTCACTATCAAGACTCCATACTTGTTTCTGAAACTCCTGTTGCCTCCCTTAGAACCTGGAGGCCCATCCATCCCTTGTTTCTTACTGTTTCCAACTTATATCCCTTTGTGACCCAGACCAAGAAAGTCCCTCAGTTTCATACTGTTGCAGGGTTCTTGTCTCACAATCTCTAGACGCAAAAGAGTGAAGTGAAGTGAAAATTAATTAAGTGAAGGTGAGAACAGAAAGGAAAGATAAGGAGATCTCTGGAGTGAGAAGTGTCCCTAATGAGTTGCCACTGAGGGCTTTTATGGTCGGTCATTTATAGAAAACTGACAGGGAACTTGGTAAATATCTTGTCAATAACATGTAAGACAGACATGATGGATTTGTAAATACCATGAGCACAAACAAGGTGTTCCCTAATTTCTGATTAATATCTTATCTGTTTCTCCTTATCTGGGACTTCTGTGAGCCTCCTCATGTCGCCCCTACCTGCCTTCCCTTCCTGGCCTCACCTGTCCCTTACTCAATATCAATTCACTAATTAATGCTCCATTGTCCTGAGTTGCTTTCTCTCATCTTTTTTCTTGTTTTTCATTTGTAAAATTGTTTTCATCTTTCTTCATATGCACTTATTTTATTTCCTGACATGCCTTTCTGATTTGATAGTTTCTTCTTGGTGCACTACTATTATCTCACTATTTTCACTCTAATGTCACTTTTAGTACTTTTAAATAAATGCAATGATCTGTTTGTATGTGCTCTTTTAGCTTTCTTTATTCTAGAACAGGATCACCTAGTTTTATCAGTTTGTTTTGTTATTTATTTTTCCGGATGTTACTTTGCCTGAGGGTATTTGTGACTTGGATATGAGCTCATCTCCTCTGGAAGATTCTCTGATTCAACAGAACTCACCCTCTCCTGGGAGTCTCTAAACGCCTGCATGCTTCAGCACCTGGGAAACCTTCTTCACAGTAAGGAAGATGAGAAATGTCCCCATACACTGGCCCCCATCTAAATCCTCTAAAACCTAATTCAGGGGCGCCTGGGTGGCACAGAGGTTAAGTGTCTGCCTTCGGCTCAGGGCGTGATCTCGGCGTTGTGGGATCGAGCCCCACATCAGGCTCCTCTGCTATGAGCCTGCTTCTTCCTCTCCGACTCCCCCTGCTTGTGTTCCCTCTCTTGCTGGCTGTCTCTATCTCTATCTCTGTCAAATAAATAAATAAAATCTTAAAAAAAAAGAAATTTATAAAAAACAAATAAAACCTAATTCAAAATGAAAGCCCATAGGCAGAGACCTATTCCGCCGGCTCCCTCTGGCACACCAGCCTCCAGCACCAGGGCTGGCGCACAACAGGGATGTAATAATATTTGTTGGGTGGAAGGTAAGCGCATGCTCCAAATGCAATCTCTAATTCCCTCCCCATGCTTGAAGACAGAAGCTGTTGTAACTTGCAACAATGGCAGTTTATCCAAATTAGAAATATAATAACAGCATTTTGATTTCATGCAGTCAGCCCATGGTCACTGCTTTTTATCTATCAACTCTCCTAATCCACAACACATTTCCGGCACGGTAACATGCACGTGCATGGTGACCCACGCGTTGTTTCTGGCGAAAGTTGAGAATCAGTGAGGAGAGGCATGGAGACGAGCAATGGTCACCATTCACCCTCCAGGGAGCTACATGCGCTGGGGAAACGCACCCGAGCCCCAGAGACCTGTTCATCCTTGATTTTAGGGGGAATGTTTTCCTTTAGCTCGAAATGAACGCACTGGGGTTTAACTTCATGTGGCTTCAGGGGAATAAATACACGCACACCTGCACTTAAGACGAGCAGGTGTCGCACTCAGTGCTTTAAAAGACGTTGTGTAAAGTGCTATCACCTTGCCAAGCCCTCTGTACTGAGGTTATGCTCACTAATACCTATTCTGGAGAGATCTTTGCCCCAAACCGGATAGGGTAGGGAAAAGAGCCCATACTTCCTAGCCAAAAGTTTTTTTTCTTTTTTTGGCTTTTGAGATGTTATAAAAAATAATGTAAATAAAATAAAATAAAATAAGATAAAGTAAAAATAAAATAAAATAAAATAAAATAAAATTAAATTAAAATAACATGCTGATCAGGTGGAACAAGTTATGGCTTAGAATTTTAGAAAATTCAAAAATAATTCTATGAAATCTGTCTTTGGACTATATCTGGTGTTTTATTTTGCAATTAGGAAAAAGATATCACTTGTCACTGCGGCTCCCAGGGGGGCAGAATGAAACACGGTGAATTTTGTTTTCTGACGGTTCTGCCGCATTCGTCGCTGCGAATCCCCTGAGACAAACTAATGCTCCCTTCATCAGAAAGCATGTATGTATTGGCTTTGCAATGCATCCAGTGTGTGGTCCAAGCAATTGCCAGGTGTTCATAGCAAAGGCTTTGAGAGATGTTGGCCACATCTCTGGCTCTGAATCCACCTGGGTCCTTCATGTTGCCCCGTTCCCTGACTCGTGATTGGCATTTGGGCTCCTCTTCCAAAAATACCTGGTGTAGCCCTCTGGTGTCCACGAGGGTTTGGGCCCCAGCTGGACGTCCTGCCAGACTTCTCTCGAAGATTAGTTTTTCCCTTAAATCAGATAGATCCTGCATTTTGACTCAACGAAACCCATGAAGTGTCACCAGACTGACACCCTGAATTCAGGAAAAGTTCAGAAACTTCTGCTTAACTATCAGTTTCTTTTTCTTTTTTTAAATTTTTATGTACGTATGTATTTGAGTAGAGTTGGACAATAGTACATTAGTATCAGGTGTATAAATTAGTGATTTGACATGTTCATAGATTATGCTATGACCACCACCAGTATAGCTCCCGTCTGTCCTACCGCACTGCTATTACAGTACCATTGACTGTACTCCTTAAGCTCTGCTCTTTATTCCCATGCTTAATTTATTCTGCAACTGGAGGTCTGTATCTCCCACTCCCCTTCAACCATTTTGCCCACCCCCTTCCCGTCTAGCAACCATCAATTTGTTTTCTGTACTTATAGTTCTGATTCTGCTTTTTAAAAAAATTTATTCATTTTACTCCATTTATAAGTGGAATATCATATGGTATTTGTCTTTCTCAGTTTGAGTCATTCCACTTAGCATAGTACCCTCTAGATCTATCCAAGTTGTCACAAATGGCATAGCCTTGCCCTTTTCAACGGCTGTATAATACTACCCAGAGCAATCTACAGATTCAATGTAATCCCTTTCC
This sequence comes from Ursus americanus, assembly GCF_024610735.1. Taxonomy (NCBI): domain Eukaryota; kingdom Metazoa; phylum Chordata; class Mammalia; order Carnivora; family Ursidae; genus Ursus; species Ursus americanus. The sequence continues at coordinate 61,237,484 of NC_142141.1, read as the reverse complement.
AAAATGGCAACAGCATTTTTCACAAAACTAGAACAAATAATACCAAAATTTGTACGGAACCACAGGAGATCTTGAATAACCAAAGCTATCCTGAGAAAGAAGAACAAAGCCAGAGGTCTCATAATCCCAGATTTACTACAAAGCTATAGTCATCAAAACAGTACAGTACTGGCACCAAAATAGACACATGGAGCAAGATAGTGATCCCAGAAGTAAACCCACATTTATGTGGTCAATTAATCTATGACAAAGGAGACAAAATATACAATGGAGAAAAGATAGTCTTTTTAATAAATGGTTTTGGGAAAACTGGACAGCCACATGCAGAAGAATGAAACTGGACCACTTTCTTACACCACACACATTGATAAACTCCAACTGGGTTAAAGGCCTAAGTGTGAGACCTGAAATCCTAAAAATCCTAGAAGAAAGCACAAGCAATAATTCCTCTGACATCAGTCATAGCAACGTTTTTCTAGATTCATGTACTGAGGCAGGGGAGATGAAAGCAAATATAAACTATAGGGACTACACCAAAGTAAAAAGCTTTTGCACGGTGAAGGAAACCACCAACAAAAGAAAAAGATATCCCGAATGGGAGAAGATATTTGCAAATGATATATCTGACAAGGAGTGAATATACAAAATAAATAAAGAACTCCTACGACTCAACACCAAAAAAACCAAACAATCTGTTTAAAAGATGGGCAGAGGACCTGAATAGACATTTCTCCAAAGAAGACGTGCACGTGGCCAACAGACACGTGAAAAGATGCTCATCAGTAATCATGAGGGAAATGGAAATCAAGACCACGATGAGATACCACCTCACACCTGTTAGAATTGCTAGACTCAAGAAGACAAGAAACAACAGTGTTGGCGAGGGTGTAGAAGAGGAAGAACTTTCCTGCCCTGCTAGTAAGACTGTGAACTGGTGCAGCCATCGTGGAAGACAACATGAGGTCTCCTCAAAAAATTAAAAATAGGGGCGCCTGGGTAGCGCAGTCTTTAGGCGGCTGCCTTCAGCTCAGGGCATGATCCCGGCGTTCCGGGATCAAGTCCCACATCGGGCTCCTCCGCTGAGAGCCTGCTTCTTCCTCTCCCACTCCCCCTGCTTGTGTTCCCTCTCTTGCTGGCTGTCTCTCTGTCACATAAATAAATAAAATCTTTAAAAAAAAATTAAAAATAGAAATACCAAATGATCCAATATTTCCACTATTGGATATTTACCCAGGGAAAACGGAAACACTAATTCGAAAAGACACAGGCACCCCTACGTTTACAGCAGCATTATTTACAATGGCCAAGACGTGGAAGAAGTCCAAGTGTCCACTGGTAGCCGAATAGATAAGGAAAATGTGGTCTATCCACACGGTTGCCTCAGCTTCATTACAATGCTAACGTCACCCTCCGATGTCCCTCCCAATCCCCAATAAGGGAGACTGTTTGCCTCTGTCCAGGGGTCACCGCTTTGGAACTCATCCCTTGTAACCTCCCTGTTGGCTGTAAATACAGGGGACCTGGGGAGGCAGCTGCACCTGACGTGGTCTCTGTCTGTGACTCTCCAACGGTGCGCCCGCTTTGTTTCGGTAACAAAAGTTCCTCTATCACCCGCACCCCAACCCCAGACTCCTGAAAATCAAGCTCAGCCCAGGCCGTGCTCGAGTCTCTACTTGCCTGGGAGAGGAAAATGGATTCAAAAGACGCACAGAGGAGAGGAACATAACCAAGAAGAAGAAAGATCCCGACCTTTCTAGAAATTTCCTCTGTTCTAGGAACAAAAAGTTCACCCCCAAGGAGGAGTGGGTCTCTGATGTCCACAGGCCAAATCTCAGCTATCACAGCGAAGCATACACAGTCACAGCTACACTCGGGGAAGAGTAAATAACCGGAAACATGTATTTAGCAGTTAGAGCCCAGCCAGTCAACGCCAGCTGATCATTTTGTGGGCTTCCCAGTCTGGGTTAAATAAACCCTTAGTCATTTCTACCCACAGATTTCTGGGTTGTTGGGGAAAACGGGCCTGTCATGAGCACGGTATGAAGGTGCACACGTGAGTTGTGCCCTTCCGCAATGTCCGCTTTATTCAGTCCTAAAGCAAGGGGAACATAATTAGCAAGCAGGGTCAGGATTCCCAGCTCCATCACATTTCACCACACGTTTGTCTTGGCTTCTGACATGGCACGCGAAGCAAAGCAAAGACAAAGTCACACGAGAAACAAGATAGAACAGGGGATAGGAAGTTAGGGACCCAACCTCAGAGTCAGTCTGTGAGCGCAGTGGAAGTGAGGCCTCGGTCAGGTCAGGGGCAGGGTCAGGGCCAGCTCTCCCCACCCCGTGCTGCTTATGACCCACAGACCACAGAGGACCTCTGTTCTCCTCGGAGATCAGTCGGGCAGAGCCTTGGGCAGCACCTGCCTTTTGATGTGCTCAGAGTCAAGAAAGTCTAACACGTTGCTGCAAAAATCCTTTTAAAGGGAGTTAATCAGTCTCAGGCCCTTGCAGACCTCTCTGGGTTTGCCCGTCATCGTTTCTGAGTGTGTCCTCAGCCGGGACAGCTTTGGGCGGTGTCTGGTCTCAGCTGCAACGTTCTTAGCTGCTGGAGTCCCTGCTTGACAGGAGCTCCTGGCTGGTTGGCGTGAGGGACTCCATCTTGCTCTGCACTGTATTCCTTCAAGTAAGCTGCATGCATAAGCTTACTTTTGTCTGGCAACGCTTCACATTAAAAAATGGCACCAAACTCATAGTAATTTTAATTTGGCTCGTTAAAATGGTGTCAAATCTTTTTTTATTTTTTTATGGTCTCGGAGAAATCTGAAATGTATTGACCTATGGCATATCATTGAATTAAAGCCACTCCATTAAAGTTTAAGGGCTATGGCGAATGTGTGATATTCCAATTCTGGAAACCTGTAATTAAATTACATTTATTCACCGAGCAATGTGAAATTCTTTGTACTCTAGAACCAAAAGAAAAATTTTAAAACAGATGGCAAGCTTGTTAGAGTAAAAAAAAAAAAAAAAAAAAAAAAAAAAAAAATGTCGTTCAGAACATAGAATAGGGACAACAGAGGCTCCCCAGCAAGATAGTCACAAACCCAGGGAAGCAGATTAGCCTCTGAGCATCAGCGGGGACAGCACTGCAGAGGGCACAGGGGATAAAGCACAGCCATGCTCTAAGGGAAGACGTGTTCAGATACACCCAGTCCTTACTGAGAAGCCGCAGCTCAGCCCCCTCCAGATGAGGGAATTACATGATTACATGCTGACTCTGCACGTTGCTGGTGGGGACGCTGACCTCCCCAAGAGCCAGGCACCTGAGAAGAAAGGCATTTGCACAGATCAGGGCTTCAGGGCCTGTCTTCCTGCCCTGAAGATTATGTAATGCCCCAATGGGTGTTTTGGAGCACATTACTTTTCCAGGTATGTGCTGTGGGAAATCCACAGAGATGAGAAATAGGGATAAGATTGAAAAGAAAAGAAATGTCAGGGAGCAGCCATACGGTGCGCATCCTCACCGCAACTTAACATTCCACAGATGCAGAAGAACATTCCAGAAAAAAAGTCGAGGGAGACCGCAGAGACAAGCATGGAGAACAAACTCCACCAAGTTCCCCTGTTGAGCCCCAAGCTGGTTAAAGCAAAGGGGTCTCTCCTTCCCGCTGCCTCTCCCCGCAGGGGAGTGTCCCTGGGGTACTTCCAAGGGTGAGCAGGAGCTGTGTCTCCAGCCACCACCTGTCACATGTTCCAAACTAACAGAAATAAGCATGATGCACAGAAGAAAGGTGGTTTCTGTTTTCTTTCCAACAGAGTTCACCTCGTGCACAAGCCCTCACTTTCCCCAGCTCACAGCCAGACAACGGAAAACAAGCAAAACAAGAATGATTTCTAGACCTGCGTTAGAGGTTCGAGGGTCACGTAAGTTTAAAATACACAACTAGCCCCTGTAGGGTGACTCATTCTCTTGGGGATTTCCCTCTCTTTCCTTCTCAGATGGACCTCTGCCCCGAAAGTGGGGCAGTCCCTCATTCCCAGAGTTCCCCGAGGACCCCGCTGAGAGCCGCCCCCGCTCTGGAATCTGAGGCCATCTTGGGCACCCATCTTTCTCTGACCCTTGCGGCTCTGACTGCAAGGAGCCATGTACAACCTGCCCCTACCTGAGCTTAAATTCCCTGCTGGCCACCAGGCCCCTCCTGTGTCCTTCTTCCCTGGGGCACCTCCCCAACCCAGGAGAGGCCCTTGTCTCCTTCCAGGGAATAGGAAGTCTTTTTGCATCAAACCCTGAATCCTCCCTGCTTGCGGCTTGTAACAAAACCCAGGATGCACAAGGGACTCAGCTGGTACTTTTCAAATCCAGTGCCTGGATGCTCCTGACCAATGAACTCGGAGTTTCTGCATCTCCCGGGGAGCCCGAGATGATCAGCAGTTTCCAGAAGGGGTTTCCAGTCACCGCAGGGAAACCCAGGCCCATTGCAGGGGCCACCCCTTGCCACCAGCCAGGGACACCACGGGGCTCCCAAGGGGGCGAAAGTCCAGACTTCGGAGGTAGCTGGCCACCTCCTTTCTCAACCTCTCACCTCTCAGATCTCTCCCTTATGCACATGACTGAGGGCAACTCCGTTCTCCTGCGGCAGAAGGAGCGTCCATCCACGGGGTCCCCACCTGCCTCCACAGCTTCTTATCTCCAGGAAGCAAGGGCGACCTGACTGCTGTGGGGTACAGGGAGCAAACCGGGGTTCTCTGTGCACCCTGTGGACCCCCTTTTTCTATCGAAAGCACAAGTCCTCTGTTCCTTAGTGGGGTGGGCTCTGTCCCTGTCGGGAAGGCCCGTGGTTTGCACTTTTCCAGAACAACCTATGAGACCGGGTGTGAGTGTACGTCAGTCAGTCCTTCCAGATAAGTACAAATAAAGCCTGTCAATGACCCCCCACTGGTGCCTACCAGGCATTGCCTGTAATAAAACTGACTTTAGATCTCTTTTGTCTAGTGCTTTCTAAGACTTGAGTTTGGGAGGAGAAGGCAAGAGCCACTGAATGTTCCCCTGAAGGTCCAGGTTTTGTGCATGGCCTGGCAACACACGTGGGGACGGGCTTTGGGGACCAGCAGTGTTTGGGGTCACAGATCTCAGTGGACACAGCCCAGCAGGCTGGTGACCTCACGGGAGCCATGTGGGGAGGTGTATCCAGGGGGCACTGGCTTCACAGTGATGCCCTTGGCTTGAAACCAATGTGGGTCCCATGTAGTCGTGTGAGAAGGCCACACAGGCAGCTGACCTTGGTCTGAGCGAGGCAGCCACGCTATACCTACTGAGAGGGGAGCTGGGACAGGAATGACATCATTTGAAAGCTATTTGTGCCCCAGTGAAAGCTCTCCGGGACACAGGAAACATCCGGATCACGCTCCAAGATCTGAAGGACTGTGGGTGTACTTTGTTTTCAGCCAAGTGTGTGAGAGAGCACACATTTAGCACCTACTGTTTGTGGTAGGCTGAATAATGGCCCCACAGGCATCAAGCCCTGGCTCCTGGAACTTGTGACTGTTACCTTTGTGAAAGAGGGGTCTCTGCAGATGCGACCAAGTGAAGAGTCCTGACGTGGGAAGACTCGCCTGGATGATTCCGATGGGCCTGAATGTAAAGATGTAGGTAGAGGTGGGGCTTTGACTGAACCTGGAAGAGGGAAGGACGTGACCACAGAGGCAGAGAGGAGACCAGTCTCAGCCCAGGGACACTGACTTGGGGCTCCTGGCCTCCAGCGCTGTGAGAGTGAATGTGTGTTAAGTCTGGTGGGTGACTGTCACAGTGACAGTAGGGAAGGATGACCCCACCACGAGCGTCTGCACATGGAAACGCATGTGATCACTGCAAGCTTACAGGCTGGTCCCACAGTCACGGCGGCAGCTCACTGATGAAGACGCTGATGCACAGATGGGATCAGCTGCTTCCTCGTAGCCCCGGGGCCCGTGGCGCGCCAGGGTCAAGACAGAGCTCCGGGTATCTGGTCCTCGGGACTCAGGTGACCCAGCGTTGGGCACAGGCACGGGGAGGGCGCTGGGCCGGCTGCGCCAGGGTTGCTGTGGAGGGCATTCAGGGCTCCAGGAGCAAAGTGCGCTGGTGCTAGCCCCTTATGAGGCCGTGGCCCGTCTGTGGGCTCCGCAAACAGGCATATCTCTCCCCAAGCCGGGTCTCCCCGGACTCTGGATCCATTTATTGCTTCTACGTGCAGAAGGCCTGGCACACAGTAGGTGCTCAGGGGATGTTTGGTGAATGAATTCGTTACAAATGCAGCGATACGTTGTGGGTTCAGTTTGCAGAGCCCCCGCATGCGGCGTCCCCCAGATGGGGGGCTTTGTGGATCCACAGGGAGGAGGACTTCATGCAGTCGCGGGGGCAGAGCTGTGACCCAGATGACACAGCCACCTCCCCGCCTCCCAGGGGCCGCAAACACTCCTCCAGGGAGGTCAGAACCCAGCCTCGGGGGCCCCTTCCATGCTGGCTCCTCCGTGGCAGGCTGTTGGCCCGAGGGCGCTGTGCAGGCTGGCTTTGCACCTCTGCCGCCCCGGCCATAGCTCTGCAGCCCTGACCCTGCGGCGGCCCGCTCCGTTCACTCCTGACCAGGCGCTGCCACATACGGAGGAGATTACGCCAATGCGCTGGCCCAACAGGTGTCAGGGCCCCTGGGTGGCAACAGCCTCCCTCCGTCAGGGGTCCTTCCTGCAGGGGATGCAGAGGCCGAAACGGTCAACCAGGACGGCCACATCCGGGATGGCCGCAAACCTCCACGGCATCGACTGAGTAAGGGAAACCTTGCTGAGCTGGTCCTCATGTCCACAGAGAAGACTGATGGCTGATCTTCTCCCTGGAGGGGCATGTGGGCAAACCACCAGCTTGTCTCCACTCCTCCCTCTTCTTGCCCTGGGGAGGGGTATCGGCTGATCCGAATGGTGGCCTTGAAAGGATGGGCTAGTTCGGTGGACCCGGCTGCTCCCACGTTCTGCCCTGGGAAGCTGCTTTCTCTGCTCCTCCTGTGATAGGCTTGCTACCGGAGGCCTTTCAGGCTGGGTTGTGTCCCTGCCAATTCCCGAACTTGACCTGCGGCAGTGTCCGTAGCCTCTGACCCACTCCCAGTATCTGCGTCCCGCGAGATCCCAGAGACAAGGCAGCTCTCCCACCTCCGAACCAGTACAGCAGGGAGTATGGGATGGTTCAAGGTCCTGAGGCCCGTAGACAGATGGGTGGCAGAGCAGACATCCACAGTCTGGGAAGGCTGGGCCATGCAGGGGACATGGTGCAACGCCAGTGCTCGGGTCCCCCGACTTCCTTCAGCAAGGAGCTAGGAGCTGCAGTATGGAGCTGAGTTCTCCCCAGTGAAGACTATTTCCTCTCTTCTTACTGCCTCTCTCTTACCCCAAGCTCATGGCCCACACTTTTCTTTCATTTTATTTTTTATTTTATTTTTTAAAGAGAGAGAGCACACGAGAACGAGCGGGGGTGGGGGCAGAGGGTGAGGGAGAAGCAGACTCTCCACTGAGCAGAGAGCCCGATGTGGGGCTCGATCCCAGGACCCTGAGATCATGACCTGAGCCCAAGGTGGCCGCTTCATGGATTGAGCCCCCCAGGAGCCCCATTTCTTTCATTTTAGAGCAAAGTCCAGGATGTACAGAGGCCCCCACGGGATCCTACTTCCCATGGATCCGTAAGGAAGCAGGTGACCCAGAACTGGCTGCAGAAGTGTTCTCACGTCAATACCGAGATCCTTACAAATGCCGTGTGCCACTGGAGCGGGCGGGGGTTTGTATGACTGCTTCCCTGCTGTTCCGGGGCCACGTCTGTGGATCCATGGAGGGAGGTGGCTTCTGTTCTCACGGATCTGCAAACGGACCGTCCTGCAGGACTCTGAGCCGCAGGCATGCTGGCACTTGATCAGAAATCAAGGAGGACCGGAAGCGGACAACAGGACAGGCTGCTGACCGTGCAGCAGCAGCTCACTGCCAGGTCTTCCAACTCAGGCAGCATCTCGAAGGCAGAGACGCCCCCCTCTTATCGGCAGCCACCGGGCTCTCATCTGTTCACTCCGCCCTGGGCTCCGATGGGCCTCCGCTCATAGCATCTGCCCCTGTGCCCAAGGGCACCACCCCTGCCCTGGAGCCAGTCCGTCCCACAGTGTTGCTGGGCCACTCTGCATTGAACTGATGTGTGCGTGGTCCAGCTCTGCACACGGGTGTCCCCTGGCCTGGTGCCCACCGAGGTCCACTGGGCCCCCAGGGGCTCCCTGGTTTAGACCATTTCCTGGCCCTGATCCACCTTTCCTCCTTTGTAGCCCGTCTCTGCCCTGAAGCAGGGCAAACGAGAAGCCTACATCATTTAAAACGCGTGGGCAGATCTACAAAGACTTAGACCTGGCTCACGTTCTAAAATTCAAAGTTGCAAGTTCTCTTCTCTGTGCGAAGGGCCCAGGGTCTGGACAGGAGATTGAATGTCAACAGTTAGTAAGCATCCCGCCTGGGGGGTCAATGCTTCTATGCCAGCCTCTCCATCTCTGGGCAGAAAAAGAGTATTCTGCTAGCAATCCAAAATACATGCTAACGGGTCAGAGTATTAAGGTTTTCAGGACAGGCTGGCCGATATCAGCTCCTCCGTCACCACTCAGGAGAGTGCGAGAAGCATGGATTTTTTTTTTTTTTTTTTTTTTTTTTTTAGCATCCTGAAAGGTGTAAGACAGTTGAATGGAGACCTGCTCCATTGTGCAGGTAGCTAGCAGGAGTGGGACGCTACCTCCTGCCAGGCCCCTGAGAGGGAGAGACCCAGAGTGAGCAGACATCACAGGGGAGCATAAGCACAGAGCCAGGAACTCGGGGGAAGAGACATGGTGAGGCCGGGTGACAAGGAGGGAGACAAGAAACCTGCGTCAGGGGATAGGACATGATCATCTGTTCTAGAAGGGGGGTTGTGATAAGCCTTACGACATGGAAGGACAGGAGAAAATCATGGTGTTGCCCAAGACCGTCTGATGGGCTGTGCTTGCTTCTGCAAAGTGACTTCTTGCTGCGTGTGTTCACCTCCAGGGAGTGTCTGTCCTGCTAAGAGGGGCCTGACCAATGTCTAAGGCACCTGGAGTTTGAAATATTTAATTTGTCTTTCTTATTACATATTTAGTTTATTCTCAAATTCCACATTGTGTTGAAGGATGCGATCCGATTTGTACACTTACCAAGCTGGATCTGGCTTGAAGGCGTTTCAGAAACACCAACCAAACCCATTGCTTCTTTGGAGGGAACAGGTAGAGAAAGGTGGAGGGGGACAAGCTTCTACTTGCCTCTTCAGTAAAAATCGCGAATTAAAATTCCCCCGAAGAAATGATGGCTCAGTTATCGCGAATCAATGGGAACACTTGTATCCTGGTGACTTCACAAACCCACAGCTAGCTTTGCTCATGAAAGTAACATCAGCTACACCAAAAACTAATGATGTACTCGATGTTGGCTAATTGAACTTAAATTAAAACAAAGTCACATTCAGAATGTGGTGATAAATACTCTGGTCCCAGTCTGTAAAATAGTCATCATGTGGTTACCGATTTGGAATTTCGTAATCTGGGAACTCGGATTTTTTTCGCCTCATGAAGATAGAACGAGACAGCTGAAGGAAAATTGCTCAATGATGGAGTCATGACGTTAATTGTGTACACGGCAGGGGTTCCATTTGAGTCTGTCCCAGGGCGTCAAGCACAGCACGAACTGGGGTGTTTGTACCAGTGTACATGAGATTCTTTATCTCTGGAAATTGTCCAGACTTTTCCCAGATTCTTTTGTGAAGAGCAAGACCGGGTTCTCCCTCCCATGACTTCTGCCAGCCCGATGAGCAGTTTTTCCAGTTATTCAAGGTATTTACAAATGAGATGCGATATGGGAAAAAGGAATCCAATTGGTCACAACAGATTTGCTGTGCGGTTCTTGGCCTTCGGTCTGCAGAAAGGCTAAACTCTGTTCCAGAGATGCAATCCTTATCCTGGAAGGATCGCTGGAATTATTTCCCATGTAAATCGACTGGATTTGGAAGTAAACCTTGGAGCAAGGGAAACACTGATGTTCATGTTGGATTTGGTCTTTACGGATCTGATACTGCCAACTCCGCTTTTCCATTTTCTGCCCCCAAGTAACTATGTATTATTTTTCATTTAAATGCATTAAATTTCATTCATATTGAAGTTTCCCTAAACTTATAAAGCAATTTGTACATTCTGGGCATTGTGGTTTTCACCTTTATCACGTCCATTACAAGGACGGGAAAATGAAGTCTCGTGGGACTTAGGAAACATGCCCGTGGCCATATCCTGGCATTCTCCATCTTATTATATTTACCAGACAAAGATTTTTAACTTGACTTAATATTAATTGAGTAATTAATTTAATATTTCCTTTTTCCTTTTCAGTCTATGTGTATTTCCAAGAGCATACGATTGAATTTTACCTCCGTAACAGAATCTAAGACTTGGGTTTTTGTTTTTTTCTTTCTGTATAGTTGACACAGCATGTTACTTTAGTTTCAAGTGTTAAGATTTTGTTTCATAATAAGCAAATGTAATCTATTTTAGGGAATTATATATTTTTCATGTCTTCTCTTGTCACACCTATGCCTTCTCACTTCCATTTTTCTGTTGCTAGTCTCTGGGGTTTTCTCTATATATTCAAAATCTCATTACTTTTCTCTTCTTATATATTCTTCTTATCTTTACCACCAGTCGTTAAAAAAGGATTTTAGCTTCATTCTCTGATATTCGAAGTTATGAATAAAGTAGCACATGTGTATAAAGTAGACTCCTTCAGCTGTAGGATAGAATTCAGGTGAATTTCATTTTGCCTTTCTGCCCCTTTTTCTGTCTGCTTCTTGCAAATATTATGCATAAAATGAAACCCACTATTTTTATTAACCTCATTTAGTTATACATATAGATGCATATATGTTGACTTTGTCCATAATCAGCTCTGTAATTCTGTAATGCCAACAGTTATCCAAACTCCACTTACCTATTTTAATGCTAAACACTACTCATGTAATACCATATCTTCCAAATAATAAACATGTAAGTATCTAGATCTTTCCAAAGCTAAAAAAAAAAAAAAACTATGTTTATGATATTCCAGGCAAACTTAAAGACAAAATGCAAGCCAGGCACATCCTGAAAAAATACCAAGACACGGGTTACTCTTAGGAGGACCCAGGCTGAAGAGCAAAACAGGCTACCATGAAAATAAAACCAAACTTGCTTCCAAACTTGCTTCCAAACTTGCTCTCCTCTGCAAAAGCAAATACCAGATCGCAGCAGCGATATATTTGGAAGAAAAAAGTGCTGTGGTTTGGACATTTAATTACAAGTCGACCTTGTCATGACTCAGGGAACAGAAACACATTGCACTGTTTGCCCCCACTGTCCCTCCCCAGTGACAGTCTGACTTGCTCAAAACCTTCCATCCTCTTCCTCAGGGACACTCTGCTCCAGAGTGGCCTCCATTCCTGTGGTTGCAGGGGGAGGTAGGGAGGTGCAGGGGCTCTTCTGTGCTCCGTGTTCAGATCATTGCCTCCAACCCTAATACATGGGCAAAGCACTGCTGTCACTCTTGTCCCTGGATAAGGGCATTGAGGCCCAGAGAGATCGGGTCAGCTGGAAAGATCCTGCTGGAGTGACTGGACACAGCAGTAAGGACAGCGGACCCTGGGTGACCCTATGTCTAGAAGGAGGGCGTGTTGGAGCTGCTATTCAGGGATTCACAGAAGGATTCACTGTGTGGTTACATTTGAAAAAGAGAGGGAACTGGGGGAAAGGAAGGAAGGAAAATGGAAAAGACGAAAACGGATGTTTGTAAAAGGGAAACAAGAGGAAAAGCAGTGGGGGTGGTGGGTGCGCTCTGGCAGGCCCCAGGCCAGCCCCAGATGGCAGATGCCAGTGGGCAGGTAGACCTGAGGCTCCTGCTCGGCTGGGCTACACCCGCTTCCCAGACCAGGCACAGGGCCGGCCGGACGCTCACCACTGCGAAGGGGAAGATGCAGACGGCGGCATCTCCGAGCTGTTCAAGCAATTCAATCGTCACTTACTATCGCTTGAATCCGTTAATTTAAAAATGAGGATCGTGTATCGTATGTCTACTTCATTTCTTTGTTCTCGTAATTCATTCTTAATTCATTAAAAAATGTGTCCGCTCCAGTTTGGGAAGAAGAGGATGGCTCCTCCCCATGCGTTGTTGGAAAAGCACGTTCTGGATATTTTCTTCTCTGCCTGTGCCTCCTCAAGACCCCAATGGCTACTAGTTTTCCTACAATTTACTAGGAGCCCCTTCCCAGCTCCCGCACGAGTGACAGCCTCAGGCCACGCTTTCTGTCACTGCCCTGCTGTTGTCCCGACCTGGGGATGTGCTGATACAGGGACACATTCCATGAATGGCACGTGTTTAACAGGAAACTCCTTCAAGTAAGAGCGTTTCTGAACTCTTTTCCGTACCGTTAAAGGGCATGCTCCCTCCCGTCTCCGCACGCTGAGGGGACCTCTGGGAAGCGGGACTCTGGGGCTCATCTCCATCCCTCTGCCACTCGGGGTCCCCAGAAAGGGGGTCACTTATTCAGTTGGGGAGTTTGGAAGAAGAAACCGGGCCTGATGACCGCTCCTGTTCCTCTTCCCTCTTGGGAGCTCGTGCGCTCATTATGGGGTCTGTGGTTGTGCGGAGATGCCCCTCTTCAAGATGGGGGGGCTGGAAGGCCCAAGGTTTGTGGGGAGAGGAAACTGACAGTCCAGGAACCTGAGGATATAATTAGCGGGAGCGATAAGTACATGTGGAGAAGGTTTGGGGTGGGCTTTGGGGTTCGTACTGTAGTGTTGGGGGCCTTTCGGGCGATGCCCATGTTTGGTTTGGCCATTCTCATTTTTTCAACAGACCCAACTGCCATTTTACTGCTAGAGCCAGAACCAGCGGTGCCAAGCGTCAGGCTCCCAGATGCTCTGACTCCGGTGGGGGCTGCGGCTCTGGGGACTCACCCACGAGCCCACAGAACCTGGAGACGAAGGGCCGAGTCTGGCCCAAAGGCAGGAGGGGCTCAGGCACGTGTGGTGAGCGGCCTGGGAAAGCACGTGCCTCACAAGTGCAGGGGACAAGGATTCTCTCGCAATTGCTTCTACTTCCGGAATGCACAGGGGGGAAGATTCCAGGGTGTAACCAGGGAGCTTCCTTCAGAGGAAGCGGGGCCAGGAAAGCAGGGCCAGGCACACAAGCACCGTGTGAGCCCTTTATCCATGACTTCTCTTCCACGTAGAATTCATTCCAACCTCTTCTCTCGCTTGCTTACAGATCCTCCTGAAGCTTATGGCCTCTGTCAGGTCCTGACACCATGGAGAGCCCCACTGAGTACTTTCTGCCCTTCGTGAACTCACTTTTCTCATTGTTTACAGACTCAGGGAGGGTAGTGATGACTAGGAACAATCAGGTCAACATAAGGAACGTTCCATTAGGTTAAAGGCATCCGATTCAAAAAGCAGTCTTCATTTCGAGATAATGCATTTACCATATTTTTCTTACCTTAGGAAAATAAATGGAAGCCAGGCAACTGGGGGCTTGGTTTTCTATGAGAGTTTTCCTTTGGGAATTTCCCGAGGCTGTAAAATCGAGAACTCTGCTCCACATTCACTGTTGTCTGTCCTGCAGTGAGCTGCTTGCTTAAAATACCTTGATTACTCTTAAATTGTTCTCCTTTGTGTGATTATCCACTTTGCAACCTTCACCAATCCCGTCTCTTCAATAAACTTAGCCTCTGTTCATTTGTCCCCAAACCCATCGTCACACGCTTGTGTAGGCCACCGTCATTTCTCACCTATTTTCTGATAAAGTAGGCCGCGTTGGTCGCCCCGTCTCCAGCCGGGCCACGTACAGTCCCTTCCCCACTGTGACCCTGTGACTCCCAGCTCTTGCAATCCTGTGCCAGGGCACTCCTCGTGCATTCGGGAAAATCAGACGCGTGTCCCACAGGAGAATGAGGCAACGAAGGAGCTGGCCGTGAATAGGGTGTATGTGGGGCGAGCTCCCTCGAATCTGTTGGCAAAATCAGATGCAGAAATGGCAGCTGTGACCACAGGGAATGACGGCTTTTACGCGGAACACTGCAAGAGAGCAGACGGTGCTTGGCAAAGTCCTGTTGGAGGGGGGAGTGGGACCTGACCCAGAAGAAGCAGGTGTCGTCAAAGCAACCAGGTCACACCCACCATGACGGCTACTTGAAGAGGACGCGGAGGATGCCGTCAGCCAGGCCCCAGCAGCCATCAGTGTGGACAGTTCCTGCCCGAGATCAGAGGGCAGTCCAGCCTCCTGAGTCAGAAGGACGCAGGGTGGTATGGGGCTTCCTGAAACAAAAGGCTAGGAAGGGAGGAGGGGAGGTGCGAGGAAGAGAGGAAATAGGTTACCTGGTTTGAAATCCATCTTCCCTGAAGCATGCGTGCAGCCTTTTTGATTTTTGTGCAACTTGCTGCTTTCAAGGGGTTTCAACGTGACCTTCTTCACGAGCCAGAATTAAGTTTCTTGAAACTCTTGCTACTTCCTGTCCGGGAAAGGACTTGCCTTTCATGAAACAAGAACATGGAATCTTGCAACAGAGGAGGCAAAATGGAAGGGAAACATACAGAGAATAATTTACTCACTTAACAAATACTCGCCACACTTGATTTCTGACTGCTCAGGTCGTGATCTCAGGGTCATGAGTTCAAGCCCTGTATTGGGCTCACACGCTGGGCATGGAGCCCGCCTAAGGTTCTCTCTCCCTCTCCCTCTGCCCTTCCCCCCTCTATGTATAATAATGACTATGACTAAATGACAGTGACTAATGACTAAAAAAAATCTATGTATAATAATGACTAAAAGCCTATCATAAATAATAATTACAATACTTAATAATTATATTTTATATAATCTAAAGTAACATTTGAGCTAAATTTCTAAGTGTTTAATAATAAAGGGAAAGGGGCTTATAAATGCCAATTCTGAATGTAGGAATCTAACCTTGTCTGTCTCATTGCTTCCCGATTTCCCTTTGGCTTCTTTCTAAGAGTCAAGTCTCAAAGTGAGGGAGGAGACCGAATTCTGGAGTGTAGCCAGTAACAGAGTCAGCCTCGGAATCCAACACTGAAGCGTTGTGGCTTCTGACGAATCTTTGGGTCCACAGACCTAAGGTGTGAGACCCTGTTAGCCCAAGCAAGTTCAGCCAGGACTTGCGTGGGTCTCTGGAGGAAACAGCAGGGGCTGCATCCTGCCTGCCCCCCACTCGGAAGAGAGGTTCTTCCAGAGCTCCTGGTTCCCTAAACTGTACTAAGTTAGACTTGAGGGCCAGCTCTGAACATCAGATAATCCTCAAGACACAGGCCCTGTCCTACTCTTTCACTTTGGGAATTTAAAGCTTCTGACATCAAACGTGGCCTTTTCTTGTTTCTGAATATGCTATTTTTTCACACTGTGGAGATATTCTTTCCACTTGTAGGCCTATAAAGCATCTTTTAGGAAAGTGCTGTGGGGCCAGACCCCCGCTGACCCAGCCTACAGTCAGGTAACAGTGATGTCACCCCAGCCCCACTTCTGATGCCAATTTCTAATCTGGTTGTCACCTGAGCCTCTGATTAAATGGCAGAGATGGGAAGGACCCTCGCCATAGGTTCAATTAATTTGCTAGAGTGGCTCACAGAACTTAGAGAAACAGTTTACTCCCCAGGTCACCACCGGTTTATTATAGTAGGAAAAAAGTCAGAAACAGCCAGATGGAAGAGAGGCATAGGGCAAGGTGTGGGGGAAGGCAAGGAGCTTCCACCCTCTCTCATGCTCCCTGCTTCTCTACCTGCACACCAAAGGGGAACTCTCTGAACCCCGTTCCATGGAGCCTCCATTACATAGGCATGATTGATGAAATCATGGGCCATTGGTGATTGAACTAAACCCCCAGCCAGTCTCCCTTTCAGGTCAGGAAGTGGGACTGAAAGTTCCAGGCTTCTACTCACAAGGTTGGCACTCTAGTCAACCAGCCCCCTACACCAGCTGGGAAGTCACCTTGTTAGCATAACAAAAGGCCCCTTTCTGGCTCTCTTTTCTGAGGAAATTCCAAGGGTTTTAGGAGCTCCCTGCCAGAAATGGAAAGATCAACTTTATGTATCTTATTGGAAATCACAACTCACATCCCCTCCACCTTGTTTCAAGGCCCTTCTCATTCCCAGCTTACCAGGTTCCCTCCGCTCAGCTCCCCGCCTGGCCCCAGGCTGGAGTTCACTCTGTGTTGTCTAAGGCACATTCCTGGTCACCGATGAGCGTTGAATTCAGTAAACAGCTAAAAGAACTGGAAGATGCTCATCCTTGTAAAGGATATGGTTTCTTCCCCGTGGAAAGAGACGCACTGGTATTACTCAAAAAAGAAAAAAATCCTAAAACTGAATCCTTAAAAACCAGCCATCCTTCTTTCATTCCATCTGTTTAAACATATGAAAAAAGAACCCCTGGGTGTCTTCATGTGATCTTAGCTAGACTTGGAAAATCTGATCCCTTGTTGGTTACATTCAACATAATTAGAAATAATTAGCAATCCGATTTCTCAAGCATGTGAGGCCCTGTCCTCAGGACAGCAGGAACCACAGCAGCACCTTGCCAGACCCAGATGCTCTGCCCAGCAACCCCGGCCTCTGGTTCCCCTCAGGCTGACTCCCTGCCCCGTGTACATGATGGGGCTGTGGGATATCGGTGAGGTTCGGTGGGGTGGAATCCGGAGCCGATGACCAAGAAAGAACTCTTGAGACGTCTTTGGTGCAAAATGGTGGTTTATTAAAGCACGGGGACAGGACCCCTGGGCAGAAAGAGCTGCTGCCCTGGGTTGTGAGGGTGGCTGATTATATACTATGGGGTTGGGGGAGGTAAGGAAACAGGGAGGTTGAGAAAGGATTTTCCTATGTTAAAGAAGACTCACCCACACCAGAGGACTTGTCATTATCAAGTTAAGGCTGTTTTTCCCTCTAGCAAGGAATTAACATGAAGATAGTTGGGAACTTCCCACAGGAAAATCACTTATCCCACCCAGGAGTCGGGGGGGGGGGGGGTGTTGCAGGGTGTAGGCCTGTGCTTTGCCTTCCGCCAGCCTTCTGTTCCCTCCTCACGCTGAAACAGACACTTGGGGGGGGGGGGTTGGACACTGGGTTGGTGGCAGGGGTTTTAAAGACCACCTCCCAACACTGGCCTTTAGGTAAAACTGTTTTCACTCTAAGGAGTGTTTTCAAATAAATGAATATGAGAGAGAGAGAGAGAGAGCCAGCCAGCCACTGCTCAGCCTGGGAGTTGGGCTCTCCCTGACTGCCGGAGGTAAAAAACACCCACAGAAAGGCTCAAAGCTAGCTGGGCAAAGGAAACCAGGGACCACAGTCACCTTTTTCCTCTCCAAAACGTGCAAAATTGGCAAATCTGGGATAAAGTGAATGTGAGGGACACTGGAACCCAGCCCTCCAGGAGCCCAGCCCTCCAGGGCCTGCAGGGGGTACGCCAGGGAGGAAAGGGGCAATCAGTGGAGCGGAGTGGCCACGGGCAATGCATGCGGTGGGAACATGCACTGGCACACGTGCGCACTCACGCACCGGTGCATACACACGCACAAGTGTGCACACACACGCACAAGTGTGCACACACACAGGTGCATAGACACGCATACGTGTGCACACACAAGTGGGTACGGAGGCACATCCGCGCTCACTCTCCAAGGCACACACGTGGGTTCACACACACCATCCTAGAACACTGACTGGGCTTATTGCCAGTCCCTTGGTCAAGCATCTGCTGCTCCCTGGGCCCTTGGCAGCCCTACCCCCAGCCGGGGCCCACAGGGATCCTCAACCCCAGGCCTCCTAATGGATTGGCTACATGCAGACAACCAGCAGCCCCAGCACACAGGCTCTCCAGGGTGGGTGGCCCTAGGACCAGGAGCGCCTCGAAATCCCAGGACTACCCAGGAGATAGACCTTGCTTCTTAGACTCCCTGGCCTCCCATCACTTCCGGAGCTGAGAGCAACGCACTTTTGTGTATACGCAGGGCCACGGGATACCCCGAAGCTCTGGGCGTCGCTCCCGCACTTGATCTCCCGCACGCGGCGCGAAGGCCAACGCAGCGCGGGCCCAGCAGCAGCCCAGCCGCACTCTGCCCGCGGCAGGTGTCTTCGCCCGAGGCGGCGCAGGTCTGGCCCTGGGGGTGCGGACCGAGCAGCTCCCGGCGCGGTGCAGTGGGACAGCAGGTTCGGAGGGCACCGAGAGGGCGGCTCAAGCTGTTCACACCCCAAACCTCCGGGCCACCGCTCCAGTCGCGCGCCCACCAAGAGGTGGGCGAGGCGCGTGCCGACCCGAGGGCGAGCGCAGGGATCCTCCCCAGCCCTCCGCCCTTCTGCTCCACCCCGCCGTCCTCTTTCTCTGGCCTCTTCCCTTCCCCTCTGTCTCCCCTCCTGCCCTCTTCCTCAGGCTCCCCACCCCGCCGCCCCCGCCAACTCCTCCTGCTCCCTCCTGCTCCCTCCTCTCCTCCCCTCGCCGGTCCTCTCCGCCTCCCCTGCGCTCCCCTCCTCCTGTGCCGCTCTCCCACGGTGCGGGCTGGTGTTCCACCACCGCCCCCGCCGCCGCGGCTGCCACTCCGCCCCCCGCGCCGCGCAGAGCCGCAGTGATAACCCCGCGCGCGCGGGCGGTGGAGGCGCTGCGGGGAAGCTCTTGCGCGCCGGCCGGCCCAGGTCTCGGTGCCCACTTGCAGCCGCCTGGCTGGGGGCCATCCCGCGGCCCCGGGCACCTCGAGCGCCCCTGAATGGAGAGGCGCGTTCTCCCCGCGGGGACGCAGCGCGGGCGGCGGGCGCGGGACGCGAGGGGCGGTCCGGCCCTGCGGGTGTCCGGCTGCGCGGCGCTCTGGGTGCTGCTGCTGGCGCAGGTGGCTGTGCAGGTGAGTCCCCGATGGTGGGGGCGGGAGGCGCCGCGGCTTCCTTCCCGCTGTCCGGGTCTCACCGAGCTGTGGCCGCTGTTTCAGGAGGCACCTGCGTGCTCCGTGGGACCCGCAGCCGCCTCGCCGGGGAGCTCGAGCGTCTGGCGTCCTCCGGGTTCCGCGGACTGGATGGAAAAAGGCGGTAAGTCTGCGGGGAAGGGGGTTCCAAGTCTTCACCAAGTAGCGCTGGATTATAGGGTGCTGCGGATGTTCCTAACTCTGCGAACTCACTCCCAGGATGCTCCTTGCTCTCTCGCTTTATGAGCTAGCGCCTGTGAGTCGACTTTCACCAATTTTATATCGTATTCGGTTGTGGAAGAGTAATGCTTACCCACCGGCGTTATTACCATAAGCGGTAGGAGGGAAAGCAAGGAATGCATATTTAATAAGAACACTTAAAAGCAGGGAATAATCCAGCGGCTTTACTAATTTATGCGTTGAGAAAATTAGAAAGCACATACTACTCTTTTCTCCACCCCTTTGCCCCCACCTGAACCTCCTCTGGCTTTTTAAATTGAAGCCTCTCCGTATATCCTTGACTAAAGAGCAGGAGACAAAAGAAAGCCGTTTTTGCTCAGTACTTATCATGTTAGCATGAAGTGGATGCTCTTGGGGAGTTGGGACATAATTGAAATATAATGCATGGCATGGGTAATTAGCTTTTTGTGTCATCCTAAGCAAGCCCATAGCTTCTGCCATGGTTTGGCCTACAAGTCTGAGCCTTTTGCAAAGTGTGGTTTTACTTGTGCTGTTGGCAAGCAGCATCTGCAAATTTCACATCTCCCGGGAATGATTGTCTCTGCCTGGAACTGCCTCAGGTTAAAGGGAAAGGCAGGTGTGGGATGTCAGTTGCTGGTTTTTACCTGAATCCAATCCATTGGCAGTTGTTTAATATTTCTACTTTGCAGCATTTCCAACAACAAATCGACATACCGAGGGTTAGTGTTTTAGAGGAAGGACGAGGTTTAATTATCCCAACGTATTTTCAGAAAATCTAGAGAAGTTAGTTAATTCAAAATTTTTGGATATAACTCTCCATCTTTTATAAAGACAGAAATCTTACATATGCATTAACTATTCAAATCCTGTCCTACTGAATGGGTACATGAATAGTCTATAATACAGTGGCAAGTAGACGAGCGCGGGAACAGAGGACCTTCAGCACCACCAGAGGGCGCTAGATGCAAGTGATATGAAGCACACACAAATCACTTTTCGCTCTGTAATTGCTTGAGAAAGGTAATTATCTGTCTGTTAAAAGGTCACCTTCTTGGGCTTGCCCTTGTCTTCTTTCATGCTTCTCTTAGGATGCATTCCACAATATAATTATCCGTGTTGTATTTGTTCCTCCACACACACTTCTGAAAAAAGACATTTTTATAAAGATTCTAGTTCTCTAAAATCATGAAAATTCCTGAAGGTCTCAGGAGATTTTTCAGAGGACTGTATAGCATTTTGTAGAAAATAAGTTTTCTTTAAGGTAAGAGCATTATAGGCAGAGAACCATTTCCAGAAGGTGAAGTCAAATCTTTCCCGCCCAAGTGAGCATCCCTTGCTCCTTGCCAGGACCGACCCCTGTGAGCTGGACTCCAGCCTGGCTGGCTTGAGGCTCCAATCCCCTGGCACCTCAGCTGGTGTCACAAGCCCAGCGTTGCCATGCCAACCACATACCTCGCTTGGTCAGAAACTGGAGGGGAAGGTATGAGCCATCATCAGTGAAGTCGTAGCCTAGTGGACACACCCCAGCCTCATACCCGCCCTCTGCGTGTTTTAGGTCTTTAATTATAAACGGCTCCATCGAGAGAGTGGGCGTCACTAGAGGGCTTTCATGGTCCCCGAGAAAAGCCTGCTCAGTAGATTCCTTGTTTCACTGTAGAACAGTAGAGCCAGGGTGCGCTTTGTGTGATGCTGGGGTCGGCTTACTGCTGGATGTCTGGGTATCTTTTACAAATTGACTTTGGACTCGTTCTTTTTGGCCAAACGGTTTGTTTCATGCATAATTCCGACTGTGATTGCTGGTTTTCCTCTGTGTCTGAAGCAGTTCTGCAGCGAGAAAGAGATCACCCTCTATTTTTGATGCCACAGTGAATAACTAAACTACTTTCAGACATGAAGTGTGCTCATTTCATTTTGGCTGATTCAGAATTGTTTTCCCTTAATGCGCGATTTTGATGCTTTTCCTACAAATTTGCCTTTGTAATAAGAACAGTGGCTCCTGTTAAGAGCCAAGATGTATCACAGATTTGTTAGGTTTTGATTCTAGAGTAAGTTAGGCTTCCAGGGCAAGGTTTACAAGTTCTTTAGAGATGGGTTTCGTCGTACGTAATAGACCGTTGTTTGTGTGTGTGCGTTGGAAGATTGTATTGATTTTACATTCAAATGTTCGGGGAACGTGAGACAAGGCCCTCTCTTTCAGGTTCACCCATGGGGTGCTTGTCGATCTTTAACAACAGGCTCTTTGGAGTCTGGATTTATGACGTTTTCTGGTCCCCATGGTGTAAATACTCGCACCGTGGCTGCTTCCAAGCGAAGGATGGGATGTCCCTGAGTACAGGGGTCGGATGCAAGGTGCAAATCTGCTCTCTGCGGCTGGAAGGGATCAGCCCTGCATGCTCCGCTGGGCTACACTTCCTGCATTCAGCCGGAAACCAGAGTGCTGTTGGACTGGATGCTGTGGTCAGAAAACCTGAGACTGAGGAGTTCTGACCACTGGCTGGCACAGCCATACGTGAAGGTTTCCTCCTTAACCAAGGGTGGATAGGACCAGGTCTTATTTGAAGGATTCTCAAAGAGGGGTGCTTGGGCGGCTCAGTGGGTTAAGCATCCAAGTCTTGACTTCAGCTCAGGTGATGATCTCGGGGTCCTGGGATTGAGCCCCAAGTCTGGCTCCACGCTCAGCAGGGAGTCTGCCTCAGATTCCCCCTCCCTCTCTCCCTCCCTCTGCCCCTTCCCTCAGCTCATGCGCATGCACACTTTCTCTCTCACTAAAATAAGTAAATAAAATCGTTTTTAAAAAGTTAAAAAAAATAAAGGATTCTCAAAAACTACGAATCACACTAATTTTTTTTCTTGAAATCACAAGACCGTAGTTATGCAGATTATAATCTGAAAACAAACTCAGAAGTTAATTTTTTCCGTCTGTTGCAGTTATGTATTGATTTATTTGCAGGTAGTAATAGGAGTATGATGAGATGCTATGCTTATTTTGTCCATTCATTGGATTCTTCAGTGATGGCTTTTTCACATTCATTCATACATAACCAAGAATACGCATTTGATAGAAAGGACTGCTGTGGGACACAAGCAGGGTTTCCCTGCCTTGGCAGTATTAACACTTTGTTCCAGGAGTCTGTCCCGTTGAAGACTCTAGCAGCATCCCTGGATTGGTCCTTAGACCCCAGGAGCACCACTGTCCCCCCTCCCACTCTGTGACTGATGGAAAGGTCTCCAGACATTTGTCCCTCCCCCCCACACCCCAGGGGGTGTGGAAGGGGAATCACTCTGGTTGAGAACCAATAGACGGTAGACTAAATTGAAAAAAACCGGTCTTCTTCCATCCCGCATTTTCTTCCTCATTCTTGGGAACAGATTGTCATTGATCACGAAGTGTGGCTTTGCTGTTCGTGGAGCTGGTGGCCTGGGGCCTGCCTGTATCAGTCCTCCAGGGCTGATCCTTACTTCCCATTAAGTTTGTCAGAGCTGGTCACTGAAAAGTAAAACTTATAAAGTTACAGTGAAACAAGTACTTTTAACAACAAAATTAAAATATGCAAATCTCACCCTTCATCATTATTTTACTGTTATCTGTGCCCTCGGGGTTATTTGCATCAGTCGGGTCTGTGTGCGGGAGATGCTGCGTGTGTGCTGGTGTGCTGCTGGGCACCTCTTCCGCACTCCGGGTCGAGGGACATCACGTTGGTGCTGGGGATCAGCCACGGTGGGAGTCTCACACCAGGGGAATTGGCAAATGCGGTCAAGCAGGCCGTTTATCCTTGCCCCGCAGGCAGCTGGTCGTCTAGCCTGTATCAGCAGGACTCTGCATGTGTTCATGTAAAAGAGCCTTATCAGGCGCTATTTTGAGAGTAGATTCTGTATGTCCCCTCCAGATAAAGGATGCATGTTATATGTCCTCCAAAACAAAGGTCATAAGAATATGGCTTATATCATCTGGAAGCAATTTTATTTTTTTAAGTAGTAATCATCTTTTTATGTGCAGTAAATGTGCTGATTAGCCAGGGTTTGGAAGAGTCCACAGCCTCTGTTGGAATGGACACAGACATGGGGTGGGGGGAGAGGGCTCCCCGAGAGTCCTGGGGGGCAGTGTGGAAGGGGCAACACTGCCACTTGTACCAGCCTTGCCCCTTGGTCCAGGAGGCTGGGGATGTGCAAGGTGGTGGGGGGAACCCAGCGTAGAAAGGTATGCATGCTTCACTTATCTCTCAGATGGCCCAGGACAGCCTGCAGTCACATCCGTACACCAGACAGGCAAATCCCTGACTTGTTTCCCCCTTTCTCCTGTCATTGCTACAGTTGAAGCAGATTTGTTTTATTTTCTTGGTTTCCTAAGTAAAATAGGAAACAGGCCCAATGCATTTTGTTCTTTGGGACTCAGGACACAAATGCCCTCCTTTGAAGTAGATTTAGATGGTTGGTTGTCACATGGTCTGCCACAATATGTTCCACGTAGCCCTGCTCGCCCGTGACCCTCAGGGTACCTGTTGATCCCTGCGTGACAGGGCCAGGCCTCTGGGGTCGTCGAGGCTAGAGCCAAGCCTTTGGTTATCCTGCCACTTGATCGGGTTGGCTGCCTGGCCCTGGACACGCACCTTGCCGCTGGCTTCAGCATGGGGGGGCTCCAGGCAGGGCCTCACCATCTGTGGCCTGCTCTATCCCTTCCAACCCACCATGTGCCATTTCTGACTGGCACAGGCTGCCTGCTCTGTTCCAGCCTGACCTTTCCCTGTCCCTGATGGCACAGGGACCCGTGGACAGATACCCACACCAAAACAGATCGGATGTGGAGAAAACCTCATTTTTCCAGAAAAAATAATTACCCAAATACTGCTTACTTCTGACCAAATGCCATTTCTGTGTGTTATCTTATGACTCCAAGAAGCATGTCCAACTTGCACTAAAGCAGAAAAGGGCCCCAGTTAATGAGCCTCTCACAGCCTCCTGACTGCACATTTTGTAATGAAAGGAGCTACAAAGCTTCCTTCTGTGCTTTCCACAGAGAGGGAGACAACTGGAATGTATGCTGAAGACCACACTGGGACATCGTTGGACCCTGTTGCCCCGCAGGCCTGTGTGGGTGCCCTGAAATCGGACAGCCCCTCAGGGCTTTCTTGATGTTTCAAACAATTGTGTATTTGAATGTGTTTTAGGCTAGCATAACTATGAATTGGAGTGGGCCAGAGACCGTGGTGTGCATCGGAGAGGACTCTGGGCGGTGAACTCTGAAGGCGTGCCAAGAACTCAGGCCAGTGAGAGGGTGGACAGCGGTATTCGGTGGGAGCAGACCTTATAGGAAACGTTAGCATCGGGGATATGTCTGCATATGATTTGTAGGATTCCTTGATTTAACAATTAAATATTAAAATATTAAGTGGCAAAAAATACCCATCATAATTGTCTTCTTAACAGCTTTTGGAGAAATGGTTGGTATTTTGAAGCTAAAATGTCTTGTCAGCTCAATGAAGATTTTTGTAAAAAACCAAAAGCAAGACTAAAAGAACATTTAGAATCATAAATGATTACATATTACCATTATAAATTAAAATTCATGAAATGTAATCCTAAAGGTCCATTTTTGGTTTTCTTTGGTCTGTGATCCTGTTTTTCCTTTGGAGTATCCTATGTTTTGCTGGATTGGGAATAATACCTTATGGGGCAGCAGAGACTTCCCTAAAGGCCACATTGAAGATTTTCCATCCTGACTCTGACTGTTCGCAAACTACAGTGTGGATCTGAAGTCGGCTCGATGCTGAAATTTCTTCCCATCATTTCTTATCAGGCAGAAGTGTCCTCAGGCAATAAATTATATTCCGAGGCTCCCTGATTCTTTTCAGAATCCTGCAATTACTCAGCCACACCTTCTCTTTGTCTTTCAGAATATGACCTGGTGTCTCCCTATGAGGTTGACCACAATGGAGACTACGTGTCCCACGAAATCACTCACCCTCAGAGGAGGAAGAGGGCGCTGGCCCAGCTCGGGACAGAGTCTCTCCACCTTCGGCTGAAGGGCTTTAGACATGACTTCCACATGGAGCTGAAGGCTTCCAGCGACCTGGTGGCTCCTGGATTTATGGTGCAGACACTGGGGAAGGGAGGCACCAAGTCTGTGCACACCTTCCCGCCTGAGGATTTCTGTTTTTATCAAGGCTCCTTACGATCCCACAAAAATTCCTCAGTGGCTCTCTCGACGTGCAAAGGTTTGGTGAGTACAGCTCGGGTGCTGGGTGTGTGAGAAGGGAGGGAGTGCGGTTTCCTTTGAGAGATTGTAGCTGGTTCTGCTGTTAGGGCAGGACACATTTCTTTGGTCTGTAAAAGCAGGAGGAATTGCCAGGTACTACTGTCTAGAGTGTGTCATGCTGCCTCCTTTGGCACACTTGGTAGTGGCCCACGTGCCCAGACTTCTGTTGTTTTACAAGAGCGTGGAAAGGGCAGCGTGAAAATCGTACTTCGAACACATGGCCAGGTCTGGTGGTGAGAACGTCCCAGGGGACGGTTCCACGTAACTTACTGCTAACTTACTGCAGAGATGTCTTCATTGTGGGTAGAACAATAGTGTGAAACTGATTGGCTGGGGGATTATTTGGTCAGAAGCCTGAAAGCACTTTACGTCTGTGGTTCTGTTGAAGATCCCATGCTTACAGATTAGGGCGTTCATTCCAAATGTGGTGATGAATCCGTGGCCAAGCAGTCCAAGTCTCACTGGACCGATGATTCTATGGTACCTTCTGCTTTTTCTTAGTATCTGATGTCGACACAGAACGTCACTTGAATGCTTCCAGTGGCCCCCTTTGCTGGGACCCTACACTGAGGAGCCTCTGGCCCCATTGAGAAGATGCCTGGATCCCTCCGACTGCCCGAACCCAAAATCTTAATGCCTTGTCTTTTAGTTTTCTTAAAATATTTCCATATTTTAGGGAAGCAAAGTCTAGTGGATACTTAGAGTCTTCAGTACATTAATCAGTCGGACACAGAGGAGTGAGACATGACTTCGGTAGCTGAGCAAAAACGTGTGGTCAGAATCCTTGAAGGTCTTGACCATAGTAAAGTTTTGGCAAACAGGTGTTTGAACATTTATTATATTTCTAGCACATGCTTCAAGTCTGTCTTAAATTTCTTTCTCTTTGGAAAGTGGGAATTCAGACTCCGCATCTTCTAGGGATTTTGTGAACGCGTGTGTGGATAGCGGATGCTAAAGGGGCATTCCTAACCTGTCCCTTCAAATACTGTGTATGGGCAAATGCTAAATCCAGTTAAAAATTTTCAAAAAATATTAACACCTGCTTTTCAGGGGAATTTAGACTGGGTCGATTCCACGTCTTCCCTAATTTGTAAAGGGCTTTTGATGGGTGAATGGCTGCAGCAGGGATTTGCCAAGGATAAGGTGGTGGTTATTTGGCATAATTTTTAGGATTGAAGACGATGTGACCGATTTCTTCCATGTGCTCCCAAGAAAAACAGATCTTCCTTAATACAAGGGCTAGAACTCTTCATATAATGCATTATAAAGGAAGAGACCTCTTGGCTTTCTTTCACAAAGGCTCAGACCGGAAATGGAAGCCATCTGTGTGGTAGGGAGGTGTGCCATGCCTTCAGAGCTCCTAGCCTTGGATTTGTGTGTGGAGATTGGGTGAGGTGCTTCCCATGAACCCAGCAGGGGCACAGGCTTATTGGCGCCCAGGTCTCTGTGAGCCAAGGCTCTCGGATGATGGCTGAGCCCTGCCCTGGAGGCTGTCCCAGGAGCAGAGCCGGCTGGCAGCAGCTTGAGATTTCTGGTTCTCTTTGATCTCCATGGGAGTTAACAGCACAGGTTGTAAGTGACACCTACGTGTGAGATAAAGAAGTGAAAAAGAGCAGAGGAAAGACTCCTCTGAATAATGAGCCCTGGAATTTAATGTTTTGGTCACTGGAATAGAAATCTGTCTGGTTTCGCCATTAATCTTCCAAATTCATTAAATCCAGCCTCCCTGATATTTTGTCTGTAGATGACTGTGACAGAGGTGACCTCAACCAGACTTATGAGTGTGGGGTTCAGGGGCATTTACCGTACGATAAGGCAAAATAGAGGCATTTTAAAGGAGAAAAGGGGAGGCTAAGAAGTCCTCTTTCATTAGCCAGATAATAAAAAATATTGAATGGGATCGTCCCTCAAGTGGCTGCCAGGTCTGTTATTTCTTTCCTGAGTGATGGCTGCCCCGTAGCTCATCTTTCAAATCTCTTAAGGTATGAAGAAAAATGGCATGTTTTTACATTAGTGGATGGCTCCTATTTTGTTCTTCTTATTGCTCTTGAGGGTTTTTTTATTTTTTAATCTAATTAAAGTCCCAGGTGGATTTCAGCTAAGCCTTTTTTTCCCCTCGGTGTTTCTGGTTGGCCTAGCTATCGGCTGGCAGTCAGGTGTCAGTCGAATTCCCTTGGTTCGACCTGTTGTCCCTCACACAGCTTTGTAGATCCTAGTGGAGAGAGCATTGAGAAAACAAGATCCCTGAGAGGGGAGAAAAAAATCTATATTCTATTCTCCTGGTTTTACCTACAGTATGGGACTATCACCTGTAAGCTGAAATACATTGCTTAACCAAGAGTTTAATGACTTCAGGTAGAAAACATGCTTGACACTTGTGACACAATGCAGTTTCCAATCTGATAGATAGTTTTCTCCCCTGATTCTCAGCTTTTGTGTTTGGGAGAACTTTGCTGTAGGTCTCTAAAAACAGATTTGAGGAATACCGTCAAAGTTAATAACTGATCGTCTTATTTATAGTAAATAAATACTCTTGAAAAACTAAAATGAGTGTTTTCCTGAGGGTCTCCTGAATAATGAATGCGCTTCATTGTTGTTGCCTGGCGGGAGAGGCAGGGAACGGGCGGTGTCACTGCGGTGATGAACGAGGACACATCTGGATACCAGGAGGGGCAGAGGGTGCGTCACCCTGCCTTGCTGGGAGGTGGCAGCATCCATGTAGGGTTTTGGGGTAGTTTTGTCTAAGCTGAATCCTCACAGTAGAATCAGGGTGTGATGCCTGGTGGAGGAGGAATAGGCTGCCCCAGGAAAGACCGCTAACATCTGTCAAGGTCATGGACTTGTCCTCTGCAACATCTGTAAACCCTAAAAAGACCTCTCAAATTGTCCTGATATTTCCACCTAGTACCTTGACTCAAAATATTTCTTATTTCACTAAATAAGGTTATTTAAAAAGGCGGTGCATGTAATTCTTATGTCTCTACCTAATTGACATCACAGGTCTGTTGTGATCACCAGGCACAGGCATGTGAAGGTGTGTCACACAGCAGGTGCCTTTCCGGAGTGACTGCACTAGTGACAGTGTGGGAAACAGCTACAGCCAGGACAGTAGCAGAAGGAGCAACCCCAATTTGCCAGGGATTTTGTGTCACATGCTTGGCTAACAGCCGCACATTTGTCTTGTCGCTTAGCCTAATGACCATGCTAATGGATCGGTACTATTTTTTAGAAAGACAGCTCTTTTGATACATAGTTCATACATCCTAGAGATTTCCCACCTTGAAAATGTGCAATTCAGTGGTTTGTAGTCTATTTCTGGAGTTGTACAGACTTCACCACACCTAATCTGAGACTGCATCGGCCCAGAAAGAGACCCCTGACAGTCCCTGTTCCCCCAACCCCCATCAGTCCTAGACCCCACTATTTTTACTTTCTCTCTAGATTTGCCCGATCTGGCAATTTCTCACAAAGGGAAGTGTACAACATGTGGTCTTTTGTGACTGGTTTCTTTCACTCAGTATAATGTGTTCATGTTACATCTGTGCTGTAATATATATCAACATTTCATTATTTTTATTGCTAGATAATAATCCGTTGTGCACCTATACCACATTTTTTATTTATCCTTTCAGCTGTTGCTGGGTATTACTGTCTGTGCTCTTTTTGGTTGTTGTGACTAACACCGCTCTTTGTGTACAAGTTCTCATGTAGACATTTGTTACATTTCTCTTGTGTTTAAACCTAGGAGAGTAATTGCTGGGTCCTATGGGAATTCTATGTTTAACATTTGGAGGGATTTCTAGACTGTGTTCCACGTTACCTTTCCCGTTTTGTATCCTCCCAGCAACGTATGAGGATTCTGATTTGTCCTCTTTCTGGCCAGCACTTGCCCATGTTTTTATTACAGCTGTCCCAGCGAGCATGAAGCGGTGTCTCATTGTGGCTGTGAGTAGCCAGATAGAGAGCATTGGATGACAGTTTGGTTGTTTTTATTCTTTTTTTTTTTTTTTTTTTTTTTTTTTAAGATTTTATTTTTATTTATTCGACAGAGATAGAGACAGCCAGCGAGAGAGGGAACACTAGCAGGGGGAGTGGGAGAGGAAGAAGCAGGCTCATAGCAGAAGAGCCTGATGTGGGGCTCGATCCCAGATCACCGGGATCATGCCCTGAGCCGAAGGCAGACGCTTAACCGCTGTGCCACCCAGGCGCCCCCCTGGTTGTTTTTATTCTTGTTATTGTTTAGTTAGTGTTTTGTTTCTTCCAGCGCTTTGACTGGGTTATCCTACTGCCTCTTCACCACCATTGCTTCTCAGGAGAAGTCTGCTGTTTATCTCATTGTAGTTTTATTGTGCATAGGAGGGTTTTTTTTTTTTTAATGGTTGTTTCAAGATTTCCTTTTTGTCTTTGTCTTTCTACACTTTTACTGTGATGGGTATGGGTATGGGTATCTTTGTGTCCACCGCGTGGTAATCCCATTATGTGTATATTGCTGTGCTTAATGCTGTACTACGATTCTCTGAGGCTCCACTCATTTTCCTTCATTTGCTTTTTCCTCTGTGTGCTTCAAATTGCAACATCTTTATCAATTTCTCTTCAAATCCATGGATTCTCTGCAAGCAGTTCAAATCTATTAAGTTTCTGTAGTAAAGTTTTCATTTGGGATATTGTACTTTTTGACTCCAGAATTTCCATTTGGTTATTTTTATAATTTCTCTTATTCTGTATTTTATAAGCCATTGTCATTAGGCCTTGCTTTAATCCTTTAGATGTAGTTCCCTTTGGTTCTGCGAACATATTTATAATAGTTGCTTTGAAGTATTTGTCTACTAAGCCCCACATCTGGGTCCTCTCAGAAGCAGTTTCTGTGCCTGTCTGTTTTCATGTGTAGAGGTCACACTTTTCTGTTTCTTTGCATGTCTCATAACTTTCTGCTAAAAATTGAGCATCATAGAGACCATATTGTAGCAACTGTAGATACTGGCCACACTCTGCCTCTCCAGGGCTTGTCCTTATCCTATGAGTGGAGCTCTGGGTGAGGATGGTGGTACCTGGTCTTTTCTGCTTTTGCTTCCCAGCCTGCATCCTGGACGTTACAGAAGAGCTGGTTTGGGGATGTTCAGGGCTTCATCATTCTTGGCCTGATGAGCCTGGAGTGGAGCTTCCATCCTAGGAGTAGGGGCCACCTGTGGAAGGTAAACCAGTTCTCATGGCCCTGCCTGCCTGGTAGAGAGCTTCTACAATATAGAACGAAGGGGAGGAGAGATGCTGCCGGCTTGTTCCTGCTTATATGAAAATGTAGTTCTAGAATGGACATTGGGGGAACAGGGAGCTGTTGTCTTCCTGGCTGCACATGTCTGGAATAGAGCTCTATCACATAGACTGGGGACAGCGTGAGTATGTAACTAGACCGGAGCTCAGATGCCACCAGATTTCATCATCTGTCTGAGATTAAATAAAATTCAGGAGCATATTCTCCACTTTTTATGCCCTTAGGAAAATTTACAGAGACTTTAAATGGCTTGGCTGTGTGTGTCTGTGTGTGTGTGTGTGTGTGTGCGTGTGTGTGTGTGTGATTTTCAGCAGTTAAATGATCATTTCAGTAGAGACAGTTATCTGCTTCACCGCTCATACTTCATTCGGGAAGTCGGTCTCCACTAGATACTATTATTAACACATTTTACAGATCATTGCCCAAGACCATTTTATTTTCCCCATTTTACAGATGACTCCCAAGATAATTCTTAGAAGAGTGGGATTTGTGCCTAGGTAGCCTGACTCGAGAGCCAGCACTTCAAACTACAGAACATTTTTGCTTCCCAGGATCACCAAGCTATTGCTGCCCCTCAGGGACCTACAAGATCATTTGCATGAATTTTCATGACATCATCTTTGAATGTTCCCGTAAGGGGTCATGATTTTCTCATTTGGTTTCCAGCTCAGTGCCACCTTCTTCAGAATGTAGTCCTCTCAGAGCTTAGAATCCCCATTTAGAGGGTAGCAGGGGCTTCTCTTAAAATATATATATGGATTCATCCCGTAATTATTTATTTACAGATTTGTTTGTGAGCTCTTCAAAAATCCTTGTGTCATTTATATTTGTATCCCCAAGTTCCTGTTAACATAAACCAGTTTTTTTTTTTTTTTTTTTGCTGGCAATGAATGCTTGTATTTCAAATTTATGAAAACATACTATATTTTCTCAACCTCTCTTTTGAGGTATAAATATGCAATTAATTTTAGAATTCATTTCATCTGATTTCTTTCCATGGCTAATGCCAAACACCCTGAATTTTCTGTTGAAGCTCTTAGTTTACTCAAAAATGTTTTTTTTAAAGAGTTTATTTATTTGAGAGAGAGAGAGAGAGAGGGGGAGAATGAGTAGGGGGGAGGGGCAGAAGGGGAGAGTGAGACAGAGAGAAGCAGATTCCCTGTTGGGCAGGGAGCCTGATTCGGGGCTCGATCCCAGGACCCAGAGATCATGACCTGAGCCGAAGGCAGATGCTTCACCGACTGAGCCCCCAGAAATGGTTTTCTCATAAGGTTTCTGACAAACTATTTTTAAAAACTCCCATTAGTCAGTATTGTTAACGAGCCTCCTTTAGATATGTATGCTGTTGCATATGACAGGATTAGATTTTCTTAAAGGATTTTATGCAAGTTCTGTACTCGGATTATCACTTTAACTCCCCCCTCCAAAGAGTATCAAGTCTGTCAATTACTCTTGGCACAAAATCTGTGTGAAATTTTGCTCCTCTGACTTACAGCATTTGTCTGTTGAAGCTTTAATGCATAGGATACATATCACTTCTCCTAAAATCTAATTATTCTCTTGTTTTCAACAATGTTGGAAAACTTGTAAATGCCACAGTTCTCACACATGTTTAAGAATTCCCTCCCTTGGTTGGAGACTTACTCAGGGCTCTGGTTTGAACTTTCCTAGGTTTGATTCCCAACTTCAGACTCCAGGGATTCTCTGGAAACTCTAGTCATTGAGAGTTTTTCTACAGCACCCAATAAATCCTAGGAAACTGTCTGAAATATTGCCAAACTTTTAACTGACTTTGAAAAATGTTCTGGAGCCAGTAAAACAAAGCAGGAGCAGAAGGGAAAAACCAACCCAGGAATGGTCAAAAGCAGGAATGGTCAGAAGAGATAATAGGAGTTTTTAAGAGTAGTATCCCAATCCGAGAAGGCTGGGGATGGTGTAACCAGGTTGAAAAGATGTCAGTCTTGGGAGGCATGTAATAAAATTGTAGAAAAACTAAGGTTTTTAGAGGAAGTAGAGCCAAAGTTGGTAGTTATTAGGAAATTTAAAGTGAGTGTGGGGAACCCAAGGAAAGCACTGGATAATTACGTATGTTTTTGCTAGTTCCTTAAGAATAAGTACAGTAAGGGGTGTCGGGGTGGCTCAGTTAAGCATCCGACTCTTGATTTCGGCTCAGGTCATGATCTCAGGATTGTGAGATCAAGCCCCATGTTGGGCTTCACGCCCAGCAAGGAGCCTGATCAAGGTGACATTTACATAACCTTTTATACTTGAGGTGACCACAGATTCTTTCTATTACCTTACCATTCATTGTAAATAAAAACAAGATGATCGGAGGAATTTAACTATAAAATCTATAGTTGTGTTCACTTCCCTTTCTTCCAGGTGAGTCTCGACCCTGGGCTTCAGGGGTATGCAGTGATACAAGGGTAGGACCCATGTGTTCAGCTCTCCTTCGGGTGATGTTTTCACTGAACACACTGGATGCTATTACTTGTTCGTTTACGGAGGAAACAATTGAAGGAGTGTAAATGTTGGAATATGTGCCAGAGATTTTACAGATAAAGTAATGTGTCTTTGGTCTGGAGATCTGGGCCAGGTAGCAGTGGGGAGAGGACAGATGGCAGGCTTCCCCTCTGGTTGGTGTTCAGTACTCCAGATGTCCCTTATCAGGAGGCAATGCTTCCCCTCACCACCAAGAGCAGCCCTCATATGGACACTCATGGTCAGCAGAACATTTGCCGAAAGGACCGTCAGAAAGTGCTCGTGTGGACAGCCGGCAGGATCAGGATTTTCTTCATGGGCAAGATGTGCCTGAGACAGCCACATGGGTCTCTATGGGGAAGCAGGAACGTGATCCCCGCGGTTATTTCCTCTGGGAGATGACCCAAGTCTGGGATTCTCTGAAGGACAAGCATACCTGAAGCCTGCTTTTTTAGGGAGTGAGTCCAGCCTGGTCCAGAGAGTAAAAGAGGAGGCCAGATGAAACCATGCTGTTTAAAGCGGGAACCTGCTTGCCTGAGGTTCAACCAGAGCAAGCTGGTGGTTTTCTTCTTAAATGTCGCTTTCCCTGACCCACACAACTCTCCACACATCCTTCCTATCCTCTTCCCTGTGGTGTTTTTCTTAGTATTTATTGTTATCTGTATCAGTCATAGTCCAGTTAGGGCACAGAAACCACATAACTTGAAAAGAGGGAATTAATGCAATGCATGAAGTTGGTAATAACTTAAAAATTAAAAAGAGATTACGAAAGCTTTACAAGAGAACAAATGCCGGAAGCAGCTACTGCCCCTGGGGCTGAGGGAACCGAGCGAAGTCTTGGTTATTACAAGTTCACTGCTTCAGCAGGGCTCAAACTCCGGAGTAGGAGCTGGCCAGCTGGTGCTGGGCTCTGAGGGGCACGTTGCTGGTTCTTCAAGGAAACCGGAAACTGGAACAGGCCTGTACTGCCCCGTGAAGCAGGCTGACAGATCAGGAAGCAGGCAGGAGGTCCCCGTGGGGCAGGTAGGAGGTCCACAGGGAGCAGGCAGGAAGTCCACGGAGCGAGGCAGGATGGGGCGGGACCCACAGGGGGCAGGCAGGAAGTCCACGGGGGACAGATAGGAAGTCCACAGTGGGGGCAGACAGGAAGTCCACGGGGCCAGGCAGGAAGTCCACGGGAGGGGGGGCAGACAGCAGGTCCACGGGGAACAGAGAAGAGGTCCATGGGGGGGTGCAGGCAGGAAGTCCACGGAGGTGGGGCAGACAGGAAGTCCACAGTGGGGGGCAGACAGGAGGTCCATGGGGTGAGGCAGGAAGTCCACAGGGCGAGGCCCGACAGGAAGTCCACGGGAGGGGAGGGGCAGACAGCAGGTCCACGGGGAGCAGAGAAGAGGTCCACGGTGGGGGGGGGGGCGCAGACAAGAAGAAACAAGTTCTTCCACCTTCTTCAGTCTGTCCGGGCCCTCTCTGTATGGTCTATGATCAGAGGCAAAGAGTGAGCAGGTGGCAAAGCAGAAGTGGGATTTACAGAGTTCTATCCTCATCATCACAAAGCAGAATTTAAAAGGGGAGTTGGAGCTTCGGATGATTTCTACATACTAAGCAGGCTGCCTACTATGCTAAGTATTAAGAATGTAGCAGGACTTTTTGTCTTTTTCTTGCTTTATCCTCAGCGTTGTCGATAGTGCCTGGCACATAGTAAAACCCTCAAAAGTTTAGTGATGAATGAGAGAATTCTTGGTGACAAAACAGCTCTGGTGCTTTATAGAAATCATTGCACAGCCACTGGTTGGGAGGAGAGAAAAATGGAGACTCAAAAGGAAAATAGTAGGGACATCGCAGTCCTGTCTAGGGAAAGACTGGACCTTAAGGCCTAGACCTCACCCGGCCTGGGAGCAGGCTTATTCCTGGGCAGTGATGGAGACATCGGACCCAGTGGTGGGTCCCTGTGGTGGGCTGTGTTTGCCCTGGTTCGCCGATCTGACAAAAACAAAGTCTCTCGTGTTGTTTGCCTGGTGGCTGAAGAAGCACGTCTCCTCAGTAGGCTTGAAGGTTGTCTTTCGGGACTGCTTAATACAGGAATAAATGGGGACTCAGGGGCTTGTGCCTGCACGTGTGGGTGTGTGTTGTCAGCGTTGGGGTAAATCAGTCCTGAGGGAGAGATTACAGTATCATCATCTACAGAGCTGAGGCCAGACTCTGTAGCAAAGTGAGTTTATACACTCCGTGGAGTCCTATCCTTGCTCACTTGGGGCAGTAGCCATCCTTCGTAGTCCTGACCCTCCTCTCAGGTTCCATGAGTCTCAGAACCCCACTGGAAGCCACTGGAAATGTTTGCTGTTCTGCTGATACCCCATTCCCCTGTTCTTCCAGGTATGTATCATCTTTACTGGTTCTGATTCCTCTAATGACAGTGATCGTCCTTTGTCCTTTTTTAAACATACTTTTCACTACTTAAGAATTTGTTCTATTTATTTTTTTCGGAAAAACAGCATGTGTTTTAAAGACATTAAGTAAATCCAGCATTTTAAAATTGTGAAAACAATATTAATTTCATATTCCCGTTTCAATAATTTCTGTGAAATTATAGGAAAACTAAACAAAAATATCTCATTTGCAAATTCACAATCTAAAGACGTTGTAGGCAGGATTCTTATTTTTCCTTAGTAGTAAATGGACACATCCAGTAAAGTATACATTGTCAATATATTTTAAAAGTTACCAGTTTAAAAACAAAAATTAAATTAAACTAAGACAAAAGTAAAAAAAGATCCATATGGTGTTACTCAGCAGATGTATAGTGATGCTGAAATGGTTGGCTGCCTTTAGCTTAAAAATGGTAGTAAAATAATAGAGAACTTCAATAGGCAGTGAGGTGATATATCCAATCATCTCAGCTTTCTGTCATTGAATAATTGTATCTTCAACTAATTAAGACATTAGAAATTTGGAGCAAAACATCTAAAATGAAATGTAGATTAAGCAACTGGTGATTCATTGTAGTATGCAAAGTTTGTGAAAAATATTTGCTCTGATGACCTTAAGGTCTTTCATTCCATCATATATTATATTCCTATTTGAGTACATTGTATCTTTTTTTCTAGGAGAAAAAGTAGGGGCTGTCCCTCAACTGTGATAAGCCACATTTAAGTTCATGGTTGTTGGGAATCCTTTCAGGACCTCCAGCACCCAGCAGTGTTCCTGGCCTATGGAAGGAATTGGATGGATGGGTAGAGGGGTGGATGGATGGGTAGATGGATGAAAACGATGGATGGATGGATGGATGGATGGATGGATGGATGGATGGATGGTGGATGATGGATGGATGGATGGTGGATGATGGATGGTGGATGATGGATGGTAGATGAACAGATGGATGGAGAAGTGGATGGATAGATAAATGGTGGATGGATAAAAGGATGGATGCTTGGATGGATAAAAGGATGGATGTTTGGATGGATAAATGGATGGATGTTTGGATGGATAAAAGGATGGATGTTTGGATGGATAAATGGGTGGATGTTTGGATGGATAAAAGGATGGATGTTTGGATGGATAAATGGATGGATGTTTGGATGGATAAAAGGATGGATGTTTGGATGGATAAATGGATGGATGTTTGGATGGATAAAAGGATGGATGTTTGGATGGATAAATGGATGGATGTTTGGATGGATAAAAGGATGGATGTTTGGATGGATAAATGGATGGATGTTTGGATGGATAAAAGGATGGATGTTTGGATGGATAAATGGATGGATGGGTGGGTGGATAAAAGGATGGATGCTTGGATGGATAAATGGATGGATGTTTGGATGGATAAATGGATGGATATTTGGATGGATAAAAGGATGGATGTTTGGATGGATAAAAGGATGGATGTTTGGATGGATAAATGGATGGATGTTTGGATGGATAAATGGGTGGATGTTTGGATGGATAAAAGGATGGATGTTTGGATGGATAAAAGGATGGATGTTTGGATGGATAAATGGATGGATGTTTGGATGGATAAAAGGATGGATGTTTGGATGGATAAATGGATGGATGTTTGGATGGATAAAAGGATGGATGTTTGGATGGATAAATGGATGGATGTTTGGATGGATAAAAGGATGGATGTTTGGATGGATAAATGGATGGATGTTTGGATGGATAAAAGGATGGATGTTTGGATGGATAAATGGATGGATGGGTGGGTGGATAAAAGGATGGATGCTTGGATGGATAAATGGATGGATGTTTGGATGGATAAATGGATGGATATTTGGATGGATAAAAGGATGGATGTTTGGATGGATAAAAGGATGGATGTTTGGATGGATAAATGGATGGATGTTTGGATGGATAAAAGGATGGATGTTTGGATGGATAAATGGGTGGATGTTTGGATGGATAAATGGATGGATGTTTGGATGGATAAAAGGATGGATGTTTGGATGGATAAATGGATGGATGTTTGGATGGATAAAAGGGTGGATGTTTGGATGGATAAATGGGTGGATGTTTGGATGGATAAATGGATGGATGTTTGGATGGATAAAAGGATGGATGTTTGGATGGATAAAAGGATGGATGTTTGGATGGATAAATGGATGGATGTTTGGATGGATAAAAGGATGGATGTTTGGATGGATAAATGGATGGATGTTTGGATGGATAAATGGGTGGATGTTTGGATGGATAAATGGATGGATGTTTGGATGGATAAAAGGATGGATGTTTGGATGGATAAAAGGATGGATGTTTGGATGGATAAATGGGTGGATGTTTGGATGGATAAATGGGTGGATGGGTGGGTGGATGGATGGATGACAGATGGGTGGGTGAAAAGTCCTTGCTTTAGAAACTAGCTCCATCTATGCTGGAGAGACTTCCTGTATCCAGAGACAGGGTGCAGTGACTGTGAAAAGCTCTATCTAGAAATGGTTCTAAGTCAAGTTTGGAAGGCATGCATTTCCCATACAGTCACCACATGGATCCAGGCCTGTCCCTCGGGTTCCTGGGAACATACTTCCACAGCACAGAAGAGAATAATGCCAGCGTTGTTCACTTCACACAGTCTCAGGAAAGGATCCCTGCTAGTGAGCACTTTTCCAGGCCTACCCATATGAGTAACTTCTCTAATGACAGAGAGACGCTCTAAACAAATGTTAAATAAGAAACATTGCAGTATATTTGGGTGATGGATATGATATAACTTATATAAAATACAATTCAAAAAACTAAGTGGGTTTGTCCATCTCTTAGCTTTTCATACCTTGCTGCATGACCATAGGGACAAAATTGTATCTCTGTGTCTTCGATGCATGTCTTCAGTTACCAGGCTTATGACAAGGCGGGATTGCCTGTTGCACGTGAGGATTTCTGAAGACCGGTATTCTTAAACCACCTTGAATCCTTCACAAAATGTGATGCAGAGAATTTATGCTGTATGAACTTTTAGGGATGAAAAGTGGCATTTACCATAAAATGAGAAAAAAAATTTCCATTTCTCCTCTATTAAGTTAGTTGAGATAAATTAAATATTAAGCACTTAAAAAATTAAAATCCAGAACCAAGCTAGTCCACAAGCACTGAAGCACCTGCGGTTTCAGGGCTGTGGTAATTATCCTGGGAAACAAATGAGCGGAAAAACACAAACCGTCTGCATGCGAGGGAAGATCTCTATTTAGACAGACATTCAAGCCAGAAACAAATGACTGCTTAAGATCCCCAAATGGGAAACATAGTGAAAAAACAGCCATTGGAGTCGCACAAGTGTTGTTCACTTGGAATTTCTCCCATTTACCAGCCAAAAGGCTCAACACCCTGCACTTCCTTAACGTGTGAGTGACAGTGGCATCAGGGGGTGCGGGAGGGTGGGCTGAGCCGCTCTGTGCGTGAGGGCCCGCAGCACGCAGCACACTGTGGGAGCTGAGCGAGTTCTCGTCTCCTCAGCCTCCCCGTTCCTCAACTAGGAACGGTGCTTACAGACCTAACTAGCAGCTGACTGCCCATGGTTCTGCGTTAATAGATTCAAGTCAGGTCGGGGAACCAGGAGGTGCGGTTACACTGACCTTCAGCGAAGGCCCGCAGATGAGACGGGAGTAAAATCAGAATGTATTTCTTTGACACTGGAACCTTTTGGGTGATTTATTGAAAGTACTTGGGATGATAAAAAAAAATATGTATCATTTGAGCAAACGATTTAAAATGCAAGAATGTTGTTTATGCAAATTTTGGAAGCATGCGTTATGCCCATGCATTCATGTTGTCCTTTCTCAACACCTGGGAGATTACTTTGGGCTTAATAAGGTATCATGAATGAGGAAAGTGCCCAGAATTGCTGACGTTTTGACTCTGCATTCCCTCCGCAGCTGCTAAAGGAACCATAAACCCTGTTTTATTTGCAGAGATTATCTCTAACTGAAGCTGGGCAAGTTTGACTATTCCCATTGCTGGTCCTCATTAGGTAGTAAAATGAAGAGTGATGGATCGCAGGACAATAAGCCAGAAGAGAAGCTAGGCTGTTTTACAACTCAGTTCCGTGACCAGCTGAGATGTGCATGTGTGTGTGCAAGATTTGGGAGAGTAAAGAGTGAATGTTCAAATACATCAGCGCTGTGCAGAGTAACCGTGCCATATGCAGAAACGTACGTCATTGCGTGTTCCTTCCGAGGGTCAAAACGATAAGTGAGCCTTTCCTTCACCATTCGGTATCATTATTCTGAATTTTGAATATTGCTTTGGTACATAATATAAGTATGTTTACTACCTAAGAACTTTCCTGGGTCTAATATCAATCATAATTTCCTACCTCTGCCTCCAGTAATCCGGTCTGTTATCCACTGGGGAGAAGCTTATGGGCTTACTCATTCTAATAAAATTGAGCTTACCAGTCCCCAACACTTTCAAGTTCTCTCTGAAAGGAGAGTGATATGTGCGTCACGGCGTCTTCCTCTACCAGAGAAGAACTACAGCTGCTTGGTTTATGAGATTTTCAGAAGATAGCTAAGTATTTGAGATGGGCCCCAGTCTAGGGTCTTGGAAGAACTCAATCTCCAGGTTATAGAGGCTGCCGGGACTTTGTGGGGCAACTGTTTTCTCTGTATGTTGGTTCTAAATACAGGCTGGGTCCTGCAAAAGCTTACATTTCTGTAAACTAACGAAAGCAGTCCTTACATTTATTTAAAACTTTAAAAACTTAAAACCCCAGCTTCACCTCAGGGTGGAGTCCCATGAGTGCACCTGGGGCTGAGAACTGGCCACCCCAGTTTCAGCCTCATGGGAAGGCTCAGTGTCCCTGGGACGTCTGTGCCTCTAGGTGTAGAGGGACGCACAGGGTGTGAACTGATGTGGGCACTGACGTCTTAGAATGTGAAGCATATTAGTAAGAATAATTTGGCGATGTCACGGATTGCAATTTAAATGTAAAAGTGTCTTAATGTCCATAATCTAAAATTAAATTATTGAGAGGCAGTCCTTCTTTACATACAAACCAGTGAATTACATTCGAGTTGTATACGTAAACTATAGTAAAAGTGCCATGTATGCGGTAACAAGATCAGGAGCGAATATCCATTCTATCCAATGTCCATATCAAACCAGGAGGGCCAAGCATATTAGTTACATTCTGCCAAGCATTTGGAGGGCCAAGCATTTAGTTACGTTCTGTTGTATTCTTTGCAAATTAATCCCCTCATCTGGCAATTATTCACAGTTCAGATTTCATTGTCAGCCCGTGTGCTGTGAAACAGATTTGATTTAGACACTTCCAAGAGGTCATTTTTGTTTGATCTTGGTTTCAAAGTCAACCCCAACCAACTTGTGCTTTCTCTGGCTTCAGCCCTGTTATCTGCCCTTTGTCAAAGGTGTGGTCTTCGGACTCTTGCAGGGGATGGTGTGGACCAGACTCCGCTGTTGTGGACACAGGGTACACGTGGGGAGTCTTGTAGAGTCCATCAGCATAACGCACAGTTTATCCTTGTATTTGGGAAAACAGAGAGACAAAGAAGTATCCAAGTGTCCGGCTCTTCTTGCCATCGTGTTTAGTGGGACGCTCTGGGGGGAGTTCCTGTTACAATGAGCACAGTTACCCAGTGAGCATGGAGCTGTAATTCACCTTCCATCCACACGTTCCTTCCACTCTCTTGTCAAGTTAACTATCTTCTTAACAGTCCAGATTTTCAGCTCATGCCCAGGTGGTAGCCAATGGTAGTATTTTTTGTCTCCTGGGAAAAGCAAACACATCCTTAGGCTTTGACTTGCTTGGTGGTTCTTGGGATGTGGCGTGGTTCCTCTGTTCCTGGTAAGCAGACAGCGAGGGGCATGGGGATGCTTTCATGCAAACGTGGCTGATCTCACTGTTTTCTCTTGTGTTCTACCCATTGCTTTTCTCCAACTCCTAAACAGAGCTTGGGGAAAAATCAGAACCCACGGTTCTTCTAATACTCTGTGTACCCTGATACCAATATGTCCTCATTTTGAAAAGGCCTACTCCAACCTGTATTCCGTGTTTGGTTGTTATGGAGTAAACACATGGTGAATTCTGCTTTCTCATAGGAACATGTATGTGTTCATAGGAACACATTTTTTTGTTCTCATAGGAACAAAGTATGTGTCAGTGATGTAATTTCATGGTTTTAAGTGAAACATGAAAATGGACCCATTATAAATAGGGAAGATAGTTGATAAGCACCTACTGTATGCAAGGAATTTGTGCATGGAAGTTCATCGTATGCATTGCTACTGCATTTCATTGTATTAACACCTTGAGAAGAGTTCTTATTCCCATTTTGTATAAGGGGAGTCTGAGGATCAGACAGATTATGTAACCTGCCCAAAGCTTCTGTCCAGCAAGGGTCAGAGCCTGGGTTCTGAGACATGCTCGTTGGATTACGAACACATGATGGGCCTTCCATGCGGCACCCATGGGACGCCCACCCAGGGCCATTGTCTGTCTGTGTCCTTGGAGTCTAATTGGTTGGGCAACATTGGATCTTTTCAGGACAAGAAGAACTTACATGTACGGCACCTGGGTTTAATCACTCGGGTGCTTGCGTGGGGGGCAGCTTACAATTCCCCACATCCTCCCTCACAAGGTCATGATTCCTCCTGAGAATTCTGGAGGGCTTATTGTCTGTCATAGCTCATGGTTATCAGCTCACAAGATTATAGGATTTAGCAGTAAAAAGCAGAGAGACAGACAGAGGGACGTAGAACATATCTTAGAAGCATTTTTAAATCCAAAATTAATCAAGGAAGGCTACAGAAGTTGCAGATCATAAATCCGGTCGGGCCGCTTCATTCAGCCTGGCTCACAGCTGTTAGGCCCCATGTTTGTGGACACGACAGCAGTATTTCTAACAGCATCATTTCCTTTCCGTGGGCTTGAGCCAAAGCCGCACGTAGAGAATTGACAGGAAGGCAACTTCAGGAGCGTTGTGATAACAGCCACTGCGGGCCCAGCAGGAGAAGTGATGTCTCACCTGGAAGCAACTGGGAGAACTGGTCCTGGGACATTCTCTCCTTGAAGGTTCTTTTGTGAAGAAAAAATATAAATTGTTGGGAATTGTCTTTGCCAGTGAAACACACAGAGCACACTCATATATACCGATTAAAAAAACAAAAATAAAACCCCAAAACAAACAAACAAAAAAACCCAAAAAATCCCATGGCACCTGGTTGGCTCAGTCCTTAAGCGTCTGCCTTTGGCTCAGGGCCTGAGATCAAGCCCCGCATTGGGCTCCCTGCTCCACTGGCAGCCTGCTTCTTCCTCTCCCACTCCCCCTGCTTGTGTTCCCTCTCTCACTGGCTGTCTCTCTCTCTCTGTCAAAAAAAAAAAAAAAAAATCCCAGGATCGTGGGATCGAGTCCCGCATCAGGCTCCTTGCTCAGCAAGGAGTCTGTTTCTCTCTTGCCTTCTGTTCCTGCTCCTGCTTGTGCTCTCTCGCTCGCTCTCTGGCAAATAAGTACAGAAATACATAAATAAAATCTTTGAGAAGAAAAAAAAACTC
Source organism: Ursus americanus (assembly GCF_024610735.1). Taxonomy (NCBI): domain Eukaryota; kingdom Metazoa; phylum Chordata; class Mammalia; order Carnivora; family Ursidae; genus Ursus; species Ursus americanus. The sequence goes on along the minus strand of NC_142141.1, from coordinate 61,194,262 downwards.
CTCCTTTTAGAAACTTTTCCATCTGCTGGATTTTGGCAGGTGGGGGGAGGTGGTAACCTGAGCGTGACTAACTCCACATGTCCAGGAGCTGCCCAGGAGCTGCCCTCTAATGACTAGGTCTGTGATCGGAGCAGGGGCATGGAGTTCTCTCTCTCTTTCTCTTTTCTTTCTTTCTTTCTTTCTTTCTTTCTTTCTTTCTTTCTTTCTTTCTTTCTTTCTTTCTTTTTTAAGATTTCTCTATTTATTTGAGAGAGAGAAAGAGATAGAATGAAAACAGGGGCAGGGGCAGAGGGAGAAAATCTGCAGGCTGCCCACTGAGTGGGGAGCTGGACACGGGCCTCAATCCCGCGATCCTGAGATCACGACCTGAGCCAAAATCAAGAGTGGGATGCTTAACCAACTGAGCCCCCCAGGCTTCCCAAGACGTTATTGATCGTCTTCTGTGTTTCACGCTCTTATTTAAGCAATATCTTACACTTATGCACGTGGAGTTGGAATGTTCTCACGGAGACCGTGCCCACGAGCTTTGGCACGTGGGTGGGTGTCTGTGGGAGAGTGGATGTGCTGGGGGGGCATGTGGTCTTCATCCATCATTGTTTTAAGTGTATGAATTATGGTGAAAATGCAGGGGGTAAAGAGTCTGCACGTGTCATGGGGATCCCCGGATTACTTCATGTTTAGGGCAGTGGACCGGCTCCCATCCTCTATTCCCTGAGGCTCGGTTTCCTTGTCCTTAGCAGTAAGTTGTAAATCTTCTATTTGAGAAACTCTTTGGGTGGAAACCTATTTCTAAAAGTACACTAACAACTTCCAACTACGTGAACGTCAGACTGAACCGTGATACGTCTCGCTGAGCTTACGGAAGGCGCTGGCCCCTGCAAATTTAGAATCACGGTCTCAAGTCCTCGTGAGCACCGTTATGGGACCAGTAACATAGGTGAGCCTCCCCTGTCTCCGGGGATATCTGCTGGTGGAGAGAATGGAAGTGATTCGGAGTGCTAGAGGAGGCTAAATTAGAAGTAACTTCCGCTCAATTCAGAAGAACGTAAAGGTGTGATTCCAAATAGCTGTGTGACGGGCATTAAGGAGGGCATGTGATGTGATGAGCACTGGGTGTTTTACACAACTGATGAATTGTCGAGCACTCCGTCTGAGACCAATGATGTACTATACGTTGGCTAATTGAATTTAAATAAAAAAATAGCTGGGTGCCACTCCCAGGGTCCCTCGCTTAGCCGTTTGCTCAGGCTGTTTCCGTGGCCGTAGGAGAGGAGGGGAGAGCTGTGCCTGAGCTTACGAGGACTTGCTGTCCCTGAGCCATGTGCAGAGTGAGTCCTCTGCTCACTGGGTGGGCAAAGGGGATAGCGGGCCGCCAAGTGAGGTCGGGGGAAGCTTCCCGCTGTGATCCTATGAAGGAACCGACCTAGGCCTGGTTTCTTTACATTATTTGTTGCTTTTTGTTCGTTTTGTTTTACTTGGTTCCCCTGGAAGTGATGGACCTGCCCGAGTTTTCTAGTAAAGAGTCCCTTGCGATCTTGTGATCATGTGATGATGCTGTTTGAAGATGCATGGTTCAGAGTGTCCTTGATTTTGCCATGGTGTTGCCAGCCAGTGCTTTCCTTCTAAAAAAAAAAAAAAAAAAAAAAAAAAGCAAAACCAAAGGATGGTATTTCTCTCCTTATAAGTTCTTAATAACAGCTTATTAAGAAAGCACCTAAAAAAGACCATTTGAATACGCACTGCTACATTCTGTAATGATGGTACAGTTTGAGCCCGTAGCTTGGAAATAGGACCGGCCGTAACGTAGTGGTCCCCTCGTGACCCCGACACGTACGGGAGTGTGACAGCTGCCGTGTAACAGCTACAGTTCGTGAGCGGTCAGATCTGGTATCCGTCGTGACGGGCATTTGCGGGAACTGCCTGGAACGTCGTGGGTCTGGTAGAGGTTGTGTCAAACATACAGCTTGGGTGCAGGGGACCGTCCCCAGCCCTGTGCTACGGCAGATGTCCCTGTGCCCTGGCTTCAGGCAGCTCCGGGCAGCTCGATGGAAAGTGTTGTACTTGGGATTACTTTTGATAGTGATCTTTTTGTCACCAGAAAATATGGGTGTCTAATGCCATCTGGCTTGAAAATGAGGGGACTCAGGTACAACAAATTCAGCACAAATTCCAGCAGTATCCTCGCAAGTGCTTTATTGTCTGGGAGATGTCCCACCACGTTATCCCACGGGGGCGTGTCTGTCCTGCTCCCTGAGAGCCGGGCTGCCGTCGGAGATGATGGATGCGCACAGGGGGGTATGGGCCTTGTGTGTGACTCTTCTCAAACACACGAACCCCTCTGCCCCAGACCTGCTGACTCAGAGCTTGGGGAGGAGGGCACAGGTTTCCATGAGCCACACAGAGGATTCTCAGGGACAGAAAGTTTTGAGGACCATGGCTGGATATGTGGGTAAACAATCCCCCAACCCGTGGACCG